>NC_056743.1:554988838-555199693 GCF_019279795.1 Protopterus annectens | reverse complement strand
ACACCCCTCCCCCTTTTCATTGTCAGATTTCCTTTGTTTCTGTGTATATTGTTCCTTATGTTTTAATATTTTAACCCAACTTGTATTACTATCATTTTTTACTACCTGATGTATCCATTGTCCTTTCTTTCAACCCTTACTTGACTAATATCCCTTTACTTCTGTACCTTTGTAGTTTCTCTTTTCAGTCAAGCTGATATTACCAGCACTTCTGTTCTGTACCCTCATTTCTTTTGCCCTTCCAGTACATCAAACAAGCATAATAACCTTCACACTACATCCACACTGATTACTATTTACTAACGGAAAAAAGTCTCAATACAAGAACACTGTTCTGCACAATAACCTTTATGTAAAGGTCACAAGCAAAACAGTAAGCCTGTATCATTTTCTCTAGGTATGTAGGCAGTTGTGACTTTATCCTACCTCTCCTTGAGTTGAATGACAGTAGAAAACTAATTAATTTCTGTTAATTATAGTGAAAAACTTGTTCTGTGAAATTTTTCTTTGACCCATCATGAAGGGTTATTGCTGTCCAAATGATCTGAATCATCGCATTTAACTAACGTTTCATATACCCTATGAGCTTGTTAGATTTTCTGTAATGATTGTGTGCATTGTGCATACAAAAATAAATAAAGGAGTTGAAACTGAAGCACAGCAGTTCTGCCATTGCTTAATTTCATACTGCTTTTGTGACATCCCCCCAAGAAAAAGAAAACAAAAATAGATCTGTCAAGAGACCTTAATTTCCATTAAGACTTGTCCATTATTTTAAAGTTATATTAATACCTTTTAATTAATTTTATAATAATATTGTTAAATGCTGAATGACTTTGAACTCTTGGTTCTTACATTATTGTGACATGTGCTAATTTAAAACATTCTGGTGTATTTATTTTGTGCTGCCTTGCTCTTTTAGACAGGTAAAGATTTCCATCAGCAGTTCGACTTTAGAGTTCATATATTCCACAGTAAAATGAACCTTGGATATTTGGTGTATAGATCTTTGTTGAACCTTGGCAGTTGATACTGAAAACCTGCATTTGTCCATGTACAAAATCAATTATATGTGACAAAAGTGGATTTACTCTGACTAGACAAGTGCAGTTTGTCATACAGGTAAGGTTTAAGATGAGCCTTCTTATATTTCATAGTTCTTCAGTCTCCTAAAACTGTTGATTTATAGAAAAGACATACATGTCTTTGCAATCCATTTATCTCTGACTTTAACTCACTTCTTGCCATAAGAAAAATGTTTTCCATGTCTTGAAGAGGAAGATACCAAAGGTTATTAGGGCTGGGAACTTGGAATTGCCAAAATACTTACCACAGTAGTTCTAGTGACTAGGTTACATACTGAGATTGTATAGATCATTGTAAATAAGCCTGTGAAATATAACTATCAAAAAATATATTGATATAAATAGACTAAAATGTTGGTGTTTATATTGTACCTATGCATGTCATCTAAGACAGAAGATACTTTGGGAGAAAAACACACATTAAACTGCTTTCAGTTATCTCATTTGACTATTGTGCATTAACTTGTTTCCACTTACCTACCATACCAGGCAGAAATTCATTTTAACTTACTAAGGTACTTTCTGAGGTGATCACATTTCTTCTAAAATAATGTAGCATCGGTTAGTAATGCATTGCTAGCTGTTAGTGAGATTGTTGCATTACTGAAAGAAGCACCGTTATGTGATATATACTGTGAACTTGCTCAATGCCTTTATCACTAATCTGATCAAGCATAAACTTATTTAATCAATAAGTAATTTGTCATGGCTTTAAAATGTGTAAATTACTATAGAGCAACACTTATGGTGCTGCGGTAGAATTGTCACCTCACAGTAAAATGCTGTCTGGTTCGATTCTCAGCTAGAGCGTCTTCTGCATGGAGACGTGCGTGAATGTGCATACCTTCGTTGAAGGTTGTGCATCAGGGCTGGTAACTCGGCATGTAACAATCAACTACCAATCATTAGCGGACCGGAGTTCCGTTGTGGCGACCCCTAACTGGGAAAAGCCGAAAGACACAAAAACTGTAGAGCAACATTTATAACATGTTTTCCTTAACCTTTTGATGTTTCCCTCCCTGTACCATCCTGCTTCATAGCTCTGCTGATCTGTTCAGTTTCCTGGGGTAAAGGCATTATTATTATCATACCCCAGCCTGATAGCACAGACGTTAAGGTGCAGGATTAGCAACTGGCAGACCTGTATTTGAATCTTCACTGGGGCACAACTGGGCAGCAGTAGTATTTGTACAGTAGAAAGGCCTGTCAAATTACTTTACTCAGAAGGTCACCATTAGCCAGTTTCAATTTCAGGGCAGTTACTTAAAGGCATTATGAGTTTTTTTTTTTTTCTGGAGTAAGTGCACCGAGGGCAGTAGAATGGCAGTGCTACCTTCTGTTTAAGGAACTGGGGGTCTTGCTTTAACTGCTTACTGATATCCCTGAAGTATGAGCTATAGTGGGCATTGTGTGGGACTGTCACTTCTGCAAGACATGTAAACCTGTGGACAACCCATCTGCCTTTCAATAAAAATGCCTCGGAATGTCTCTGGTTTTCACAGAGCTGAACAAGCAAAGATGCTGCCTGACATTCCTCCTCCAACTCTGACTGAAACAGTGGAGTGGGACTGCTGCTAAAATCAACTCCCATCAGGAGCAAAGTGAAGTCTCTGCCCTTTACATCATGGTTGCAACCATAATTTTGTTCCTGGTATGCTGTCACTTTAAGATTTAGTAGTGTACAGGTAGGAAAGATGATGGTCGGCATGTGGTTTTGTTTGGAGATTCAGACAGTTTGTTAGGGTTTTGTGTAGAGATGTGGTTTTGTGTACTGTTTTGAGAAGGGTAGATAGGTGAGTGTGTGTGTATGCAAGTCCTGAAAGTGTGTTTTGTATATGTGCAGTGTGTATTTTTGTCATGAGATGAGTATAACAGTGTGCAATGGGGGAGTAGGGCGCATTGCATTAGGCTTTTTTTTTTGTTAGTGAAACCTCAAAGTTGGTATATATAAGTAGCGGGGGTGCAGGGGGGCTTGCCCCTTCTTATAGTTTGCTAGTGTGAAGTTTTATTTTTTTGTTTTTGTGCGCTTATGTGGGGGAGGGTTGGGTATTATTTTTGTCTGTAGATTTCAATATTTTGGATGTCTGTGTTCTGATTTTTCTTTTTTTTTTTGCTCTTTCGTTGTATTGGTCTCGAGATACTGAAATTCAATATTGGTTTTGTAGATCACTTATCAGCTCTGCCTTGTTCCACACAGCAAAGGACTGCAACTGATTGTTATTGGTATTAAAGTGATGATAACTTTAATAACAGACAGCAAGCAAAAGCAGAAATGTAACAAAGATGATGAGGAATTCCAACCAAAATGTAAGTAGGACATGGTAAATTGAGCTAGGAGGCAGATTATTTACAAACCAAATTATTTTAAAGCTTGTTGGATATTTATGTTGCTTTGACTGCCACAAACATAATGGTTGAGGATCTCTCATACTGGCATCCGTATTTGCAGCTTATATGAAGGCATAAAATAGGGCCAGTTATAATGTAACTTGTTTCAGTTATAGCCGGCATGCTTTGAGCTAAAGTACGGTGCTGCACTGTTTCAAATTAATTATGTTCTTTAGGTCCTTAAATCTTATTTATGAGGTTGTAAAGAATTAGACAAAAATAAATAAATAAATGAATGAATAAGAACATATGAAAGAATGGCCATAATGTCAAAATGTGAATCTACTTCAACTAGTTTTGTTCCAGCTAATTGCAGGCTAACTGCATGTAGCTGGTTTATTTTTTGACTATTTAAATTCAAGTAGTCTCAGCTATGTATTCTTGACTTCTATGTACACTTTCTCCAAGTTGATGGGACCTAGGAGGTACTTTGTAAAGCAAGTAGGTATGTAGAGTACTACCTTACATCAAATTTGGTGCATGGGGGCTTGACTTCTAGCAACCATGCTGTTTTGTACTGGTTTCTATTTTCTTTTTTGCTCACTAGCAGAAACTGTAGTGAACAAGTGTTAACACTTTTTTATATGAAAATCAAGCAGATGGTTATACATTAGCTAATTAAAATATTTACTTAATTTTATTTTACATTTGTTTACTGGGATAGTCCGACTGGATACATGTCCATTTTCAACAGAGGCCCGAGGAGAAAAGCTCCACATAGTCAAACATACAAAAGGTTGCACGAAGTTAGAAAACAATTAGAATATATAAAATAAAAAAAGTGGTAATATATCTTATGTACATTGGTTTACAAGTAAGATTGCATCTCACAGTTAGTACCTAGTAGGGACTCTCACTTCTCATGGACAGATGCAATTACGAGTAAGACTGGATACATAGCATGGTCATGTAGTTAGATGTTATGGTAATTACTGATTATGCTATTGTTTTATAACTTAATCCGGTTTGGTACATGGGCATAGCCAGTTCAATTTGAGAAACTGTTTGAGGTTTTTTTTGAAGAGACTTTTGGAGGATTGTTGGGTTATATAGTTTGGCAAGGCATTCCAGGTTTTGCCAACAAAGTTGGTGAACAGGGATTCACCAGCTTAGTTATTAGCTTTGCAGGTTTGGACCAGTAATTTGTCGGCTGACCGTAGGGATCTCAGGTTGCTATATGGCTTAATAATATTTATAAGAGAGGGGGTATCTTTAGGGTGGTACAGAAGTTTGTGCGCTATTAGGCTTTGATTGAATTGTATTAATCTGGGCAGTTCTAGCCATTCTAGTTGTTTCAGGTTCTGGCAGTGATGGGTTCTATAGGTGGAGCCAGTGGTGAATTTGACAGTTTGGTTGTAGATATGGGACAGCTTACTTTGGTTTTATTGATGTTAAGAGCGTCTTGTTTCTATACTGTGATCCAAGCTTCTTATTGATGGTCTGTATGGTTTTGTTGACCTGTAGGTCAAATTTGAGATTGTCTGTGATAACCCCTAGAAGTTTAGTGTGTTGATCTGGGGAGATAGTGGTGCCATTGTTAGATGTGACAGAGAATGAAAGTGGGGAGGATCTACTAGTGGGGGTGCATAGTAGAAGTTTAGTTTTATTGGGGTTCAGTAGCAGGCGTTGGTTGACTAGCCAGTTCTCAATAGTGTTAAATGTATTTTGGGTTAAGATTTGTAGTTTAGATGGGGAGGTGGCTGAACAGATGAGTGGAATCATCTGCATATTGAATATAGGTAGCTTTAGGAATAGCAGTGTGAAGATTATTGATAAAAACAGAGAAGAGTAGTGGACTAGTATGGAGCCTTGAGGGACACCAAGTGTGAGAGGTAGCTGACTGGAGAGTTTGCCCTGCCATAGTACCGCCTGTTGTCTACCAGTTAGGTAGGACTGGAATCACTGGATAGTGTGCGTCTTAAGGGAAATGGATTTTAGAGAAAGAATGAGAAGTTCATGGTTGACCATGTCAAAGGCCCTTGATAGGTCAAGGAAGAGGATGGAGATTAGCCTATTGTCATTTCTGTTATTGTTTATGGCATTAGTAAAGGAAAGGAGGGCTGGAATGGTGCTGTGGTATGGCCTGAAGCCATGCTGGGAGTTGGAAAGTAAGTTATTCTGTGTAAGGTATTGCATTAGTTGCTTGTGTACACATTTCTCCATTATTTTGGTTAGTGGAGAAAGAATGGCAATGGGTCTATAGTTGGACATGTCTATTGAGCTACCACCTTTATGGAGTGGGATAACGTGAGATATTTTCCAGAGGGAGGGGATAGCATTTTCAGATAAGGTTCTGTTGATAAGGATAGATATGGGATATGCAATGGCATCTGCAGCTGTTTGTAGGTACTCTGTAGGGAGGATATCAGCAGCGAGAGTGGTAGGTTTTAGTTTTTTTATTTGATTTTGATAAAACTAGTGGATATTGGTTGGAGGCAAAATTCGGGGTGATTTGTGGATAAATTAGGCTTGTGGTTTAAGTTTGTGGAGCTTAGGTGATATGCTAGGGATTGGATTGTTTCAGTGAAAAAGTTATAAGAGTTAACTATGGTCTCTGGGAACTATGGGTATGGTGTGTTGGGGTTATGTAATGTCCTGGATGAAGTAGTTGATTTAAGCCTGTCCAGAACTTTTGGGGGTTGTATTGGGGTTTTTGTAGGAGATTATGGTAGAAGTTTTTTTTATCCAGTAAAAATTTTTTTTTTTTGGGTCATTGCTGAGTTGACGATATTTTAGATGGTCAAGTGGGGCTTTGGTTGTTCTCCAGCTGGCCCAGGCTCTGTTTCTAGCTTTGATTTTAGATTTGGCCACTTTTGTAAGCCATAGTGCTGTTCGATCTAGCTTTTATTGTACGTGCTGGAGCATGGGAATCAAGGTTACTTAGGAATTTAGTGTTAAAGTGAGCTACAGCCTCTTCTAATGGTAATTTTTTTAGTTTTGACCAATCAGTTGTTTATAGTTTGCTTAGGAATATTGCAGTGTCAAGGTTTTTTCTGTTTCTCATTGTTTTATATTTGGTCTGGTGAGGGATTCCTACCTTATGTTTTATGATATAGGTTAAAAAATGGTCGCTAAGGTTGTCAGGTTGAGTGCCAGCAGTACACAGTTGGGGTTGGTTGTTGACTAGGTTCCAGTCCAGGATACTTTCCCTATTGTTCGGTTTGTTTATTGTAGTGGGAGAGGTTATACTCTGTTTAAACCCAGATAAGTTTATAGGAGTGTGGGGGGGTTCAGAGGAGCAAGGGTGCCAGTCGGTGTTGGTCACCAAGAACTATGGTTTCTTGGGGATAAGTACTGGATAAACCAGTACAGGATATCCTCTAGGGTATTTAAGTTGTTGCCTGGTGGAATGTATCCACAGACGATGTTTAAACATTTGTACTGGTTAATCTGTAATTTGGTTATGAGGAGTTCCACATTGTTGAATTGTGGTGCTTGAATGGTGTCTCTATTAACAGTGTGTTTTTGTAAAGGACTGCTATCTCACCTCCTTTCTTAGTAGCGCGCTCTAACCAGTGTATATTATATCCTGGGGGGTAGTATCTCATTGACGGTAGTACTAGGATTTAGCCAGGTTTCCATAAGACACATAATGTCTGGGGAGTGGGTTGCTAGGAGGGCATGTAGGTTGGGGATCTTATTGTGTTAATACTTCTAATATTTAGGTGAAATGCTAGGAGGAAACTAGTAGGTGTAAAACAGGGTAGCTTGACTGTGGGGGTTGTGGTGGGGGAGTGAAATCATAATTTATGCGTGTATTTTATATAGACTTGATTTTTATTATCTTTGTAGCCAGGTTAGCTGAAAAGGTACATAACACTCTTTTAAGGGAAATATAGGGGCATTGTCTGGTATGTAACTTGGAGTTGTACACTGTCCGGAGAGGCTGTGGAAATCAAACCCAAGACTACAGGATAAAGCTTGTTTATAGGCATCAGCCTTAATTCTCTGCAGTACGTTGCTAGGCAACATACAATTTAAAATACTTTTATGATAAAATCAGTGTAATCATTTAGCTTTTCCATTATCACAACCCCTAGAGTTGATGCATATCTTCTGTTCTGATATAAAGCTGGCCAGCTTTTTGTTTTTGTCATTTTGACAGCTTAGTACCCCATCTCTCCCACTTAACCTAACAACAGCCTGTGGAAATATTCTACAATATAGTGTAGGAATTCAGTAAATGTCTTGTATTTTACACTTCCCCCTTCTTTCCCCTACCAGCCATTATACTCCCCCAGTCTAGTTTAAAAAAAAAATGATGGCACTCAGGGAGGCTGTGGCTGTGTTAGCTTGTGATACAGGAATTTTTAATTTGTCTTATTTTCTTCAAAAACTAAGGTAATCGTTTTCCAGTCATGTAAATGATGTTACGCTAATTTACAGGAGAAGTAACTTCTGGAAATCAGCTATTTGATCTGCAATGCAAAACTTCTGACTGTGCATTAATGATAGCTGGTAACGTTAACAAAGCAGATCTCAGGGAGGTGCTACCTAATTACTACCAAATTATGGATTTTCCCACAAGGTTTACATTAACATAAAAGGGGCATACAGAGCTGTACAGCAAACAAACCTGGGTGGCTGTGATCACATCTCTATAAAACTAATACCATCTTACAAACGTCTCTTGATCAAAGATAAGCCCATTGTGAAACAAATCAGAGTCTGGCATGAAGGAGCCATGAAAAGTCTTGGGGACTGCTTTGATACCAAACTGGGATGTATTCAAGTAGACAACCATAGTGAACAATCTGGTGAACATAGATGAATATACTGAGACAACTATGGCTTATATATCCAAATGCATGGAGGATGCAACGGACATCAAAAATATTAAAGTAAGAACCAACCAAAAACCATGGCTAAACGCAAGGTGTACAAGCAGCTGAGGGCGAGAACCACTGCGTTCAGGGCAATGGATAAGAAAGGTCCAAGTGTGGCAAGGGATAATATAAAAAAGGGCATCAAGAAGGCCAAGAGGGACTATGGAAAGGGGTGCTTTGAGGATGCAAAAGACTCAAGAAGCCTGTGGCCTGGCATTCAACAGCTAACAGATAAGACCAAGTCAGCTCAATATGATGATGGCACCACATTTCTGGACAATCTAAACACATTTTATGGCAGGTTTGAAGAGAAAAACAACCTGGAGGCTGTAAAGCTTCTCAATGACCAAAAAGAGGCAGTACTCAACTTCAGCATTGTGTATGCATGGAAGCAACTGAGGAAACTGAACTCCAGGAAATTTACTGGCCCTGATAACATTCTGGGGAAAGTTTTTCAAGCTTGTGAAGACCAACTTAGCATAGTCCTGATAGACATCTTCAATACCTCACTTGTCCACTGAAGGCAGTGGTCAGAAAAGCCTTTTACTTGGTTCATCTCATAAGTAAAGGGATTGCATCCAGAAAAAAAGGTTATCATCTCTCTCTAGCCCTCCCTCATTAGGCCTATAATTGAGTATAATGCACCATTTGGTATGTACCTCTCCAAGCACCTGCACCAACTGGAAATGCCACAGAAATACCTCACAAAGAGAATCCATGACCTCCAACATATGTCTTATGCAGACAGGCTCAAATCACTATCACTCTACTCTGTATCATACACATTGCATAGAGGTGATCTGTGTCTCATCTACAAGGCAATATCGGACCCTGCCCTACTAGAGATGCTACATATCCATAAGTCTAGCTCCTTGCATATTACCCACTCAATCAGCCTAAATCTAATATGCAGCATCAACAAAACTTGCTGGGAAGACAGGTTTGTCTCCCACAGGCTGCCCCATCTCTGGAACAGATTGCCATCAGAGTACCTTGCTCACCCTCTTCAAGTGCAACTTTGAGTGGATGGGAAACCACACATTTGTCCCATGGGTTCTACCTTTGTCACTCATTGACAGGGGCAACAGGTGCTGACTGAGGGTTCTATTTTTGTGGATAAACTCTTGGCTAGTCTTGTAAGGGCCCCATGACCATTAGACTAGTAACCTCCTATGATCCTAATAAAAGTACCAGCATGTTTCAAAGTTACCAACATAATCCCTCTGCCTGAAAATGACAACCCCACCTGCCTAAATGATTACAGGCCAGTGGTCCTTGCATCAAATTAATGAAATGCTTTAAAAGACTGGTTAAAAGTCATTTGACTACAGTACTTCCCCAATCTTTTGACCTGTTGCAGCTTGCCGACCTGACAAATAGATCAACTGCTGATGCCATTTTGGTGGCACTTCACCTCACATTGGAACATCTTGAAGAGAAGCACAACTATTCCAGGCTGCTGTCCATAGATTTCAGCTTTGCTTTCAATACAATGATTCCAATGGAACCTAGAGAAAAGATAACCAATCCTGGCATAAATAAAGGGCTGTGCAACTGGATCATCACTTTCCTGACTGGAAGACCACAAAAGACCTGTGCTTGTAACATCACCTTGGGGATTATTGCAATCAGCATTGGTGTACCCCAGGGCTGTGTGCTGAGTCTTCTACTGTTCACAATCCTTACCCATGACTGCTCTGCAAAAGCTAGCAACAATGACATCATCAAATTCACAGATGATACCACAGTGGTGGGACTCATAAGTGGTGATGACGAGGGTGAGTATAGGAATGAGGTCAAATCCATGACTGAATGGTGCAATAACAATTTGGACATCAATAAAACAAAATAAATCATTATCGACTTCAGAAAAAGCCCTGCCATGCACCTACCCCTCAAAATGAATGGTGAAGTGGACAGACTCCAAACTACTAAGTTCCTGGGGGTGCTTACATCAGAGGTTCTTTCTTGGAGTACAAACACAGGCCAGCTAATTTAAAAAAAAGTCCACCAGTGACTACACTTCCTAAGAAGGCTTAGAAAAGCAAAGCTCTCTATACCTTCTACAGAATAGCCATCAAAAGCAGTATCATCAGCAGCTCTGTATGGTCCGGTAACAGCACAGTGGCCAAAAGGAAGAAGCTGCAAAGTATAATTAGAACAGCAGAAAAGATTGTGGGCAGTAGTCTTCCTACCTTACGGGAGCTATTTGAAATGAGATGTAAAGACAGGTCTCACAAAATACTGAGTAACACTTCTCATCCAGCATACGGTTGATTCACTAAACTTGCATCTGGTAGAAGGTTACGGAGTGTCCGCTGCAGGACCTGCAGATTCATGAACCGTTTTTATCCAACTGCAATAAGACTCATGAATGCAGACATAATTCTGGATGTATCAAAACTAATAGATCATTATGCTTATTCTTTTCCTTTTCATCATACAATAATTCTATTTATTGCATACTAAAATTAATATATTCTCATTCAAGTCACTTCCTTATGTGCAATATCGCCCAATCTCACCTCTGTGCATAGTGTACTTTTATTTTCTTGTGTCAATCAACTAGTAGTCAATGTTGTCCAATATATATAAACAGTGTACCAGCATGAGGGCCAGCTGCCTAGACTTTTACATTTTTTATGTAATCTAGTTATTGTTTTTTTTGTTTTTATTAATACCTATCATGTCTTGTCTTTTTGTGCATGTTTTTTTTCCTGTAAAAGAGCTGACATGTCAGTTTCATTTAAGTAGCTCTTGTTTCCTCAATGATAGTTAAGTTTCTTTGAATCTGTGAATCTAGTTAAACCAGAGTATGGAAAAGGTGCCTTCAGGTAGCTATGATGTATTCATAGGCGCTGGAAGCTGTTAAAGATTGGGAGGGGGGGGGGCAGAGGGTGACAGGGGCACTCAGAGAATTAAAAAGGGTAATTTTTTATAACTATTTGCTACCACAACATAGGTTCACCTGGAGGACATTTTAAACTTGGCCAATTCCCTGTTGGTGCTTGAATTAACATTTTCTGATTGGCCTTAGCTATCCCCATGGCTGATAATTGTATATTAGCCCTAGTGAGAACTGTGATCATACCATAGATAATTTGAGGGGGCCATGTAAGGGGTGCAGCATTTATGACCTGCCTCTATTAGTGGCATGAGGGGAAATCCCAGAGTACATTTTCTATTACCCATTCTTAGATCCAAGTTGAATTTGAATATGGATGGATGAATTTTGCTTTATATTTATGGATAGTCTGTTCCGGAACAGTGGTAGCCACTGTGATATATATCCATCTCTACACAACATTCAGTTTAGATACCTGGACTGAGTATTTCTGATGCCATTTGACTTGCTGATGTTCGATAAGTCCGTCTGTATTATGTCTGAGGATGCTTTGCATGCCATACATATCACCTCTAAGCACTCTATAGGATACTGAATATAGTAATAAATCTTTGAGGTGGTCCATGCAAGACCTGTTGTTTAGGACTTGTATCTTTTTAGTAAGGTATCTCTGAAGGTATTCCAATTGTTCCATGGGGCTGGACAGATACATGCCAAAGTGGGCATTATACAAAATGATTGACATGAGAGCTTTGTAAAGGGGGACAACAACATCTCTATATCTAGTCGCAGTCAATTTGATTATAAGCTGTGCAATAAAGAAAGGCTTTCTTATGCCTCTGGGCACATGTTTGTTAAAAGTTAGGTCACTGTACACAGGTTCCCAAATGACAAACAATTGGATCAGTTCTCAGAGGGCATTGTCATGATTTTGACATCAGTTATTTGGGACAAACCTTCTTGCATCATTACATCATTTGGGGGATTCAATAACATCTCCGAGCTTGCATTCATCTCAAACGTTGCTGGCCAAAGCTCTTTGGTATTTCCTTTTACTTTTGAGATGTATATGCCAAACAGAACAAGTTTCAGCACCAAACCCTGGGGGACTCCATTGGTGACTGGTCTCTTCCCCTGTTTTGATCTCCTGCATCCTGTGAGCTAAGTTGGCAATGCAGCTGGTGATGTAAGTGTTTGCTCCTACATTATTCATCTTTTGTACTACACCTGAGTAGGGGATTGTGTCAAAAGGCTTGACCAGGTCAAGGTAATGTGGTGTGAACTGTTTTACCTTCATCCATTGCTTTGGTAATAAAAGTAAAGCTTAACATTTTTAGGGCCATGCATACATGTATGCATTCCTTGATTCACCTTCCTGATTGTATTAAATTATATTCCTTGTATAATACAGCACACTTGTTAGATTTAAGTTGGAGCACATTTTAAATTTATTGTTTGAACATTTTTCCAGTAGGCAATGAAGCAAAATGCTTTAACCAATAATGACAAAACTGCCCTAGTCAGAGCATTTCCATGAAAATAGTCTACTTCTACACACAATATATAAATACAGAATCACAGTAGTGTAAGCCATAGGCATGTTGCACAGCTTCTTGAACTTATTTTCAATTGGGGGGGGGGGGGGGCAAAAGTCCAAAAACCAGGGACACATTTTAAACATTGCTTATATAATTTTAGAAAGTTGCTTGCATAATATGTTGTTACCTCCATGCATTTCACTGACAAGTCTTGAACCCAAAACTTTGTGCACTACAGTCAGAGCCACATACCCCTAAGCTAAACCAGGAGTTTCTTGAAAGACAAGACGACAGACTTAAATGGCTGTCATATCATTTAGTGAATTCAGTTATTTCTCACTATAGTTCTCAACTTCTTAGCACAAAAATACAGAAGAAAGCCAATAATGGGAGAATACAGCCCCAAAATAGGGACACATTTCAAATACTGATTTTATAATCTTAGAAAATTGCTAGAATAAAAGGTTTTGTTTTCCCACTGAGGCATACATTCACAAGTGATGCTGGCTAGGGACTTCAGGCTCTTTTTACCTGTACCCAAGGTACAGGGTTTGAGCCTGAGTACCTCTAGCCACCTGATGAATTCTGTTGGGGTCATTTACACACACACACACACACACACACACCTTCGTTACTCTGTACAGCCAGCCAGTCCAGCCTCTGACATTCTCTGCAACTCCCACCAGACTGCGACTTTTGGCGAGCTGAATTCAACCTTCAGCAGCAGCATCCAACATTAAATTCTTCTTCAGCAACTGCTAAAACTGTCCATTCCCGCTCACATTCAAAAGCAAACCAGCAAGAAATACATGCGCCGAGCTGATGTCATCGCGTGCGCGATGACATCAGCTGCTAAAGCACGAAAACAATAATTCAAAACTAAAGAACGGGACAAAAATGACGATAATTAGAACTGGACAGCTGGGAGGTGATCTGCAAAAGTGGGGGGGGCTCCCCTCCCCCCTCGCTCTATGGTTCCGATGCCCATGGATGCATTCTATATTCCATAACTCCTCTTACCCTTATAGCAACCAGATTACTAGTAATATCACAATGCCAGGCATGTTGACTCATGCCAGCTTCCATACATCTGTCGTGGTTATTGCTCACTATTTGATGGGTACTTTTCCCTGGCTATGAAACCATTTGTTGACGCACCTGGCTAAGTTCATTGACAGCTCTTCTGCAGACACAGCTGTCTTCATTCCTTTTATGCTCAGTAAGCAGACTTTGGGTGCACACTCTAAGCCTTCACATCTGTTTTTTCTAGATCTGGATCTCTAATCATTCCTGGGTCATCAGAGTTAGATTCACTTTCTTCCCTCTGTGCCATGAAGATGACAATAAAGTTCCAAAGTATTTGTTACTTACATACACACATACTTTGTTACCTTATTTTACTTCTTTATATGACCACACATCATTAGCCATTGTTTTCCAGATGACATTTAGTGCAAAACAACCATAAGCACGGATGCATATTATTTTTATTGCATTTTATTTTTAATAAACAGAGGGACAGAGCTGGGAAAGATGTGCAGCAAGTAAGGGTGATAAAGGATAGTGAGGGAAAGGTACTCAAGCGAGGAGTGTGTGCTGAGTAGATGGAAAGAGTACTTTGAGGGGCTGATGAATGAAGAGAATGAGAGGGAGAGAAGGTTGGATGATGTGGGGATAGTGAATCAGGAAGTGAAACAGATTAGCAAGGAGGAAGGAAGGACAGCTATGCAGAGGATGAAGAATGGAAAGGCTGTTGGCCCAGATAACATCCCGATGGAAGCATGGAGGTGCTTAGGAGAAATGGCAG
Source organism: Protopterus annectens (assembly GCF_019279795.1). Lineage (NCBI taxonomy): Eukaryota > Metazoa > Chordata > Ceratodontiformes > Protopteridae > Protopterus > Protopterus annectens. Next base: position 555,185,204 of record NC_056743.1, on the reverse strand, counting down.
TGGAATTTTTAACTAGATTGTTTAATGAAATTTTAGAAAGTCAGAGGATGCCTGAGGAGTGGAGAAAAGGTGTTTTGGTACCTATCTTTAAGAATAAGGGTGATGTGCAGAGCTGCAGTAACTACAGAGGGATAACATTTATCAGTCACAGCTATGGGAGAGAGTAGTGGAAGCTAGGTTAAGAAGGGAGGTGATGATTAGTGATCAGCAGTATGGTTTCATGCCAGAAAAGAGCACTACAGATGCAATGTTTGCTCTGAGAGTGTTATTGGAGAAATACAGAAAAGGTCAGAAGGAGTTGCATTGTGTCTTTGTAGACTTGGAGAAAAGCATATGACAGGGTGCCTAGAATAGAGTTGTGGTATTGTGTGAGGAAGTCAGGAGTGGCAGAGAAGTATGTAAGTGGTACAGGATATGTATGAGGGTAGTGTGACAGTGGTGAGGACTGCAGTGGGAGTGACAGATCCGTTTAAGGTGGAGGTGGGATTACATCAAGGATCAGCTCTGACCATTTTCTTATTTGCAGTGGTGATGGACAGGTTGACAGATGATATCGGACAGGAGGCCCCGTGGACTATGATGTTTGCAGATGACATTGTGATCTGTAGTGAGAGTAGGAATCGGTTTGAGGAGATTCTGGAGAGGTGGAGATGTGCTCTAGAGAGCAGAGGAATGAAGTTCAGCAGGGCTAAGGCAGAATATGTGTGTGTAAATGAGAGGGAGGGTAGAGGAATAGTGAGGATGCAGGAAGTAGAGTTGGTAAAGGTGAACGAGTTTAAGTACTTGGGATCAACAGTTCAGAGTAATGGTGAATGTGGAAGAGAGGTGAAGAAGAGAGTACAGGCAGGGTGGAATGGGTGGAGAAGAGTGTCGGGAGTGATTTGTGGCAGACGGGTACCAGTAAGAGTGAAAGGGAAGGTCTACAAGACAATAGTGAGACCAGCTATGTTATATGGGTTGGAGACAGTGACATTGACAAAAAGGCAGGAGTCGGAGCTGGATGTGGCAGAGTTAAAGATGTTAAGATTTGCACTTGGTGTGACTATGATGGATAGGATTAGGAATCAGTATATTAGAGGGTCTACTCATGTTGGACAGTTTGGAGACAAAGCAAAGAGAGACAAGATTGTGTTGGTTTGGACATGTGCTGAGGAGGGATGATGGGTATATTGGGAAAAAGATGCTAAGGATGGAGCTGCCAGGTAAGAGGAAGGCCTAAGATAAGGTTTATGGACATGGTGAGAGAGGACATGCAGGTGGTTGGTGTGACAGAGCAAGATGCAGAGGGTAGGAAGAAATGGAAAGAGATGATCCGCTGTGCCGACCCCTAATGGGAAAAGCCGAAAGATGATGATGACCAGATAATATAAATTCAGGCATATAAGCAGGCTGTTGCACTTACTGGAATAGACGTCCAGAGATTGTGTAGAATTCCTATTGCCTGTGTGATGCATCATTTTATTTCTGAAGAAATCTGACTGCATCTTAACACTAAAGGATGCATTATGATGATAAAGACTATTCCTCATTCACAGGAAAAAAATAGTGCATCTTAAACATTACATATGAATACTAAAGATACTTGCAGAATGTTTATTGCTTTAATGTTTACATGAAAAATAGGGATATGAATGGTGAAGTACCTTTAAATATTAAGTGTTTCATTTAGACACTAATATTTTGCGATACATATACATCTAGTTAGGGCCTTGAACCAATAACCTTTTTTACTAAAAATGAAGCTTGTTGATAATAGATATATAGTTTGACATTGCAGGCATAGGAATTCATTACATATCTGACATGTAGAATGATAAAACGTAGCCTTATAACATGAGAAAAATCAATTGTCTTCAGAAAATCTCAAACTTGTCAATATCAGGCCTGTCACGATGCTTGATTTACCCTAATCATTCAAGAAACTATTAGTATCTTTTCAGCTGTATGGATCTTCAGTGATAAATGTTTGAACCATGACCTTTTGCAGACAACAACTAATTCAAAGCATAGCTAGGGATCAAGATATGTTCCCCTGTAACATGAGTAACACAAGAACATACAAACTGATTTAGATTTCATACTCGGACAGTAAATGTACAAGGAACATTAATTCATTCAGGGGTAGTTTTTAACAAATGGCTACTATTGAATCAGTTATGAATAATTTGGTCTATATCAGAAATGAGTATTTTGCAAATGATGCTAATGCAGAATTTGGAGTATGTTATGCAATTGTGATTCACATGATTTATACTCTTATTTTTTTTTTTTTTGTGTATACTGTAAAATATTTCCTGAAACAGGTGCATCGTTTTGTGTTTTTGAAAGTAAAATAGTGCTAAATTTCTTGTGACTATATTTAAAACATGCAATATTTCTTAATTTCCTCACTCATGATAGTTTTAATGATGAAGGAAATTGTGTGCAATAGAGAAGCATTTCATCTTGTCATTTAAGAGAACTACTTGTATCTGATCCAGTAGGCTTCATAACCTCATGTTTAGGATAATATCTGCAGATGTCTTTATTTATCAGTGGGCTGCATAATACTTTTTGTAGTAGTAAGTCTATCTGCTGGAAAGAAAATGCATAAAGCTTCCTTATTCCCTATATGTTTGGAAGATCTCAATTGTATTTCCTTTATAAAATGCCTCGACTGTGGAGCGTTAAGACTTAATCTGTCACTAGATACATTTTGTTGTCTGTACCAATTAGATTAAGTTCTGTCAGTCCTTTAGGAATTATAACAGTAACAAACAGTAACAGCGACAGTGATAAATGAGACCTCTCCATAGAGAATAAGTCAAAAATTGAAATGCTGGCATCAGCCACTGCACAAACAATTTATAAGCCCTTAAACTATACTTTTAAGTGTTTGAGCAAATGTATTAGCATTCACATAAATTATAATTCGAGCTCTGGGAGAATTCCAAAGAGTCAATGAAGATTAAAAATAATTTCAACCCTACAGTGAAAGGGTAATATAAAAATTGAGAAATGGAGGATTACATTTTTCAGATCTATACTAATGAAACTATGTCATTATCCAGAAAGCTAATTCCTTTAAATGGGTTTGTACAAAATATAACAGTGAATTATCCTGGTAATCTGAATTAACACAATTTTGTCATTAACCTTCTAATTTAGTAATGAATCTCCGTGAAGTATGCAAGTAAGAAAACCCCTAGCTATGCCTGAATCTCTTGTTTTTACAATTTAATTTTGTAAAGTTGCACGATGGCAGCCTGTACAAATGAGATCTTAATTATCCATAGACAATGGCTTATTAACATCCACAGATTCTTAAAGCTTGCGATTTTAAATGCATATATTCGTCTTCAAAAATGTATAGCAGACATGCTTCGTATAAACTAGAATTCAAACACAACAAACACATTACATCTGTCAGTTTCTGTCATAAGGAAATAACATTTGCTTCTGATAAAAGAGAATATCAGGTAAACTGAACCTTTGACAGGGAAACAATGTAAGTCTAGTAATAACAGTGGAGATGGCTTGCTCAGTATTTATTTTAGCTGCAATTTACCAGACTGCTTTATAAAACCGATTCCCTGTTGTACAATGAGGCAAGACCTCTATGAAAGCTATAAGAAATGTAACAGGAAAGAGCAACCTGTCAGTGGGTCATCAGTCAGCTTGTACTTGCTTTAGATTTTTATTGACTGGGATAGAAGCCATACAGCACATTTTTTACCTCGTATTGAGAGAAAAGTCACACTGACAATTTGATAACTTTATTTGATTGCTGTCAATTGACCAAATGGAGGAAATTGGGTACAAAAAAATGACAAATATTAGTTTTCCATAAAAAAATGTCTGGGATCATTTAGCCGTGTATGAATAATTCCCAGAAACAGAAGACAAAACACCTTAGCCGTTTGTAATCATCAAAGGGACAGCACTGGACAACAGCAGCTTATATTTTTGGCTGACATAAGGGTCAAGACAAAGCCAGCATCATAAAACCTTTGTTGTCTTCTGGATGTACATACAGACTCATGATGATGCAACATACAGACTCATGACTATGTAAAATGCATTCTGAATATAGGTGCTAGACATTAGCTTATAATCCTCAAATTAAATGTCAGTGATGCCTAACAAGCATATTATTTATCACCTACATTTAACTTAAAATGGTAGCCATAATAATAACAGTTGTAACGCTTTTAATCTTCATCAAGGCATTCACATGTAACAAAAACATTGTAGATAGGTTTCCAGTCTCTTTCAAGTCTTCACTGTTATTGGCACCTGAAGAAGCAAAGGCCAGCAAACATGCATGTCCCCTTATTAAAGTTCCAGTCTCTTAATGAAATATTGTATTATAGCCCACTTTTATATATATATATATATATATATATATATATATATCTATATAGATAGATAGATATATATATGCTTTGCTATATTCATACACATATATCAATATCTATGAAATTATACATTTCGTTTCAACAAATTTAAATTTGATAAACCCTCTCACATTCATGGCATAGGCTTTCCATGTGTCAGTATGTACATGCATGCACACACATTATTCTTTGTATCATATCCTGTAAAATTCAATCATTAAGGAAACTGTGTGAACTATATATTTGTATGTCTGGGTCATTTTCTTTTAGGAACTTCATGTCTTGATGCTTTGCCTTAACTGCCTGAAATTTATTTTGAATCTTTTTTGGGACTGAACTTTTTCAGTTCAAATTGCACTTCTACTTGATGAGATACTTTTTGTGGAGTCTGTCCTTATAAAAGCAAACTATCACAAGTAATATAAATGCCTCTGTATTATTGTAATATGAGTCATCACATGTAGTTGTTTGTGTTTACCTTGAATACATGTTCTCTTTTTGTTCTATATTGTTAATTGTATCCATAGATCAACTTAAAACAGGAGCTGGTGAGCATCATTTCAGTAAAACTTATATGGACCTTTTTAATAACAATTTGGGTTACACATTCAACTAATAGCATTCAGCAGGGTTATTAATAGCTATTTAGTAGTAATCAAACCTTTATCACCCCCCTTATTCTGAAATAGTGGAGGCTAGTTTGCCTCTGTCTATTGTTGAATTTCTCTGTACTTTCATTCAGTTTAGATAGGTGTCTGTGTTATGTAGAGTTGTGTTTGCACTTTAACTTTGATTGCCTGCTAGCATAGTTTTGTCTCTAAAAATATTTGTCAGTCCAACTTTTGAATCCAAAGTGATAACTAGATGTTACTGCTTCAATATTTGTTGTTTCCTCCAAGATTTACACTGTCAGTCTTGGCAGTCACGTCCATATTTAAGTAAAATAATAAAGCCAGGGCAAGTCCCTTGTGCATGAATGTTGTTAATTTTAAGGCATAATTATTTTTATAGTCATGTCTTTTGAATTCCATATTTTGATATACTGAGAACTATAAGCCAAGTAAGGCATGACTCTGCTTGTTTTATTGCATTTCTGATGACATTACAAGCAATTCTTTTTTTTTTTAATTACTACATCAGTTGTTACTGAATCCATATAGATTTGTATGTTATTGATTTCATAGAGCATTTGCAGCCTAGGAGCTCCAATTGCCAGTGCTTATTCTCTGTTAATGTGAGGGTCTGTGGGGCGAGACAAGGGATGTGTTTTTGGTTAGTCATAAGGGCGGAGTCTAAATATTAGAAAATAATTTGTTCAGTATGAATTTGGATTCTGCAATAGGTAAACATTGAGTTGAGAAAATATCATACCAGGAGATAAGGTTTATGTTACTGTAAAGGTTAAGACCATAGGATGAAAGTTCATGGCATTGCTGGTTTTGCTAATATGTGGGAAGTAACTCCTTGTTTGAGGCCTTATGAGTCACATAGAGTTCAGAGAGATGAAGCCTGTACTAGACAGCTACAAGAAACTAACCTCTAAGTCATTCTTTGAAGATAATGCAACTCACGTCCTTGATTTCCTTTTTGAGGAAGTGCTGTACTCTTTTCAAGTTGGACGATGTGTCTGGACATGTCAGTGGGAGCATTATTTTTAGTTATTAGCCTAAGAGGTATCATAAGATCCTTGGACGTGTTGGAACTAACCTTAGTAATCAGCCAGAGTGAAGAGAAGAATTATTTAACAACTGGTGCTATATGGTGGTAAACAAAGAGCTCAATGTCAGCAAATATGCCTAGGTCAGTGGTAAATGCATCCATTTTGAAAGGTATACCATTACTGTGGTAGGAACATTGTTCCTGTTTGGCAAAGCAAGTAATGCTACTCTTTTTGATGTCTTGAAACTATGGTCATTGTACTATTTGTTTGTACATGAGGTAGGGTGTGAGCTTGATATACTTGTTAAGGTCTTTAACTCAGACACAATGTACAACATTTAATTATAACCTTTTGTTATTAGCTATTCTTAGGGCGGCCGCAGTGGTGCAGTGGTTAGCATTGCCGCCTCACAGCAACAGGTTCTCCGGTTCGATCCTTGGCTGGGTTGCCTTTTGTGCGGAGTCTGCATGTCTTCACTGTGGTCGCGGGGGTTTTCTTTGGGTGCTCCAGTTAACTCCCACATCCCAGAGACATGCTATAGGTTGATTGGACACACTAAATTGGCCCTAGGTGTGAGTGCGTGCATTCATGTGCCTTCTTTAGAAGGTTGGGTGTCGGGCTGGCAACCCGCCACTGTAAAACTCCACTGCCAATCATGAGGAGACAGGGGATCCACTGTGGCGATCCCTAACTGGGGAAAAAGCAGAAAGAAAAAGTAGTAGTTGTTATTGGCTATGCTTAAAATGGTCCTTCAAGACAACCTGGTTCTCCCCTTGAACTAATGCACAGTCCTTGTGGATTCTGTCAGGCTCCTCATTTATTATCATCAGCAAACATAGTTGTCTAAAGCCCTTTGACCTCATCTCTGTGAAATAAATACCAAACTGGAGCATATCCCCATCCCTAATACTGAACCCTGAGGAATATTGCTGCTAGCAAACGGTTTTCCAAGAGTATGAGAAACCAGTTTTAATTTGTTGGGTTTGGTCTCTGAGCCAGTTTGTTCTCTAGTTGATAACATTCGAGTTTTAGTTTGATGAGTTTATCTTTGAGTATAATAAATCCAAAAACGATAGAGAGAGGCAACCAGCAGGCTCACAATAATCCAATCTTGTTGGTAAAAGATATATGCAAGTTTTTATTTTCGTGCACAGGTAAGCACTTTCACGATTCGCTTCATCAGACCTTAAAAGTTTTTCTCAGCATAAACATTTCCTTATATACTAGTCATGTGATCACCATCAGTTAATCACTTAACTTTCTTAAAAACACATCCTACATTTAATCTAATAGACTATATACATACTAGAGTATATATACATCTCTACACAGAATCACTGCATAGAATTAAATTAACATTCATCAAGTTACATATCAAACTAAAAAATAACCTCACACTATTACTATTAAAACATTCAACTTTTCATTTGGTAAATTACACATCATGGTAAAAACATTCATGCATTAGCTATCTTTATTCGTATACTTGTTTGCAAAAATGTGCACTAGCTCGTATTTACCCAATGTGTATCTTGACTCGTCAACATTAAAAAGCTCAGCCTACATTTTAATACATTAATGTTCCACTGCATTAAATTGCTGCATAAAAACTTACACTAATAACATTATTCAAAACTAAATACCAGCCTCTTGCTGATGCTTATTGAGCTATTAATAACTCAGCGCACCGTGAACCTACAAAAACTATCTATTTTAGGTAATGTGAATATTTACTTGAAATAATAATTGATTTTAGCCTTAGCAAGTAGCATGATTATCTTATTATATACTGACTGACTAAGGTCAAGTGTTATAGCATTTTAACATGTTGTCATGTATAAAAAGTTATGAAATATGTAAAATATATTCACAATGTACCCATCCTTTCACCTCAGGGTAACCCTCGCGCTTGATGACTGTAATTACTTTGGGCTACCATTTTTCCATTGCAATTATCCAGCCACATATGACTCCATATATCCAGATCACAACCTGTGACGACGATCCATCTAGCTGTCATTCTAACATTCCCATCTAGGTCTGCGATTCCTTGCATACTACTATAGGGTTCTTAATCATTAACTAGTTTTTGCCTCGTCTTCAGCATAACTGTTAATTTCCTTATTATACATTGTTAGTTGCAATGCACCCTAACTTTATCTATTATACCAAAAGAAACCTACAACATTACTGTATCTTGGATTGCTATTCCTTCTATTACATATAACTTGCAAATCTGATAGATATAAAATGTCTACTACTATTAATTTAATGTATTTACCAAAGAGAAACTGGAATAAGCGTTCCCAACTACTTATGGAATATCCTTGATAGATTAACACAGTTTTAAATTTTACTTAGATGTTTCAGTAATATCTATAATTGTATTAGTATATGTATGGTCATATGGGAAATAAAAATATAACCCATGTGTAGTAGAACTATTGTAACAGAACGGTATTTTATGTCTAAGCAAAATTCCATTACATTTCTTATAAGGGGTCTGCTATAAACCTGTAATGACTCTCTCTTGATATAAAAATGTTACTAGCCATAAACATATTTACCCACATATATCTTAAAGGTTTATTACTGACACCTAACTGTCACTCTTCTATTCCTAAGTATGGGCTTAATTGATGCCCTTTCATTAAGGCCTCTTCCTTTATCCGCTCTAAGCCTAATTATCCAATTAACTTATTTACTTTCTGTGGCATTTCTAATATTTCCTTCCCGTAACCTGGGTTTATATATATCTATGACCTTAAATTTAAAAATATGTTCATTACCATGCATCTGTACATGTTTGGCCAGCGCATTATTTTCATAATTGATCCTTATTGCATATAAATGCTCTCTGATTTTATTTTGGAATTTCCTATTGGTTTTTCCAACATAGACGGAGGAACATATCTGGCATGTAGCCAAATAGACAACATGCATGGTATTACAATCTGCTGTAACATTAAAGTAATGAATCATACCTGTGTCTGGATGTATAAATTCTTGGTTCATATCAATATATGGACAATATTTACATCCACCACATGGTATTGTCCCTTTGTGGTCATTAATACTTGGGTCTTCTGTTTGGTGGCATAACAACCTTTTAAGATTCGGTTTATTCTTAAATAAATATCTTGGATTTTCTCCCGCTATATCTTTTATAGCTTCGTCTGTTGTTAATATATGCCATTGTTGTTGTATTACTTTCGTATGTTGGTTATCTATTGTATAAAACATAGGTATGTGCAAGCCTTGAGTTTCATCACTATGTCTAACTTTCACTTCTGATCTGTCTGAATAATAGGGTGCTGCTCTATCAAGTCTTCTGTAGCATTAAGGCATGAGATTCTCATTGCTTGCCCTCACTCCTTAATGCTACAGAAGAGGGTTACCAAGAAGAATTGGATTCATATATTAGTAGGTTAGTTAAATGTGGATATGGAGAAAAGGGCATACAGAGTATAAGTATGAGACTTGATAGAGCAGCAGTCTATCAGATATTATAGTTGATTTGGTATTGAAGGATCGATAACGGAGCTGACTCTTAAGTGATCTATTATTTCTAAAAGCAAAATCTGGCTGTGTGCCAATGACCCCATTCAACTCATGTACAGTAAACAGAATATCCCAGTTCTTTTTAATAATATCACATGCTACATGCACATTACTGGCAAAGGTCAATGGCATCCTTAGTTTATTCCTAGAGGTATCAGTGGAAGCATCACTTGAGAAAGTATTGTCAATATTATCCCTGTTGTTAATACTAGTGGGGGAGGGGGGAAAAGTATGGCTGGCAACTTACCTGATCTATGCTGCCATCCTTCTGCTATTTGAGAATCAATAAGTTTACTACTATAGCCTCTTTCTAAAAATTCTTGTTTAAGTGTTTGTAATGCAACAATGAGACTATCATCATCATTAAAAAGTCTCATATTGATCCTTTAATACTAAATCAACTGTAATATCTGATAGACTTGGTACATATATGTGTAGGAATTGTATGGCCTGTACACATATACATATTGGTAATCATTTCACACATCCCACTTTGGGTTTTAAGACAGATACTGCTTTTTATGCAGATTGTCGAACAAAAAATGTTGTCTATTTGTGCTATTGTACTACCTGCTTCTCATTTTACATAGGGAAAACGAACAGGGTGTTTACGGATAGAATACTTAAACACCTTAGGGATATCAGGAATGTTAAAGAAACCAGCGCACTATCACTACATGTAGCTAAAGAGGGTTAAGAACATAAATTTAGCTTTATGGTACTAGAGATTCTGCATAGTACCAAGAGAGGAGGTGACATAAATAATAGAACACAATCTAGTGAACAGAAATGGATTTTGTGCTTTCAAGCTGATAAACCTCCTGGTTTAAACAACCCTTCCTTAAAGCACGGCCATTAAAGCATTGATCTCCCTCTTAATATTTTATCATGTATATTTCAACAGTCCATCTTTTATTATTTTTTACTATTGTATTTACCAGTTTTATGTACATATTCATTGTCTGTTTTATTCAATTTTTTAACGATCTATAGATTCTACAGATGTATTTTATCACATGGCTTTTTAGCTATGATGCACATTTTATCTGATTTTTGATTGGATGTTTTAGTGTTTAAAAATGTAACTGCTATTCTATCTTTGTTGGTGTGATGAAGCGGATGTTATCCTGAGAAAGTGCTTACCCACTACAATAAAGGACATATTGATTTTCACTGCTGTTGGGAACCAGATTATTTTCTTTATCTTGTATTCTTTGGTTTTTGCATCTGATTCCTTATTTGGTTCAAGGACTGTTTTCATTTAGTTCCTAGTGCCTCTGTTGAGTAGAGCCACTGGACTGATCCTCAGGGTGAATTTTCTATTTCCCATCCACTCATCAAGATTTCTCTTGAAGAGGGCAAGTGAGGTGCTTTGCTTGACATGTATGGGAAGTCTGTTCCGTAGCATGGGCAGTCTCTGGGTCATGAACCTGTCCCTCCAGCATGTTCTGTTGATTGTGATAATGAGGTTAAGGTCTCTGGAGCGTGTGGTGCAGAGGGATTGGGATTTCTTTAGATGTAGCATTTCTAACAGAGCTGGGTCAGACATGGCTTTGTAAGTTAAGCAGACATCGCTTCTAAGTAGGCGATATGAGACAGAGAATAGTTGGAGTTTTTCGGTCTGTCCATATAGGACAAGTGTTTAAGGCCTAGGATCCTCTTTGTGAGGTACTTTTGTGGCCTCACCAATGGTGCAGGTGACTAGTGAGGTATTTGCCAAATGGGGCATTGTACTCTGATTGGCCTAATGAGGGAGACAATGACCTCTTTCTTCCTGGATGCAAAACCCTTAGTAATGAGATGTCACATAGGACTTTCTGACCACAGTGGCAACGTAGTGGTCAAAACAGAGGTTGATGTCAACCTGTGTTCCCGTTATAATGTCTTCTGTGTTCATTGGACTAACATCAATGTCGTAATTCAAGGGAACCAGGTTTTTCCCAAAAGGGATGAAGACGCATTTTTTGGCATTGAGCTTAAGGCCATGTTTCTGACACCAGTCGTTGGTCTCCTTGATGCCTTTCTGTAGGATTTCAGCATCACTGGGGAGTTAATAATAGCTCCCAACTTGCAATCATCTGTGAACTTTGTCAGCCAGAGTTCCTTCGTGTTGGCCTGCACTTCAGAGAAGTAGATACCAAACAGGGGAGGACCCAGGACCAAACCCTGTGGGACTCCTCACGTGACTGGTCAGCAGTCTGACTTGGAGTCGGCTACTTTCACACTGCGGATTTTATCTGTGAGCCGTTTTGCAACCCACCTAGTGATATAGGGGTTGATACCTAGCTTAGTAAGTTTTTTCATGATTCCTGAGTGGGGAATGATAGCGAAGACCTTGGCCAGATCAAGGTAGGCTGTATGAACCACCTTACCTTCATCCACAGCTCTGGTGATCGACTCAAAGAAGTTGACCAGGCATGATCTAACCTTCACAAAACCAAACTGTGTAGGATCCAGAGTTTGGAGATTTCCTATATCCTTGTTTATTAAACCCATGATGATACATTCCATAGCTTTGCATATCAGACTCATCAGGCTAATGGGGCGATAGTTCCTGGGGTCTATAGTCGCTCCTCCTTTGTGGAAGGGGATGACTGTAGCAGTGAGCCATTCAGTAGGGACAAAGCCAGAGGTGAGGCTGGATTGAACAGGGCACACAGGTGAGGTGCCAGTTCACTCTGTAGTTCATGTATAACACATCCAGGGATACTGTCAGGTCCCATAGAAGGTGTATTCTTGGCCTTGGAGACAGTGCTGTTTTAACCTGTGCAGCAGTAATACTGGGTGCGTGGCAATCTACTGGTATTTTTATTGGTCCTTTGGTGGGGGGGGGGGGGGTAAAGTTAGCACTGAATCTATCCACCAATATATTTGCAATATCTGTTGGCTCTGCATAAGAGGTACCATTGTGCAGTAGCAGCAGCAGCTCAGAGCAAATCTTGGTATTGCTATGGAGATTCTTTACATAAGTATAGAGGGCATTGTGGTTGTCTTGACTATCTTCTACAATCCTGTTTTCATAGCTAGCTTTAGATGATTTGATGAGGGATCTCAACCTTTTGTTGAGGCTGATGAGGGATTTTTTCCAGTCTTGGAACATCACCTTATTCTGCATCAGTTTCCTCCTTCTGTTGTAGAGTTTGTTTATGGCAGGGGACCACCAAATTAGCTTTTTTTTTTTTTTTTTTTTTGAGGAGAGCGTCTTAGTTCTATTGTGTATGGCGAGAACCATGCAATTGTGTACGTGTTTGTACAGTGCATTGGTGTATGATTTGGTGGTCATGCAACTATTCTCCATTTGCATGGGTGCCGTGAAGTTAGCCACCTCCATTTTTAGGAGCCCAAATTTAGCTTTGGAGAGGTTTTTCATGGTGGATCCCCAAAAACAGCAAGCAACCAGGTACCAAAGTACAAAGACCAGTAATCCACACTAGCACCTCTATCAGGCAAAGCAATAAAGCCACGGATAAAATCTTAAGTGAACATTCATTTATTTAGCAGATTTCAACAGTTGCAGAACCACCAGCACTAACACAAAACACATAAATGTCTTAAAGTCTCCATTTTCATTTAATATACTTTATCAGATGTGGGCCAATTGTTAGTAGTTTCTATGGTCACTCAAAAGTTGCAGCATAGCAGTTTCATAGTCTACAGTATCTGTGGTGTGACTGAAACCTAATTACAGATCAATGATGCACTTCCTCCTGAATGGCTTTCTCTGCCTACCATTTTAGATACACAAGCACTGCTGGTAGTTGGACTGTCTTTATCCAAAACACTATCACATGTGAACTATTTGGCCAAGACAATAACCTTGAACTCCTTTATATCCTAATATAATTAAAAGTTCTGTTACCACATCCAAGCCATCTAAAGAACCCCATCCATGACATCTATAAATCGCAAAATGTATCTTAATGAACTAAAGTCCCTGTCCATTAGCTGAAACATTATCTTTCCAGGGGAGTTAAACCATCACTGCATACATTGGCACACCTACACCTCTGCGAATGCATATCTGCAAATATTCCTTGGCTTTATTTTTATTGTAAACTCCCTCAGTCATACCTTACCATTTCCCACTAGGGGGGTACTGCAACCATGACCTACCTTTGCAAATACACCTCCTGTCTGCACCAAATCCACTGTCATAGACTCTCTCATAAAATGAGGTCACCATATTATTCATTATAAGATCTCAGTTCAATTCAGCAAGCAACCAGCTGTCATTAGAGACTTCTCTAAAACCAGTCTCCTTGTATTTGATCACTTGGCAAGGACTTCAGATAGTTCAGCAGTCTGCACACCTCACTGACCTATATAGTAAATCCGGCCACATATGCCCAAAGTCTATATTCTTAACTCATCTCTTATAAAAAAGTTCCTTTTCCTATTCACAAGAAATACAATGCCATATTTAGAAACAAATCTCTCTAGTGGAGCTCCACTATAAACAAATGCTACAATAAATGTTATAATAAACATGTTGTGTGTTAAAATCAGACTCAGAAACACTGACAAAGAAGCCACATCAGTCATGCCAACGGACTTTGTTACAAAATAAGCTTAGATCCTTGATTCTATATTTGCATTACTGCAAACTGAATAAGTAATAAATCAAGCAGGATTGATCGGCATTGTAGGCCAGATATAGATTATCCTGTAGGAATAAGTAGGTGACCAATAAAAGAAACTGGTCATTTGGATGCTTTGTGTAACTGTGAACGCATATCTAAGATTTTTTTTTAGTGAGGAACCACTGGGGTTAAGTTGGTTTCATTTGCAATGACAAATGTCATGCATCATATGGATGGCAATAAGGCTATTTACAAAGAAGAATAGTGATTGCCTCAGAATGTGGGCTAGGTTGGACAACAGAGGGTGCATTTGCATTTTAGGAATAAGAGTTTTTGATTGTGGGGAAAATCATACCACTGTGGAAGGGGGTAGATATTCTCTTCATGCTTATGAAACTGAAAAGAATTTGGCTCACCTCTAGGGTCAGTCTTAGTAATACAGAAAACAGACTGGTTTTGTTATCTACAGTATTAGGGGAAGTTAAGTAAATATACATGCATGTTGAATATACTTTTTGTTATTAGGGGAAGTTAGGTAAATATACATGCATGTTGAATATACTTTTTGTGTGGGAAGGGCTTGTTAAATGACATTTTGTGCTGTTATAACAAGGTATACATGAAAACTACAGCTATTAACAATGATTAAATATTGCAGAAGTGACCAACTAAGTTTTCCTTGATCTGGGGTTACAGTTGTATCGCATAACACATTTAATTTCATTTCTGCAACTAATCAAATGCATTATCAGTAAGAAATACAAAAGAGAAAATTTCAGTTCAAGAAATTTAGTGGGGCCTGTTCAAAAAAAAAAAGTAACTTTTGTATCGATGGAGGAACAGGCATTCCACATCACAAGGACGAACAGAATGACACTGAAGGATCTGTGCCTTCATTATTGAGTGCAATAATACGTAACAAAACCTCTGGGGACTGAGCCCCTCCATTTTGAGCACTGTCCATTTGCAGTCCACATTTACAAGAGAAAGTAAAGAGAGAGTGAGCAGTAAACTAAACTCTGGTGAAAACAATGAGTTCACGTCAGAAACAAAAGTGACTTTTGTATCTACCATTTAGAAGAAGTAGTCCTTCCTCCGAGTGCAACTGAATGACAACTATAGCTTTTGTAGAGATTGTCACCCTTTCCTCTCTTAGCCTTGATAGAAAGCATGTACATCTTATAGAAACGGTTTAATTGGATTCATATTTGTTTTCTGCTAGAACATCAGTAAACATATCCACTCTTGCATATGATCTAGCTGCCTGTATGTTATGTTCTACATTCATTTGCAATGGGTGTCACAATATGCACTTTATTTAAGAAATAAAATATTTTTTGTTCAGAATAAAATCTATCATTGTTTCTGAGATAAATATTTTGTAAGGATTTTTCAAAGGACTGCTCAGCCATTTCCACTATAGTCTCACATGCCTCACATTACTTTGATTTCCATTGTGGTCATTGACTTGACCTTTTTTTACAAATATTTTTGGCACCATGATATTTCTACATTTCAGTCAGTAAAAGTGGATTTTTGTTTCACAGGGACGTAAATGCCAGAGATCATATCAGTTAGTTGAATGGTGCCAAAGTTAAGATACGCATTTTGCTCACTATTAGCTGGAACCCTAATTAGTGTTTTGTGGCAGAGTAATAGCAATACCAATGTCTTTGTCTCTCTGTCTAGTGATTAGCCTGTTTGTCTATCTGTGCTTGAATTTTCTGTTTAAGTATACGTGTGTGTGTGTGTGTGTGTGTGTGTGTGTGTGTGTGTGTATCTATCTATTATAGCTGTCAGTGACTACCTGTCTATCTGTTGGTTTGTCTAACCATCTCTCTAAATAATCATTACCTTTTGTTTCTCTAAGTTAATTTAATTATCTGTCTAGCTGCCACTGTAAATATAGATACAATTTGTAGATGTAATTGTTTTGGAATGAACTGTGAATAATAATTTATAAAGCCAGTCTGGATATGTATGTATGCTTGTATTTGCAATCACAAGCAAATGCATGCAACACACCCACACTTATGATTAATCAGTTAGTTCTTGGATAACCCAAAAGGTGCAATGAATCCGTTCGTTTTTAACGTCCATTTAATGATTTCTTTCTCCTCCTGGCTTGTCATCTCATGCTTTCTTGCAGTGCCGTATTCTAAACTCTAACAAGAACTGACTGATGCCAATGAAAATATATATACCACTCATAATTCTACCTGACAGGATAACGTTTTCTTTGCAGCAATGCAAACTGACATTCAAACTAATGCAACTAGAAGTCTAAGACTTCGGATAAGAAAAGAGTTGAGCACTTTTCTTAGGGTTATCTTAGTGAGGTATTTTGTTCTGCACCACTCATTTAAATTTGTATATAGAGTGGCTGCTGGACACCCCGCTCCAAGTATTCATGTTAGAGTCACTAAATTTCTCTTGTAAAATAACATTCAAGTTGCTTAGAGAGAGAGAGAATATTTTAATTCGTAAAAATTTCATTGGACTTGATATTTGTGTATTAAATATATATTATAACTGGAGTTATTCCAAATGAAAATCAGTATTACATTCATATTTGTATGTAATCTGTGTTGTGCATCTATTATGTATAGATGTATATACACTCAATACATCCACATGTATTAATATGCATGATTTTGTAAAAAGTTTATACACATTTATCTCTCTCTCTCTCTCTCTATATATATATATATATATATATATATATATATATATATATATATATACACACACACTGTAATATATGTCTATATATAGATACGCATACACAGATATATAGGGAGAAGGCGAGGGAGATGGATTTCAGAGCCATTGGCAGATTATAATAGGAGCGATTTGGGCAACTCCCTGTTGCCTCTGGTCAGCTCACTCTCTCTCTCTCTCTATATATATATATATATATATATATATGTATATATATATATATATATAAATACACACATATATATATATATATATCTATATATCTATATATATATATATATATATATCTATATATACATATATATATATATATATATATCTATGGATTCACTTCATAATCTCGAAATACTGAAACATCAAATTTCAGTATTTCGAAACTATGAAACCGAATCCACAAAACTACAAAACCCTGAGCCCAAAACAGTGAAATAAAAAACACCGAACAAACCGCACCACAACACCCACATTACAACATAAACAAAAACTACACACATACACAACTCATACACACTGCAACCCCCACACTCCCCTACTTATATATACTAACTCCGAGATCGCAGAAACAGGAAATAAAAGCAAACTCACACACGCACATTCTCCAGTCCCTCACACACGCATCAAACATCAACACACTCTAACCCCCAGTCAAATCCCTTACAAAACACTCACGTGACAAAACACCTAGATCCACACATGGCACAGCGCACCATAAATGCACAATTGCAGACATCATGTAGCATAAGGCCATGACTGCGAATTCGAGATATTCAAATTCGTGATTATGAACTTTCTCTATTTTAAACATTCGGGTGTATAGTCTCGCGATACTGAAATTTGACATTTCAGTATTTCGAGATTGTAAACGGCTCATATATATATATATATATATATATATATATATATATATATATATATATATATATATAAAATGTGTGTGTGTATTTGTAAGTATTAGATTCGTCACTGCTAACTCCTTTCATTTGGGGTATATGCTGTACATAATTAAGGAGTGTCAGTGTCTTTATTTCTCATAAAGCTAATTTCCCCTGTGAGTGTTAAGATCTACATACTTGCACTGCCCAACATCTGTGTAAGTACAGCACAGGTAGGCTACACTATTCAACTGGAGTGGTATATTTATTTGTTTTAATCACTTGTTAATATATAGTTATACTAGGTAATAGTTTTGGAAGACACTCTATAAGCTGTTTCTAATTCATTGCAGTTTATTAAATCCTTCATCCTATTTGATGAATTGCATGGAAATGTTGGCTATGCATGAACTACTGACCAATCCAGGTGCAGCATGTGCTATTTGGTTAGCATGTATTTTTTTTTTGTGCATTTGTTTTAGGAGATTTCTTGAAGTGACAGTCATAATTTTATCAAGCAGTCTTGTAGTTTTTAAGGAAAAGCAGCTGCTCAACCTGTGTCTAATAGAAAGCTTAAAATTAGCACAATTTCAACTGTTTTTATTAACCTTTATTCTTGCTGGATGACAGTTTGATGCATTATTTTCACAGCGTTTCAAACAGTTGTAATAGCCATTTTATATTCAACATACTTTTAATCATTATACATTTAAATCATGCCACAGTTAATCACAGGTTCTCCTTTGTCATTCTAGATTATTGCCATATGGTGTATTAATTTTGCAAGAGTAGAACTTGTCAACCATGGATGAGCTTAGCAAAAAAATTCACATTTGTATATTTTTCTCTTTGCCATGCGCACAAACGTTCTCCCTCAACTCCTTGGTGGGCCTTTACCAAGCCAGTCTACCATCATGTCTGTTGTTGACAAACAGTCTTCTTATTAAACCAACCCCTTGGTGGGCCTTTACCAAGCCAGTCTACCATAATGTCTGTTGTTGACCAACAGTCTTCTTATTAAACCAACCCCTTGGTGGGCCTTTACCAAGCCAGTCTACCATCATGTCTGTTGTTGACAGTCTTCTTATTAAACAAGGCCTCTATCCTAAATGACCCATTGTTTCTTTCACTTTCTTCCATTTCTTTCCATTCCTAAATGACCCTCTATACACGGCACAAATCTGGCCCATAATTGAGTATATCTCCTCATTTGTCATGTATGGTACAAACCACCTGCAGCAATTGGAGAGACCTCAGATGTTTCTAATGAAGGAGATCAAGGGACTCCAACATGTGCCATACACAGACTGACTGAAGTTCCTGTCACTTTACTCTGCGTTCTATAGACTTCTTAGAGGAGACTTATGCCTGGATTACAGAGCAATCTCTGACCCAAACCTAATGATCTTGCTGCATATCCGTAAATCAAGTTGGACTGGGGCCACCCATTCCAGGGACCTAAATATGGCCTGCAACTTGACTAGGACATGCTGGATAGCCATATTTATCTCCCACCAACTACCATATCTTTTGACTAGGCTACCTATTCATGAGAAACAGAGCACCCCATGACACTGTTCAAAAGGAACCTAGACAAGTGGATAGATCAGTGTAAATTCTTACCAGGAATAGCACCCACAACCCTCCTGGACATGGGCAGTCACTACTAAATGTGAACTGGGTATTAACTAACACTTCTGTGATATTATATTGGGATGAAACAGCTAGGCTTGAAATGACCTCCTAGTCGAAAGCCTAGTAATCTCCTATGATCGTATGAGTGTATTTGTATAATTTTTCTCTGTTAATTTTGTAAAGTATAGTTGAAACTGTTCTTTATTTCACAGAATGTCCCTGTCTTTGCTTCATAGATTTGGTGTGTGCCTCATAATTTTTTTTTTGTTTGACTAATCATTGAGGATTGCAGTCACTAAATTTGGTGGTGAAGCTGGCTGTAGAAAAAATCAACTTGCAGCTTAGCAGGGCAAGAGTGCATTATCAGTAGAAATATTTATTCTTTAGGTACCATTCAAGTGAAACAAAGGTGAAACTGTCCCTGATTACATAGAATGCCCATGACTTTTTCTCACAGTTGTGGCCTGAAGTGCAGTCATTAATAACATCAGACATTTGAATTGTAAGACTGTATCCTTTAGAAACTATGCTAATGCAAAAACTATTATTCTAGTAACTTTCTAAGTATATGAGAACAGTATTTAAAATCTATCACTTATTTTCAGTCTGTGCCCAACAATATTTTTTTGGATTTATCTCTGATTATTTTAATTAGACGATGAGCTGTGTTATCTTTTATCACAGTTAGATGAGTGCATACAACAAAGTGGCTATAACTGCAGCATAGGATAGTGTAGTTGGTTGTGGACTGAAGTAACTTGCCCTCAGGTTGTTTCTTCAGTGAACAGTTTGACTTTGCAAGACTAATGTGCATTTGTATGAAATATTCATATAAAAGCAAATTGCAGTTGCACAGCTCTTAGCTGTCCCTAATTTCTCAGAATGAACCTGATTTTACATCAAGTTTTGGTCATTTCCTCATGAAAGTTATTGTTTCTGGTAAATCATTGAGGATTTGAGTTGATAGACAATGACAGATGTTTAAACTTCAGACTTCATGTCCTTCAGAAAATGCATGCACGTGTACAAACAGTTTTTCTAGCAAGGTTTTAAGTATGTAAGAGAAATCTGGCTCTGCTTTACGGGTATTTTCCTCATTGGTTTCTTTTTGTGTCTAACTTTTGTGCTAAAAGGTTGAGAGATAATTTTGTCACTATCCGATGAGGTACACACATCTAATTGTAGCTGATGAGGGTGAGGTTTGTCTGCAGATTAAAGGAACTTGCCCTCTTATTTACTCAGTTTACATAGGCTGGCTTTGAAGGATTTCTGTGAATTTGCATGTGGAAAAAAGTAGCAATATTTGAGCTATTGTGTGCTTGTGTGAAAACAAAGCTGAAATACATTGTGTCCATTATTGAATACATATTACACGACAGGGCTATAACTCTGGATATAGGGACTATCTGTTCATGACAGCCAATGTCCACATTCTCATCAATTTAGCAGTAATTCATCTGGCTTTGCAGGATTAGGTTTCAAGTCATTACTGTGACAATTTTTTTTTTTTTTTTTTATCACAAGTAGTGTACACATTCACACAAGTGAAGTGTACACATTTAAGAGGCTGCAACTGCTGGGTATAGATATTAGAAGATAGCAATTAGATCAGTTCAAATAGTCCTAAATTAGGAAAGTAAAGCCAAAAGAATTGACTAATGTGAGAATTTGTGCTACAAAAAAAATGAGTAGGGGGTCCTATGGATTGAAGCATACCAATGGACCAAGCTGCAAATAATCTCACTGCTCAGAGATGTATATCCTGGACTTGTATATTTCCATTTATGCTTGCAACACTGAATTTTGATGCATGAAAAGGGAATGCAGGTCTGACAACAGCCAACTACTAAATGAATAGAATAGGAAGCTGCTGTGAATTCATTTTACATTTCCTGTTTACAGTAGAGCATATGAAAATTAAAATATCTTTTTATATTATTATTGTGATGGCCATTTGTACATTGTTCTGCAGCTTGCACACTGTCAAACAATATTGCTTTATAACCTTGCAGGACAAAGAGCATATCCTACTGTCATATTGGAAGAGCATAGTAAGCAGATGTCCTTCCATTTCACTGTTGCTGTATTCATTACAATAGGGTTCCCCTGCCAAGGGTGGACTGATGTCCAATCACTATAAAAAAGCCTTTAGGTTGCTTTAAGGTACACTGTACATCTCAGGTATGCTCTTTGCATAGTGTAGGGCAGAAAGCTGCCATCTGGATTTGCCATTTTTGACATTTCAGTATTTCGAGATTGTAAATGGCTCATATATATATATATATATATATATATATATATATATATATATATATATATATATAATATGTTTGTGTATTTGTAAGTATTAGATTCGTCACTGCTAACTCCTTTCATTTGGGGTATATGCTATTCATAATTAAGGAATGTCAGTGTCTTTATTTCTCATAAAGCTAATTTCCCCTGTGAGTGTTAAGATCTACATACTTGCACTGCCCAACATCTGTGTAAGTACAGCACAGGTAGGCTACACTATTCAACTGGAGTGGTATATTTATTTGTTTTAATCACTTGTTAATATATAGTTATACTAGGTAATAGTTTTGGAAGACACTCTATAAGCTGTTTCTAATTCATTGCAGTTTATTAAATCCTTCATCCTATTTGATGAATTGCATGGAAATGTTGGCTATGCATGAATTACTGACCAATCCAGGTGCAGCATGTGCTATTTGGTTAGCATGTATTTTTTTTTTGTGCATTTGTTTTAGGAGATTTCTTGAAGTGACAGTCATAATTTTATCAAGCAGTCTTGTAGTTTTTAAGGAAAAGCAGCTGCTCAACCTGTGTCTAATAGAAAGCTTAAAATTAGCACAATTTCAACTGTTTTTATTAACCTTTATTCTTGCTGGATGACAGCTTGATGCATTATTTTCACAGCGTTTCAAACAGTTGTAATAGCCATTTTATATTCAACATACTTTTAATCATTATACATTTAAATCATGCCACAGTTAATCACAGGTTCTCCTTTGTCATTCTAGATTATCGCCATATGGTGTATTAATTTTGCAAGAGTAGAACTTGTCAACCATGGATGAGCCTAGCAAAAAAATTCACATTTGTATATTTTTCTCTTTGCCATGCGCACAAACTTTCTCCCTCAACCCCTTGGTGGGCCTTTACCAAGCCAGTCTACCATCATGTCTGTTGTTGACAAACAGTCTTCTTATTAAACCAACCCCTTGGTGGGCCTTTACCAAGCCAGTCTACCATCATGTCTGTTGTTGACAGTCTTCTTATTAAACAAGGCCTCTATCCTAAATGACCCATTGTTTCTTTCACTTTCTTCGATTTCTTTCCATTCCAATCATTTATTCCTGTCATCATCCGTGACCACCCCCCCGTACACATTTATTACCATTATCTAGCACCTGGATGAATAACAGATGCCCACTTCAGGCCCCCTACACAACTACTGTGTGGCAGAAGAACCAACCTGCTTAAAACAACTGATGTACTGTTTATATTGTCTGGCATAGCAGCTCGTCCTTTATTTTCCAATGAACGGGTAGGTTTCTGATATAGCGAAACCCCACCATATGAGTTACTGTTTTGTTGTACAAACATGTTTCTGTGCCAGCCATTTTGGATTGTCTATGCCAGAAAATGCTTCACTTATCAGGGCTTTCCACACACACACTCCCTCCATTCACAGGAAGGCCCATACCAACCCTAGCCCCCACATATGTTGAAAACCTCTGTTATTACTTGAAAACGGCCCATGGCCTCATCCATCTTCCCATTTTCCTCTTCCTACTCCACTTTTCTTGCACTTAAATGTACTTTCTCCCACTGCTAATATTGGTGATTCAGCTTGCTGGTGCAACCACCTCTATTGTCCAATTCTTTGAATATGAAGCAAAGTTGAAACTGTAAAGAACAGAAAGACACTGCAACCAAGTAACTCTGGAAAAACGAAGTCAGCTTAAACCCAGCAGCAAATTATGAGACTCCACAAGTTGTTTTTAGCGCTTTCATTCACTTTAATCTTCTGTGAACTTCCTCAGAAACAACTTCACCATCCATACACCTGTTTAAGTACTATTCAATCACAATTAATTTCCATACATAATTGATGGCAATGAATAAAATTTAAAGACATACCATAAAAAAATACTGAAAACTATATATAGTACATATGAACTCTTAAAACATCCTAAATAAATACTTCTCAAGTATATGTTTAACACTAATATAACTATATCATTTGAATATGTGATATCACAATAAAAATTATGAATTCGTTTCCAGGAAACATCTCATATTTATAGTTTCATTGAGACCTGGAAATTTGTCAGCTCCTAAAAATATTTGCCAAAAGGACTCTTTACATTCTAATAAAAGTTTGAAATTACCACCAAATGTTACACTATTTACACTATCTAGAACAGCAAATGTAAACTTTTTAAATTCATTACAAATGATAGAATGCCTTGCTAATGCATTATTTGTGTCTTTTTCTTTATAGCCAAAATGTGTTCACTAATTCTGACTTTCAAGGCTCTTGTGGTCATTCCCACATAATAACTTGGACATGTTTGGCACTGAGCAAAATAAACAACCATAGTACTGTGACATGTAAAATACTGTTTTGACCAATGTGTTGTTCGTAAATGCTTAAAGTGTACAAAAGATGAATTAGTGATGTATCTACACTGTTTACAACAATGGCAAGAAAAGGTGCCTTTAGTTTGTATGACACCCGTTCTATTTGTAGTACATCTGTTTTCCTTTTTCTCAAGTATACTTTTTAGATTAACTACTTTTTTGAAAGTGAACATTGGTTTAATGCCTAAAATGTTCGCTAAATCTTGGTTACCCAAGATAATCTTCCAGTTATTTACAATAATGTCTTTAATAAGCCACATCTCATTAGAAATGGGTAGCAAAAAGGAACCACTAAATTCCTTATTGTTCTTAGTTGTTACTTCTGTGACCAGTGACCCTACTGTTAAAATAGGCCTTGCTGTGGTCTCACGAAGAAATGTTACTTCTCTTTCTATTGTTTTAACCATGCCAACTTATAACCTCTATTGACAAAAATCCCTTAGATTATTTGTTTCACTCAGAAAAATCTCATTGTCAGATGTCAACCTGCTTAGACGAATGTATTGACCCTTTATAACCCCTTTCTTCATGTGGTAAGGGTGTATACTGTTTTGTGCAAATACTGATTTGCAAATGTAGGTTTTCTATATATGGAACTTGAAAATTTTTAAGTACATTGTCATAACTTAAATGTAAATCCAAAAAATTGATGTTAGTTCCAAATTCACCAACAGTGAATGTTAAACAATTTGTAGTGTTGTTCAAATAATGAACAAAGTCATGAAATTCCTGTAAGGTACCATTCCATAGAAAAAACAGATCATCTATGTATCTGGTGTAAAAGATGATCTTGTCTTTGTAAATAGAATTTGCCACAAAAGTGTTTTCCCATTGTGCCATAATCAGATTTGCATAGGCCGGAGTTACCCTTGCACCCATTGCCACACCCGAAACTTGCCTATAAAATTTATCATTGAATTTGAAAAAGTTGTTTTGTAATACACATTCCATAAGACTACAAATGGTGTTAACCTTAATATTACTTAAATTTGTGTTAGCAACCAAATATTGTCTTAAATGTTCAATTCCAAATTCATGATCAATACAAGTGTATAAAGACTGTACATCCAAGGAAGCAAGAAAGAATTCAGATGTCAGAGGTTGTAATTCTCTAAGCTGTTCCAATAGATGCCAAGAGTCTTTTAAATAATATTTAGAACGTTGTACTATTGGATTCAAAGTGTAATCTAACCAAATGGAGATATTTTCTGTCTTACATTTGGGGGCTGAGATAATTGGCCTAAAAGGGGGATCAAACAGGATGTTCTTCATCTCACATTGCTGCAGTCCTTACACTTGGGTAGTCCGCTGTCCTCGGTCGGCCTGAATATCAAAGTATTAGGCTGACGTCGGTCAAGGCGCTTAAGACTGACATCAGAACGTCAAGGTACAAATGCGCATGACCGACGTCATATCCTCAGTCTTTTTTGCCGCATGGTCCGATGCAGAAGCAGCGTTGCAAGTGCCGTTCGGCGTTCTGAAATTTTTCGAATTCGGAGTTTCAGACCGAAACAAAGTTGGCTAAGTACCCCGTTGGGGAATATTTTAGTTTTTTCTTGCCTCAGTGGTTTACCGGATGTCAGAAAAAGTGAATAACTGTATTTCTTGTGGGAAACAGATACTGCATAGAGATTATCATACTTTGTGTATTCCTTGTTTGGGGCCTGAGCACGACGTTGTTGGGTGTCGCTTTTGTGCTAGGTTCAATAAGCGCACTATTAAGCGAAGGTTGGATTGTGCCAGGTTGGTCTTCGGGAAGCGGTGCAATTATAATATGCCGTCGGATCCTCCGCCCGCTTCTTCGAAGAAGCGCAAAGACAAAGCAGCTAGACCCAGGCAAGAAGAGTCGTCCGTACCGGACGCCGGTTCTTTAGAGGCGTCAGTGGAACCGGTGGTTCCGCCGGAGGCTTCTCTGGAGTCCCAGGGGGAGACTTTGATATTGCAGGACGTGGCCTCTCAGGAGGCAGGTCAGGCTGAAGGGGCTTCTCAGGTTACTGTACTCCCCTCCCTTCCTATGGTGGTTAGGCCCTCTCCTTCTGTTTCTAAGGCTTCTCCCAGAGGCAGGCCAGGTTTAGCTTCTGTTGGTGTCACTCCTAGTTCTTCAGGATCTGTGTCCAAGAAGCACATGCTTAAAATGGCAGAAGATTTAATTACTTTGATTAGAGGTTCTTTGCCCCCTCCTGATAAGAGGCCTAGGGTGGAACCAGAGTTGGGAAGTTTTGAGCAGGCTTCGGATGTTTCAGAGTCTTCGGCTGAAGACTTGCAGGAGTATTCTCCTTATTCTGATTCTGATGTGGATGATTCTACTCCTTCTGCTTCTCCTCCAGAGGATTTTTCTTTTTCAGAGACTCTTCATTCCATGAGGGAACATTTTAAGTGGGAAGGTCAGGACTTCTCTGATTCCAGGAAAAGGCTTAGGGAATTTTTGCTTTTACCCCAGCATAGGCCTTTGGCTATACCACCTGTTCTGGATGTTGTGGAAGATGTGTTTGCAGAGGCTTCACTTAATCCTGATTCTTGCCTCCTGCTCCTGTTAAGCCGGACAGGTATTACAGGGTGCCTGAAGCTCATAAATATCTTTATAAGAGTCCTAGGGCGGACCCAGAAACTGTTAGTCAGGGACCTAAGGGTGTCGAGGCCTCTGTTGTAAAAAATCCGGTTCCTCCAGATAAGGAGGCCAGGGCTTTGGATAGATGGGGAAAGAAAGTCTATACTTCTTCCACCTTAGCTATGAGGGCTTTGAATTGCCAGTTTCACATGTTGAAATATCAAAACTATCTTCTTTCTCAATTGAAGTCTAAGGTTGATGCTCTGGCGGAAGGTATTGAGTGTAAAGAATTACAAGATTTGGTACATGTTTCTGAACAGGTGGGTAAGCACTCTTTACAATGTGGTTTTGATGCTGTACAGGCCTCGTCTAGGGTGGCTGCCACTGGGTCAGTTCTTCGCAGGCACGCCTGGCTGAGGGATCAGAATTTATCTGACCATGTTAAGACAAGGATTTTAGATGCTCCTTTACAGTCTGATGTGTTGTTTGGTTCTCCTGTGGAGGCAGTCTTAAAGAAAATGGAAGACAAGGCTAAGTCTATGCAGACTGTTAAAGATTTTTTGCAAGTTCAGCCTCCGAAATTTAGTAGGAATTGGCCTGCTAAGGGGTGGACGTACCCTTCTTATGATTCACTGTCTAGGGGTAGATCTAGACATGGTAGGGGCAGAGCTCAGGGCTCTTTCAGACCTAGAACAGGGAGTTCACCTGCACAGTCTTCGGGTGAGGGCAGGGGCCAGTCCTTTCGTAAACAGGCCCAATGACCTACCTTTTCAGCTGCCAGAGCCTTCTTGTCTGGCAGCGCCTTTGGGAGGAAGGTTGGCACTCTTCAAAGAAAATTGGAGTTTAATTACCCAGGACAGATGGGTATTGGATATCATACACCAAGGTTACAAGTTTTATTTCCATACCTTGCCTCCTTTCAAAGGCATGCCAGACGTTCCTCCTCAGCAAAGAATAGAGGCTCACAAACAAATATCTCTGCTGCTTCAAATAGGGGCCATACAGCCGGTCCCTCTGCCAGAAGTGGGCCTAGGATTTTATTCTCGCCTGTTCCTAGTACCAAAGAAGGGGAACACGTGGAGACCAATTTTGGATTTATCTATCCTCAACACTTATCTGGACATTCCCAAGTTCAAAATGTTGACGTTACAACAGCTTTTACCTCTGCTGGGCAAAGATCACTGGATGGTGACTCTGGATCTCAAGGAGGCTTACCTTCATGTTCCTATCAGGCTAAGTTGCAGGAAGTATCTGCGTTTTCGAGCTGGGACTTCTCATTATCAGTTCTCTGCATTGCCCTTTGGCTTATCTACTGCGCCCAGAGTATTCACGAAGGTTCTGGCTCCAGTGATAGCTTTCTTCAGGCTAAAAGGAATACAGATCTATCCTTATTTGGACGATTGCCTGATTCTGGCCCAAGGAAAAGATGAACTTCTTCATCATTTGCAATATGTGATAGCAGTGCTAAGATGCCTGGGGTATTCTGTGAACGAAATAAAGTCCAGTCTAGTACCCTCTCAGGACATGTGCTTTCTGGGTGTGAGACTGAATACAGCATCCCAGATGGCCTTTTTGACCCTGGACAAACAAAAGAATCTTTCCCTTTACTTTCTTCAATTGTCTCATCAGTCCAGGCTGACTGCAAGGACAGTCCTTCAAGCCTTGGAGTTCATGGCATCTTGTCTTCTGGTGCTTCCCAATGCCAAACTGCATATGAGGAAGCTGCAATGGTATCTCAAAAATGTATGGACACAGCACTGCCAAGATATGGACACTGTCATTCAGATAATACCTTGCATTCAAAAGGAATTTTTGTGGTGGGCTCAGGAATGTCACCTAAACAAGGGACTCTCTGTGACCCGGCCAGAGGCGAGTCAGATTCTAACGACAGATGCCTCAGACAAAGCTTGGGGAGCTCATCTAAATGGAAAGTGGATACAAGACACGTGGCCTGCCAGACTACAACATCTACATATCAACTTGAAGGAGATGTTAGCAGTCCAATTTGCATTAATAGCTTTCAAGGATTTACTTCTTCCAGGGCAGGTGTTGGTTCTAACAGACAACACAACTGTCATGTGGTACATCAACAAGCAAGGGGGAACTCATTCTTATCCTCTATGCAGACAAGCAATGATTTTGTGGGAGACTGCTCTCAGTTTACAGCTAAATCTTCAGGCAAGGTTTCTGCCGGGAGCACAGAACTCCTTAGCAGATGTGTTGAGCAGACGAATTATGGATCCCCACGAGTGGAAATTGGATCCTCATGTATTTCAGAAATTGACAGTGTCATGGGGAACTCCAGACATAGATCTGTTCGCTTCTCCACTAAACTACCAGCTGCCAAAGTTTTGCACAAAGAGGTTTCATCCCACAGCTTGGAAAGTGGATGCTCTTTCTTTCAATTGGAGCAATCTTCATGTGTATGCCTTTCCACCTCTGCCTCTCCTCCCAAAGGTACTTCTAAAGGTCAGACAGGACAAGCCAAAGATGATTTTAATAGCTCCAGATTGGCCTCGACAGCACTGGTACCCATTACTGAGAAGTCTGGTACGGGAGCCTCCATGGCCTTTGCCTTCGATTCCACACCTGCTGTCTCAGGAGAACAGTCATTTACTCAATGTCAAACTTCACTCTCTTCACCTAACAGCCTGGCATATTCTGTTTTAAACCCTGGAGGGTCTCAGCTTCCACAGCAAGTTTTGAATGTTATTTTGGAGGCCAGAAGGCCTAGTACAAGGAAAGTGTACGCAGATAAATGGAAGAGATTTTTGTTTTGGAGTGCAGCAAAGGAATTTGATGTTTCTGAGCCTAATTTAAGTGTGGCTCTTCAATATCTTGCTGAGTTGCTGGACAAAGGTTTGTCCTTCTCTTCTATTAAGGTTCATGCTGCAGCAATTTCTGCTCACTATGACTGTGACCCACCATTGTTTTCTCATCCTTGGTTTAAGCAATTCCTTAGAGGGGCAAAGAATCTAAGACCCCCACGTAGAGCTCCTACTCCTGCTTGGGATCTCAATTTTGTGTTGGAGAAACTCACTCTACAACCTTTTGAGCCTGCAGCTTCTGCTGAGTTGAAATTTTTATCATGGAAGACAGCTTTTTTGTTGGCCATTACCTCTGCAAGAAGGGTTTCTGAATTACAGGCCCTTATGGCGGTTGAGCCTTTCTTAATTTTCCATAAGGATAGGGTATCTTTACGTACTAATCCTTCCTTTATGCCTAAAGTGGTTTCTAGTGTGGCTTTAAACCAAACTATTCATTTGCCTACTTTTTATGCAAACCCCCAAAATAAAGGGGAAAAGATTTTGCACACTTTGGATATACACAGGCAGTTGTGATATTATTTGAGCAGAACTAAAGGGTTCAGGCAGTCTCAGCAGTTATTTGTTTCATTTGCTTTGGGTTCTCAGGGCAAGCCTGTGTCAAAACAAACTATTTCTAAGTGGATTGGGTTTTGTATTGCTTTCTGTTATTCCCATCATGGTAAGGAGATTCCAGCTGGGATTAGGCCTCATTCCACTAGGGCTACTGCCACTTCTACAGCTTTTTTAAGGGGGGTGGCAACTAAAGATATTTTGGAGGCAGCTACTTGGAGTTCAGTGCATACTTTCTCTAAGCATTACCACCTTCCTCTTTACTCTAAATCTAGGGCTGGTTTTGCCACTGCAATTTTACAGGGCATTTTGGCAGCACCTAATGCTTTATAGTTTTGCCATCCTCCCTTACCTCTGCTTTGGGATTCTACCCAAGTGTAAGGACTGCAGCAATGTGAGATGAAGAACATAGTACAGTTTTGTACCTACCATAAATGTAGATGTTCGAAGATCTACATTGCTGCAGTCCAATTTACCCTCCCTCCTTCTCCTCTGTAGTTAGAGGCGGTGGTGTGGTTTGGGTTGTAAATATTGTGGATATTGTATATATTGTACATATGATTAGTGCAAGGGTGGTTGGTTGTTTTTTGCTGTCTTTTGGTTTTGGCCTTTCTTTTTAGGGTCTTCTGACATCTGGGGCAAGAAAAGACTGAGGATATGACGTCGGTCATGCGCATTTGTACCCTGACGTCCTGATGTCAGTCTTAAGCGCCTTGACCGACGTCAGCCTAATACTTTGATATTCGGGCCGACCGAGGACAGCGGACTACCCAAGTGTAAGGACTGCAGCAATGTGGATCTTCGAACATCTACATTTATGGTAGGTACAAAACTGTACTTTTTTTTATAGTTTTGGGATACCAAACATGTTTCCCATTTTAGGAAATTCAACTAATAGGAAACTATATGTTGCATAGTCTATTTCATCTTGACTAAACATATCAAATAAAGTAGTATCTAATCTTAAAAAACTTTTTTGTATCATCTTAGTATCTACTTCTTGATAGACATGTTTGTCCATTAACAAAGCTTCCATTGAGTTTATATATTGTGAATTTTCCATAATTACTATTTTGCCCCCCTTGTCAGCCTTCATAATTCTTATGTCCGTGTTGTCTTTTAAGTTTTTCAGAGCCGTTAACTCTGGCTCACTTAAATTCTTAGGAAAGCTAGTGGCATTTATGTTTCTCATAGCTTCCTCAGATATGTTTTGAAAAACTTGAAGTGTGCCCACTAGTGTTGGATTAAAGGTACTAGCTTTCTTGGGACCTTCTTGTGTAGAGATTGTTGTAATGTCTTTCATAATGTATTTAATTAATTTCCTAAGTGTTAATCTGAAATCTATTATGGTTTTTGTCTTATTAAAATGATTGGAAGGAATAAAAGACAAACCTTTTATATATACTTGAGAAAAGGGAAAACAGATGTACTACAAATAGAACGGGTGTCATACAAACTAAAGGCACCTTTTCTTGCCACTGTTGTAAACAGTGTAGATACATCACTAATTCATCTTTTGTACACTTTAAGCATTTACGAACAACACATTGGTCAAAACAGTATTTTACATGTCACAGTACTATGGTTGTTTATTTTGCTCAGTGCCAAATATGTCCAAGTTATTATGTGGGAATGACCACAAGAGCCTTGAAAGTCAGAATTAGTGAACACATTTTGGCTATAAAGAAAAAAGACACAAATAATGCATTAGCAAGGCATTCTATCATTTGTAATGAATTTAAAAAGTTTACATTTGCTGTTCTAGATAGTGTAAATAGTGTAACATTTGGTGGTAATTTCAAACTTTTATTAGAATGTAAAGAGTCCTTTTGGCAAATATTTTAGGAGCTCACAAATTTCCAGGTCTCAATGAAACTATAAATATGAGATGTTTCCTGAAATGAATTAATAATTTTATTGTGATATCACATATTCAAATGATATAGTTATATTAGTGTTAAACATATACTTGAGAAGTATTTATTTAGGATGTTTTAAGAGTTCATATGTACTATATATAGTTTTCAGTAATTTTTTATGGTATGTCTTTAAATTTTATTCATTGCCATCAATTATGTATGTAAATTAATTGTGATTGAATAGTACTTAAACAGGTGTATGGATGGTGAAGTTGTTTCTGAGGAAGTTCACAGAAGATTAAAGTGAATGAAAGCGCTAAAAACAACTTGTGGAGTCTCATAATTTGCTGCTGGGTTTAAGCTGACTTTGTTTTTCCAGAGTTACTTGGTTGCAGTGTCTTTCTGTTCTTTGAAGTTTTTGTACGTTTTCAGCTTTTTACCTTTGGCTAGAATTATGTCACAAGACCCGTTGATGGATTTATCCACCCATCCAGTTCCAGAAGGATTTATGCATTTTTCTGAACAGCTAACAAGTGTTATTACTACAGCAATTCAAAAGGGTATCGAAAATGCTTCCAAACCAGGTACTTTTTCATTCGGTGATGGAAGTCAAAATGCGAACACCCGTAATCGTGGTTATTTGGCCAGCACACAGGATAACGGAAGTGCCAGCAAGTCGCAAGACGTAGCTTTCGTGGGTCCGAGTAGTGTGGTGGAATATATCGCAAAAGATGCAGAAAACCCTTTTGAAAATATCCAGGACATTGAAATTGCTGACGAAGTAACACGGTGGATTCTGATTTTCAGAATCAAAAAAGCTGTAAACAAAGTATCTATGAGCTTGAAAGACTAACTTTTAAACATGTAAACCTAGATTTGGAAATCTGTTATCTTGCTGAGTGTGTCAAGCGCAAGTGTGTCCCACAAGGTCTTCGCTACAGTACATTTCCAAACTGTGTAGCGTTTGGGGACAGTTTGTATGAAGAACTGACTGGTTTATTTAACGACTTTGGACTAAAATTGATGACAGCTTTGATTAACCATTATACAAAGCAGCTACAAGTCTTAAAACAACAAATGACTGATTTAGACTCTAAAATTAAGAACTTTGCTTGTTTTTCTACTTTTACGAGTTTGTACTCCAGCATTACTGCTAGAGCAGACCGGCAAAGAGCGATCATTTCAAGAAAGCAAAAGAAATTAAAAAGGGACATTACAGCATATGCTAACAAAAAAGCTTATGTTTTGGTATCACATGTTGACACAGAATATATGCATGATACTAATTGTAATAACAAGCATATTGTGGATTCAAATGACAAAAGAAATGTGTCTGGCTCTAATAGTAGTTTGAGCAATAATGGTGGGGCAAATAATATCGAAGCCCCTATCTTAGATAATTGCAATAACTGTGACAGGAATGGTCAGGTTGCTAGTGCATCTAACAATGATAGTCACACAGTTTCTAATAATACCACAAATACGGACAATAACTGTGGTGACAATGGATCCAATGGAGGTCCTTTTTTAGTCGACAAACAGGGGAACAAACGTGGGCCAACTTGGAACAAAGTGGTTCAGAACAAACCCAAGGGAAGGCTGAGAAACCGAAAGAGATGGTAGGGGCAGTTCCCTTAAATTCATATGAAATACAGATACACAACTTGTCAAATATGGAAATTTCTGAAGAGACTACTAGTCTCTTACAGAAAGGTTTGTCTTTATTCCTTCCAATCATTTTAATAAGACAAAACCGTAATAGATTTCAGATTAACACTTAGGAAATTAAATCTTAAATACATTATGAAAGACATTACAACAATCTCTACACAAGAAGGTCCCAAGAAAGCTAGTACCTTTAATCCACCACTAGTGGGCACACTTCAAGTTTTTCAAAACATATGTGAGGAAGCTATGAGAAACATAAATGCCACTAGCTTTCCTGAGAATTTAAGTGAGCCAGAGTTAATGGCTCTGAAATCTTAAAAGACAACACGGACATAAGAATTATGAAGGATGACAAGGGGCAAAATAGTAATTATGGAAAATTTACAATATATAAACTCAATGGAAGCTTTGTTAATGGACAAACATGTCTATCAAGAAGTAGATACTAAGATGATACAAAAAGTTTTTAAGATTAGATACTACTTTATTTGATATGTTTAGTCAAGATGAAATAGACTATGCAACATATAGTTTCCTATTAGTTGAATTTCCTAAAATGGGAAACATGTTTGGTATCCCAAAACTACAAAAACCTGTTTGATCCCCTTTTAGGCCAATTATCTCAGCCCCAAATGTAAGACAGAAAATATCTCCATTTGGTTAGATTACACTTTGAATCCAATAGTACAACGTTCTAAATATTATTTAAAAGACTCTTGGCATCTATTGGAACAGCTTAGAGAATTACAACCTCTGACATCTGAATTGTTTCTTGCTTCCTTGGATGTACAATCTTTATACACTTGTATTGATCATGAATTTGGAATTGAACATTTAAGACAATATTTGGTTGCTAACACAAATTTAAGTAATATTAAGGTTAACACAATTTGTAGTCTTATGGAATGTGTATTACAAAACAACTTTTTCAAATTCAATGATAAATTTTATAGGCAAGTTTCGGGTGTGGCAATGGGGGCAAGGGTAACTCCGGCCTATGCAAATCTGATTATGGCACAATGGGAAAACACTTTTGTGGCAAATTCTATTTACAAAGACAAGATCATCTTTTACACCAGATACATAGATGATCTGTTTTTCTATGGAATGGTACCTTACAGGAATTTCATGACTTTGTTCATTATTTGAACAACACTACAAATTGTTTAACATTCACTGTTGGTGAATTTGGAACTAACATCAATTTTTTGGATTTACATTTAAGTTATGACAATGTACTTAAAAAATTTTCAAGTTCCATATATAGAAAACCTACATTTGCAAATCAGTATTTGCACAAAAACAGTATACACCCTTACCACATGAAGAAAGGGTTATAAAGGGTCAATACATTCGTCTAAGCAGGTTGACATCTGACAATGAGATTTTTCTGAGTGAAACAAATAATCTAAGGGGATTTTTTGTCAATAGAGGTTATAAGTTGGCATGGTTAAAAACAATAGAAAGAGAAGTAACATTTCTTTGTGAGACCACAGCAAGGCCTATTTTAACAGTAGGGTCACTGGTCACAGAAGTAACAACTAAGAACAATAAGGAATTTAGTGGTTCCTTTTTGCTAATTTCTAATGAGATGTGGCTTATTAAAGACATTATTGTAAATAGCTGGAAGATTATCTTGGTAACAAGATTTAGCTTAACATTTTAGGCATTAAACCAATGTTCACTTTCAAAAAAGTAGTTAATCTAAAAAGTATACTTGAGAAAAAGGAAAACAGATGTACTACAAATAGAACGGGTGTCATACAAACTAAAGGCACCTTTTCTTGCCACTGTTGTAAACAGTGTAGATACATCACTAATTCATCTTTTGTACACTTTAAGCATTTACGAACAACATATTGGTCAAAACAGTATTTTACATGTCACAGTACTATGGTTGTTTATTTTGCTCAGTGCCAAACATGTCCAAGTTATTATGTGGGAATGACCACAAGAGCCTTGAAAGTCAGAATTAGTGAACACATTTTGGCTATAAAGAAAAAAGACACAAATAATGCATCAGCAAGGCATTCTATCATTTGTAATGAATTTAAAAAGTTTACATTTGCTGTTCTAGATAGTGTAAATAGTGTAACATTTGGTGGTAATTTCAAACTTTTATTAGAATGTAAAGAGTCCTTTTGGCAAATATTTTTAGGAGCTGACAAATTTCCAGGTCTCAATGAAACTATAAATATGAGATGTTTCCTGGAAATGAATTCATAATTTTTATTGTGATATCACATATTCAAATGATATAGTTATATTAGTGTTAAACATATACTTGAGAAGTATTTATTTAGGATGTTTTAAGAGTTCATATGTACTATATATAGTTTTCAGTATTTTTTTATGGTATGTCTTTAAATTTTATTCATTGCCATCAATTATGTATGTAAATTAATTGTGATTGAATAGTACTTAAACAGGTGTATGGATGGTGAAGTTGTTTCTGAGGAAGTTCATAGAAGATTAAAGTGAATGAAAGCGCTAAAAACAACTTGTGGAGTCTCATAATTTGCTGCTGGGTCTAAGCTGACTTCGTTTTTCCAGAGTTACAAAGTTGAAACTGTCCCTGACTTTGCCTCTTTGTTTATTCCTTGTGCCACATCAGTGGTCTTCTGGTAACTCATTAGAGATTTCAGTCACTAAATGGGAGGGGGCTGAATGTGAATGAAACCCGTGTCTTATCTTATTTTAAAGTGCGTTTTTCAGGACTAGTATGCATTTGTATGAAGTACGTTGGGATACGTATTCCCTGCATGTCTGTCATTTTGAAACAAAGTTGAAACATTTATTGATTTTATAGAATGTTCCTAACTTTGCCTTATATTTATGGACTGGGTTTCATAAAATTTGTGTTATTTTTGGCAAATCAATCATTGAGGACTGAAGTCAATAAATGTGTGGGGTGGCTGTGAATGAAAGCTACTTACCCTGTTGTAGTTTTCTAAGTTTAAGGGGAGAGTAGATGGAGATGAAAAACAATATATCCACTTATCCATTTTCAAGTCTGACTATTCAGGACTAGAGTGGTAACTCTTTATAGTGGTTCCCACCAAAACTATAGTAGCTAATAGCTGTAACATGGTCCATTTACAGGTTTACTGCATCTGGGTCTTTTTTTTTTTTTGGATGTTTGTTCTGAGCAGATTTTCCAGGTCATCTTGGATTGGAAGGGGCATTTCTGCACTCCAATGAGAGAAGTGTGCTGATTGGAACCTGTCTAGTGAAGGGCGGTTGGTCTAGGGCTTGGAATAGCATCCTCAATGGTCCTGTTGAATCTTTTAAAAGTTTTTTTTGTTTTCAAGTTTTTAGCTCCTGGTATTTAAACCCTGCATTTGATTGGATTTCTACTTGTTTGCACGTCATGCAACATTGCACACTGCAGTGCAATTGTGCACCATAGCCAGAGAGATTAATTCAACATTTTTTTTACTTAGTTACAGCCATTGCACATTAGTATAGCCCTTATCCTTAGTAATTTCCCAGTCAAATAAATACTGCTAGTGAGCTGAGACCTATAAAATTACCAACAACAAAAAAAAAAAAACCCAGGGAGAAATATCCATCCACTGAGTTCCTCCTTGATCAATCCTAAAAAAAGCCCCCCTAGTGACAACAGTCTTCAACATAGCATTATGGACAGTGGACCACCCTTGTTTCTCCTGCCAGTCTTGTTGCCTTGGGTCTCTTGAAGCAGTGTAGCAACTGCCTCATGTACAACCCTCTACTAATAATGCACTCTAGTACAGAGTGTGGAGATGTACCTACATCAAGAATCTTGAATCCATGCTCTCTCGCACTCAAAACAGTAACACGGAAGAGGTTAAGAACCACTCACCACTACATGTGCACATAGTACCACTACTCATATGCATAGTATGCATCCAACACAAAAAACATACATGGAGGTTTTCTCAAAAAAAAAAAAAAAAAAAAAAAAAGACACCAGAGACCTTCAAAACACAAGACTGCTGCAACTAACACAGTTCCCACAGCACCCATGACACACAGCAACACCAGTGTCTCATCTACCAAGCCTATAAGGTGTAACACTCAAAAATCAAATGTTCTAGTCACTAGATGTCCCACTCACCAGGTTGGACAAGGAGATATTCACAGTCAGCTGCCTGTCTGGTGCCAGGATTCATCAGATCAGGCATGCAAACAGGTCTTTCAGAAACAAGTACCAATATTACTCTCTCATATTTCATGTTGGATTGAATGACCTGAGATGTACCTCCCTGGCCTATATAGAGAGAGACATGATTGAGCTTTCTGAGTACATCTCCCTTGGCAGGTATGTCCCTAGCCTTGAGCAGCATACTGCCCTCACCTAGAATGATGCCACAGCATAAACAAGAAAATGACTGATTTCAATAATCAGCTTAGTTTATTGTGTCACTGAAATGGCTGGGGGGAGCCATGGTTGACAAACCTCACTGCTTTGCCAGAGATGGTTTGCAACTGGCACCTCTAGGCATTTAGCTGCTGGCAAAGGCTCTAGCTTCCCCCATAATGCCTTTTTTAGGCAAGGTATCGAAAACAAACTTACCAATGTGAAATTTGCCAATCATAACACAATAAGGGTCATGCTGCTAAATGCTAGGAATGTAAACCAAAAAGTGCATACCCTGGAATACTGTCAATCATTGACAGATATATATGTCTGTGCATTCACAGAAACATGGTTCAAGGTCTTTGAGTACCCCAGCCTTGCATGGCTACAAAGCCTTCCACACCATCAGACCACAAAATGAATGTGTGAGAATCAAAGGAGACAGTGTTTCTATCTGTAATGGAGATAAATTCACCTGCCGTCTAGACAGGACAACTCCATGAAGTTACTCCAAATTCAGGTTATGGTGTATAAGACCCCATTCAAGTCTTAGCCAGTTATAAATCCCCTCCATGGGTCATGACGTCATCGAAGCCTACTTGACCATATTGGAGATGATCCAAATATTAGCAAACACTCTGGTTATGTGGGATTTCAGTTAGCCCACCATCAATTGGGAAGCATACGCTAGCCCTAACTTGCAAGTGTAAAAGTTCCTTGACCTTGTTAACTCAAATGCCCTGGAACAAATTGTTCATACTCCAAGAGGAACAACCATGCTAGATCTGGTCCTCACTAATATGTCAAACAAATGCACTACTGCAACTGTCGGACCCTCATTAGTTAAATCTGACCACAAATCAGTCACCTTTGAGCTGACACTAAGACCAGAACTCTCAAAAGGCAAAATCAGACTAAAAAAAGGTCACTAAGGCATATACTATACCTTCCTAGGTAAAGGTATAAATGCATTTCATGCCCCAACCACAGCTGGAAGTGGTAACCACATGGAAGCTTACACTAAAACACTGTACAATCATTTGCATAAGTGTATAGACTCAGCTGTACCAGAAAGAATCAAAGCCAGAGCCCCAAGTAAAAACAAGCCACCATGGTGGACATTCATCCTTAACAAACATTACAATAAATGCTGTCCATGAAAACAATGGTGAGACCCCAACAATGGAAAAGCCCCCTCCTCAGACTCAACAGGCAAATAAGACAACTTGTCAAATCCTGTAAGGGCCTCTTTGAAACAAAACTTAGCTAGCACAGCCAAAGATAGTACTAAGGTCTTTTACAGCTATGCACATAGCCTACATGGCAAGGCCCAAGTATGTGCAGAACTAGTGACCAACAGTGTCACACACACTAACCCCACAGAGATAGCAAACCTGCTAGCAGATAGGTTTGCTGAAAATCCCACCCACCCATCCCCTCCAAACCTATCACAAATCTTGTCCCAAAACCCCTCCCCCAACCCTACATATCTGAAGAACAGGTCATAAAAGCCTTGCCTGAGGCAAAAACACACCCACTATGGAACCAGACTGCTTCCCAGGCTGACTTCTAAACAGACTAAAACATGAACTAGCATCACCATTGTCTGTGTACCCTTTCCAATCATAGTCTAACCACAGGCTTTGTTCATGTGGAATAGAGAACAGCAACAGTTATCCCCCTCTACAATGGTGGCATAATAATAGACCCAGGGAATTAGACCCATAAGCCTGACAGACCTTATCTGTAAGGCCATGGAACATATCATTATGGACCTCATAAATAAAGGCACAGGTAACCTACAAATACTGGATCCTACCTAATTCGGCTTCATCAAGGGCAGATCCTACCTGTTTGATCTGGTGGGCCATTAATGAAGGCAAATCTGTGCACACAGCATACCTCGACTTGGCAAAAGCTTTTGACACAATCCCACACTCGGGCATTACTGATAAACTTGGCAAACTGAATGCAACCCCCTTTGTTGTAAGATGGATTGCTAATGGCTCACAAACCAGATACACACTATCAAAGTGGATGACTCCACATTAACCAGCAGTGTATCATGGGGTCAGTGCTGAGGCCCACTACTGTTTGTTATATACTTCTCAGAAGTTCAGGTCAAAGCCAAAAGGGGTTGTGGCTGACCAAGTT
The DNA here is from genome assembly GCF_019279795.1 of Protopterus annectens. Classification (NCBI taxonomy): domain Eukaryota; kingdom Metazoa; phylum Chordata; order Ceratodontiformes; family Protopteridae; genus Protopterus; species Protopterus annectens. The sequence continues at coordinate 555,145,201 of NC_056743.1, read as the reverse complement.
TCCAGACGACTGCAAACTGGATGCAATTAATGAATCAAAAAATGACGTCTGTATACTCCAGGAGGGTCTTAAACAGACCAACGACTGGTGTCTTAGTTATGGCCTCATACTGAATGCAAAGAAATGCATCATCGTTCCCTTTGACACAAACAATGCCCCTTCACACCATCAAAAATACAACAACACCCTAAGTACGCATTAAGTACTAAGGGACTTAGGTTCACAAGTTGACTGCGACCTTAAGTTCAACCACTATGTGCCTAGTGAAGTAAGGAAGGCTTTCTATGTAGCACACTTGATTAGTAAAGGCATCACCTTGAGAGCAAAAGAGGTTATAACCCCTCTATACACGACACAAATCTGGCCCATAATTGAGTATATCGCCTCATTTGTCATGTATGGTACAAACCACCTGCAGCAATTGCAGAGACCTCAGATGTTTCTAACGAAGGAGATCAAGGGACTCCAACATGTGCCATACACAGACTGACTGAAGTTCCTGTCACTTTACTCTGCATTCTATAGACTTCTTAGAGGAGACTTATGCCTGGATTACAGAGCAATCTCTGACCCAAACCTAATGATCTTGCTGCATATCCGTAAATCAAGTTGGACTGGGGCCACCCATTCCAGGGACCTAAATATGGCCTGCAACTTGACTAGGACATGCTGGATAGCCATATTTATCTCCCACCAACTACCATATCTTTTGACTAGGCTACCTATTCATGAGAAACAGAGCACCCCATGACACTGTTCAAAAGGAACCTAGACAAGTGGATAGATCAGTGTAAATTCTTACCAGGAATAGCACCCACAACCCTCCTGGACATGGGCAGTCACTACTAAATGTGAACTGGGTATTAACTAACACTTCTGTGATATTATATTGGGATGAAACAGCTAGGCTTGAAATGACCTCCTAGTCGAAAGCCTAGTAATCTCCTATGATCGTATGAGTGTATTTGTATAATTTTTCTCTGTTAATTTTGTAAAGTATAGTTGAAACTGTTCTTTATTTCACAGAATGTCCCTGTCTTTGCTTCATAGATTTGGTGTGTGCCTCATAATTTTTTTTTTGTTTGACTAATCATTGAGGATTGCAGTCACTAAATTTGGTGGTGAGGCTGGCTGTAGAAAAAATCAACTTGCAGCTTAGCAGGGCAAGAGTGCATTATCAGTAGAAATATTTATTCTTTAGGTACCATTCAAGTGAAACAAAGGTGAAACTGTCCCTGATTACATAGAATGCCCACAACTTTTTCTCACAGTTGTGGCCTGAAGTGCAGTCATTAATAACATCAGACATTTGAATTGTAAGACTGTATCCTTTAGAAACTATGCTAATGCAAAAACTATTATTCTAGTAACTTTCTAAGTATATGAGATCAGTATTTAAAATCTATCACTTATTTTCAGTCTGTGCCCAACAATATTTTTTTGGATTTATCTCTGATTATTTTAATTAGACGATGAGCTGTGTTATCTTTTATCACAGTTAGATGAGTGCATACAACAAAGTGGCTATAACTGCAGCATAGGATAGTGTAGTTGGTTGTGGACTGAAGTAACTTGCCCTCAGGTTGTTTCTTCAGTGAACAGTTTGACTTTGCAAGACTAATGTGCATTTGTATGAAATATTCATATAAAAGCAAATTGCAGTTGCACAGCTCTTAGCTGTCCCTAATTTCTCAGAATGAACCTGATTTTACATCAAGTTTTGGTCATTTCCTCATGAAAGTTATGGTTTCTGGTAAATCATTGAGGATTTGAGTTGATAGACAATGACAGATGTTTAAACTTCAGACTTCATGTCCTTCAGAAAATGCATGCACATGTACAAACAGTTTTTCTAGCAAGGTTTTAAGTATGTAAGAGAAATCTGGCTCTGCTTTATGGGTATTTTCCTCATTGGTTTCTTTTTGTGTCTGACTTTTGTGCTAAAAGGTTGAGAGATAATTTTGTCACTATCCGATGAGGTACAAACATCTAATTGTAGCTGATGAGGGTGAGGTTTGTCTGCAGATGAAAGGAACTTGCCCTCTTATTTACTCAGTTTACATAGGCTGGCTTTGAAGGATTTCTGTGAATTTGCATGTGGAAAAAAGTAGCAATATTTGAGCTATTGTGTGCTTGTGTGAAAACAAAGCTGAAATACATTGTGTCCATTATTGAATACATATTACACGACAGGGCTATAACTCTGGATATAGGGACTATCTGTTCATGACAGCCAATGTCCACATTCTCATTATCAATTTAGCAGTAATTCATCTGGCTTTGCAGGATTAGGTTTCAAGTCATTACTGTGACAATTTTTTTTTTTTATCACAAGTAGTGTACACATTCACACAAGTGAAGTGTACACATTTAAGAGGCTGCAACTGCTGGGTATAGATATTAGAAGATAGCAATTAGATCAGTTCAAATAGTCCTAAATTAGGAAAGTAAAGCCAAAAGAATTGACTAATGTGAGAATTTGTGCTACAAAAGAAATGAGTAGGGGGTCCCATGGATTGAAGCATACCAATGGACCAAGCTGCAAATAATCTCACTGCTCAGAGATGTATATCCTGGTCTTGTATATTTCCATTTATGCTTGCAACACTGAATTTTGATGCATGAAAAGGGAATGCAGGTCTGACAACAGCCAACTACTAAATGAATAGAATAGGAAGCTGCTGTGAATTCATTTTACATTTCCTGTTTACAGTAGAGCATATGAAAATTAAAATATCTTTTTATATTATTATTGTGATGGCCATTTGTACATTGTTCTGCAGCTTGCACACTGTCAAACAAATTGCTTTATAACCTTGCAGGACAAAGAGCACATCCTACTGTCATACTGGAAGAGCATAGTAAGCAGATGTCCTTCCATTTCACTGTTGCTGTATTCATTACAATAGGGTTCCCCTGCCAAGGGTGGACTGATGTCCAATCACTATAAAAAAAGCCTTTAGGTTGCTTTAAGGTACACTGTACATCTCAGGTATGCTCTTTGCATAGTGTAGGGCAGAAAGCTGCCATCTGGATTTGCCATTTTTAGAACTACTTTGCAGCCAGTCCGAACACCATCTCTTGATAGTCAATCTGAATGCCTGTTCCATTGCTTGTTCAACAAGCCATTTCATATATGTGCCCTGTTGGGGTTTCTTGATCTTCGCTTTTTCTTTTGCATCATTGCTTGTAGGGTTTTGTGACATCCAAGAAGGGTAAATACCAGTGAGTGAGATAGATTTGCAATAAAGACCATCACAAGCAGTGCTTATTTTGTCTTGGTGCTTCCTACGACTCTACATCCTGTTCAATTTGCCAGGCCTTTCTAATAGACTCTCTAGTCTGATTTCTTCTTTGGCCTTGTATTTGGAGAACCAGTGTCATAAGCTTTTAGCTAAAGACACAATTGAGGGAATTTCCCACTCTGACAGCCATCCATGAAGAGGACGGACAACAAGTCTACGTCTGATCTAGGTATGATTCTTCTGCCGTGCAGGCTCTGCCAGATGTCTCTCTCAAGGCTAGTGAAAGACTAGAGGATTGCCTGCCTTTGCCATCAGATTCTTCTTTTTCATGGTTTCAGAGGCTGGGTTGATACATCCTTGCACACATCCTTGGAAGCCTTGCAGACATCTACTTAAGATGTTCAGGGAAAACCGTGGTTGATGTATTTCTGAGAGGCCTAGGGGTGTTCCTCAGATTTTGGTCATTGAGGAAGTTTCAGCTACTACAATTGAATGCCATCAAGGGACAGAGCCTTCTAAGTTTTATAATGCAGATGTCCTCTTGAAGAAAATGCAAAAGATTGAGTGCATTTCTCCAGCTCCTAAGGACCCACAGAGTGGAAGACTTTCACTCAGAGGTTGTTTAATGCTTTGATGGCTTTGACATCATCTCATGGAGTCTCTGTTACAGCTCCCCCTTGGCCCTCCACTCCCCTTAAAATCCAGGGAACAGGATTCATCTGAGGAAGATGTTGATTCGGATGAAGAATCTCTTGCTTATTCATCTCAGATTGCCTCTCCTTTACACTATGGGTATGAGGAAGAGGAATCTACTATGACTAATGCTCCTTTCAAGGAAATTTCTTTTGGGAACACAAACTCCAGAATGACTGAGTTTTTTTTCAAATTAGATTGTGCCCAAGTTTTGAGGTACAAAAGAGCTGGCATGAACTCCTGAAAATGGACTCTCCTAGATCTACTTTTGTTTCTCCTGTTTTGGCTGCTTTGTTGGATGTCTTTTCTATGGCCTACAAGGCTCCAGATTCCCAGCACCCTGCCCCCAAGAAGTCCAATAGGTTTTATGGGGTGCCTGAGGACTACACATTTCTATGTAGGTTTCATTCTGCTGACCCTTCTGCAGAGTCTGTGGCATCTGACAAGCCATCTCAGTTGCTGCCTTCTGCTAAGTTACTGCTTTCTGATAAAGACAACAGAACTATGGAAAGTCTAGGTAAGAAGGTTTATACCTCTGTTACTCTGGCTTCTAGGATGGTTAATTATCAGACCCATATGTCCAGATACATTCTGGCTTTTCTTTCCCAGGCCTGTCAGGTAATTTTTGATCTTTCAGACTCTGAAGGGAAGACGTCTGTACTTTCTCTGTTATGGACTTAATCCCAGGTGGCTCGACATTCCATTAAGTGTAGTTATGATGCAGCAGATGCTTCTTCTAGGGCTGCTGCCTTCGGTTCTGTCATGAGGAGATATTCCTGGCTTTGGCTTCAATCTTTACCTGGTGATATTAAGGCTAAGTTGATGGATGCTACTCTGGACAACAGACACTTGTTTGGTGAAGCTGCTTCTGATTTGTTTGTGTATTCTGGATAAGCAAAGCCTTGCAGGAACTTAAGCACGTTTTTGTTTCTCCTGTGCCTAAATTTCAGAGACATTACCTCAATAAATCAGCCTTTGGTCATAGGCAGTCTCACCCTCACCTCCCAAGGGTATGAAGAGTGAGAAGCAGGCTTCTCCTTCTAAAGCTTCCCAAACTTCTGTGCCACAGAAGTCTTCTTTTCCTTAAAAAAAAAAAAAAAAAAAAAAAAAGTGCTGTCTGACCTATTCTTCTCAACAAAATTCATCTTTCACTTTCCTTTTCTCTTCCTGTTTGATTAAAGTTTACTCAGAATTCCTGGGTTCTCTCTCTTATCTGCCTAGGTAGGGTATTTCATGGTCAGGAAATCTCATCCCCTTTTATAGGCATTCTTCAGCTGCCTTTATTTCCAGGGGTGCTTCAGGATCTCTTGACTCAGAAAACTATAAAGGAAGATCCAGTTTCCCAATGGGGAAGGGATTTTACTCTTGAATGTTTTTGGTGCCCAGAAAAGAGGTCAGGTGGAGACCTATTCTGGACCTCTATCATCTAAACACTTTTCGGATGGATCCCTCTTTTCAAATGCTGTACCTTCAGACTCTGTTCCCTCTTACGCTTCCTCAGGCTTATCTGGTGTCTCTGGACCTCTAGGATGCTTATCTTCATATCCCGATTCATCCCTTTTCCAGGACATTGTTTCTCTGTTGCTTCCTAGCATTTTCAGTTCTCTGCTTTGCCCTTTGGCCTTTCTACTGCCCCAAGGGTATTCACCAAATGCTTTGTTCCTGTGATTGCTTTTTGTAGGCTTAGGAGGATCCAAGTCTTTTCCTCATTGGGTGACCTCCTTTTTCAGGCATCCTATCCACAGACTTTGTTGCAAATTCTTCATTTTGTCATCTCCCTTCTGCAGAGACTGTGGTTCAGTTTAAATTTCAAAGTCCTTTCTGATGACTTCAGGATTATGTCTTTCTGGGGTACAGGATCCAAAATGTTCCTATGCTGGCTTCCCTTCCACCTCCCAAGGTCCCAACTCTCATTTCTATTTTTCAATCCCTTCTTCCTCTGACCTCAATAACAGCCATGGAATTTCTGAGAGCTCTGGGTTCATGCCTTCCATCATTTATATGTTCCCTTTTGCCAAACTCCACATCAAAAAACTTCATTGGTTTCTAAAGTCAGTTTGACTTCAGCATTCTCATCCGCTTGAATTTTTAGTTCCTCCTCTTCCATGTCTCAAGCCAGAACTTTAGTGGTGGATTCAGCAGTGACTCACAATACAGGGCTCCATTTTCATTCACCTCTTTTCTCTCAGGACTTTCACAGATGCTTTGAGATTGGGAGCAGCTTTTGGTTCCCTAATGGTGCAGGGATTCTGGTCACTTCATCAACAGAAAGACCACATCAACATCAAGGAGTTGAGAGTTCTTCTGCTGGATATTCAGGCCTTTCATCCTTTCTTTTCTTTGTGACTTCTCAAGGTGTTTACAGACAAAACTACAGTGATGTGGTATGTCAACAAACAGTGGGGAGATGGTCTTATCTTCTTTGCTGGCTGGCACTCCTAGTGTGGAAACTAACTATCCAGTATGAAGTGACTCTTCAGGCAGTTTACATTCCTTCAGATCAAAGCATTGTGGCACACTCTCTGAGCAGGTCCATAACTCAATCCTATGATTGATTGCTTAATAGGGATATGTTTTTGGACATTGTCCACTGGTGAGATATTCCACAAATGGATCATTTTGCCTCTCCTCTGAACAGACAACTTCTGTTTTGTGGCAGAGTCCCAGGTCCTATGCTTTGGAAGGTGAACACCTTCTCTCTCTCTTGGAAGGGGGTGTTTCTTTATGCTTTTTCTCCCTTCATTCCAAATGTCCTGTTCAAAGTGCAACAGGATGTTTAGGCAGCATTGGTTCCCTCCTCTTCTCCATTTAGCCAAGGGCAATCATAAGTTATTTCCCCGGTGGACCTACTCACACAAGACAAGGGATCTGTCATCCATCCTCACCTGACCACTCTTCAACTGACACTGTGGGTTAAGGATTTTTGATCGCACATTGACAACTTTTTTTTCTGAAGACATGCTTAAGGTCATGCAGAAGGCTAGGAAATCCTACTGATACAAATGAGAGGTTTTCTGTTTTGTTTCTTTATTGTAACCTGGATCCACTTTCTATGGATATACTCAATGCGTAGTTGATTTATTCTTCTGTTAAGGCCCGTTTATCGTGTATTTCTTCTTGTCTGCCTTTATCACCTCTTTTAGCTTCTAGATTTGATACTAAGCATTTCCTTAAAGGTGCCTTACATATTAGGCCTCCCAGGTAGCCTGTTCCTCCTTCCTGGGATCTTAATTGTGTTTTAGAAAAATTGATCCAGGCTGCTTTTGAACCTGCAGCTTCAGCTTCCTTACAACATTGCTCTTGGAAGACTGTTCTTCTGTTAGCCCTAACTTTAGACAGATTTGTGCCTAAGCTTCAAGCCCTTATGGCTTGTCCTCCATTTTTGGTGTTTCATAAGAAGGTGTCACTTAATACTAACCCTTCCTTTATACCCAAGGTGGTGAATGAGTTGTCCTTTGATCACCTGATTCATTTGCCCACTTTTTCCCCTTCCCCATAATCTGCTAATGAGGAGGTGTTCCACACATTGGATATGCATAGACAACTCAGAGATTTTACTTGGATATGACAAAGACTTTTCATAAATCTGATCAGATCTGCGTTTCTTTTCATCCTAGGTCCTTAGGATTGGTTGTGTTCAAGCAAACTGTTTCTTTTTGACTTTCTAAAGCCATTTCATTTTATTATTTTCATGGTAAAAGCCTTCCTTCTGTCAAGGCTCATTCTACTAGAGCTGTCTTCTTCTGGTGCTTTTTACAAGGGTTCGGATACTAACTCTATTCTTGAGGCAGCTATCTGGACTTCTGTGGATATATTTACCAATCACTATAAGTTAGATGGATTTTTCAGTGCTAGAACTCCGTTTGATAGGGCCATCCTTCATGGGCTCTCTAAAGAGCTGTGCTGGTCCTTCCTCCTCCCTCTCTCCTTTCTGAGCTTTGACACTCTTCTTTTGTAATGAATACTGCAGCAGTGAAATGAAAGGACATAGCACAGTTGTATAAGACCTTACCATAACAGTAGATGTTCTCCTCTTCGCTGTTGCAACATTGAATCCCTCACTCCTTCCCAGCCCTTTTCTCTTCTGGATGTACTGACTACCTCTTTTCTCCTTTGATGGGCATTCCTACTGGGGCTCTCAGTTATAAGGATGGTACGTTTGGATGTCACCTTTATGACGTGACATAGGACAAATCTTAAAGCAACCTAAAGTCTTTGGTATATTGGCCAGAGGTCAAGCTGCCCTTCACAGGAGATCCCTATTGTAATGAATAATCCAGCAGTGAAGAGAACATCTACCATTATGTTCAGATCTTACACAACTGATGTTTTGTTTATAGATGTGTTCAATATAAGATGTGGAAGATAGTATAATGTTCTAAGAAAGGGTGGATCTAAACACTCAGTTTTGAACAATGTGACATTCATAGGAATATGGCCACCAGGAACAAGAGAGCTCATACCCTGTAAGAGATGAAAGCAGAGCATGCATTCCAGCAATTGAAGAAATATAGAAACATTTGCTGAAATAACTAAAATATGACACATTATACTGTGCTTGCATAAATGCATTTAATTGGTTTGTAAGTAAAGATTTATTTGAAGGTAAACAAATGGCTTTGCTGTGATATTACTAGTACAATGATGATAATTCTAGCACTGTTATGGACCTCAACTTCTTAAGCACTTAAAATACAAATGAAAGAAGCTTAGTTTTCACAGTCGTCTTTGCCTATCAAGACTTTGATGATGATTCACACACAAAAAAAAAACCTGCAGAACTTTGCTTCCCTATGTCTGAATACTCCCACGTTTACTTTTTTATTTTATTTATTTATCCTTTGACTGGGTAGTATTTCTAGTACAAGAAGAAATTTGGCCAGGGCATTAGGTGAACTTCTCCTACTTTTGCAGAATGGGGACTCAGTTCACTGTTATACTTCCTGTCTTCTGGTCTGAGTGGGTAGGTGGCTCGGAGAAGCAGGAAGCCAAAAATCAAATATGGAGGATGAGGAAGGCATTTTGTAGGTGTTGGATATGAGTGGAGTGTTAATTGAACAACATAGAAGTCTGATATGTTCAATAATGAATTGGAGGTTATGCAGAATGAGAAGAATGGAGAGGGGAGGAAAGAAAGAAAACTGGAGAGCTTGTTAAAAGGAAGAAGCAGCAGTCAGAGTAATTGTCATGGATTTAAAGGAACCGTTCCAACAAAATTTGCTTGGAACAGATCCTACAACCCCTGAATGAGATGAGTTGTTACAACTCTCAAATTGGTGGGGGGGGGGTGTATGTAAAAGAACTAATTGAGCAGAGTGAATCAGAAAGTGGAAAGGAGTATTGTAAAGTGAAGCAATGGACAGAACACTAGAAGAGGAAGTTCAAGAAATTAGGGGAGGAAAAAATAAATCATATACACAAACTGTAAGAGAAGGTAAAATAAGACAATAAAAGAAAATGGAAATAAGAAAAAACATTGAGTAAGGACAAGTCATAAACAAAAAAAAAACATCTTGACAGATATGAAATATTGGAGACCATTATTTCGCCACTGGGTATTGTACCCAGAGAGGTAAGAGCATTTATTGTATTAATAGACCCTTTTTGTGACAATTGTTTGAAGAAGCACATTATATAGAAAAATTCTTAGAACAATATGAAAAAAATAATCCTTGAAACTTACATGTTGTACAAGCATTTAATAGAGAGAAAAAAAGATACATGCACAATTTTGTACTGAAGTCAAAAGAGATGCTTTACAAGACTGTTTAAAGAATGTGTATAGAGAAGTAATGGAGATCACAAAGATTCATAACAGGGGTTTATGGACTCGGGATGGGAATTTAGTATAATTAACATAGAAGGAAATAGGGTTTTGATAAGATACTGTGGTCAACCAAAGTCTTGTTTTTTTTTTCTGTGGCAATGTGAAAATGTAAGACATTCATGGATGGATTGTAATGCAAAAGAAGAAATGTACAGGAAAGGAAGGAAGCTATAGTTAGTGATAGAAGATAAAGGAAAGTTACAAAAAGTAAATGAGAAAGATATAATGATAGAAAAGAAAATATAAGGGAAGAAATGGAAAAATAAGAAATTCAAGTGAAGGGGTGAAGAGAAATGGGTGCAAATTAAAAGCAAAATACATTCTATTGGAAAAAGAGTGAAAGAAAACATAAATTTAAAAATATAGGAATAGAGAAAACAAAGGGAAAAGATTAACAATAAAATAATCTTTATAGATTAAAGATTGTATCTATAATTGTGAATAGTATTGAGTATAAAAAGACTAGGAATAAAATAACTACTTGATACTGGAATTTTGACAGAAGAAGAGAAAACATGCAAATGAATTATGGGAAGGAAAAACTTGGAACATATGAGAAAAACATTTAGGAATATGAATTTTAAGTAAAATACTGAAATTTTAGATATTACATTATTAATTTTAGGAAGAGTGTTAATAGTCAATAAAAATGAAAAAGTATCCGGAATTGTGGCATTATATGTGCATGTTACAAAAAAGGAAATTATGTTTAGGAAAATTCTTGATTATGTTTGTATTAATATGCAAATTGGCAGGCGGTTTTAACTGTGATTTAATACATAGGAGAAAAGGAGCAGTTAAAGTAGTTTCAAAAAAAGTTGTAAAATGTATTTATGGAAAAATGAGTGGTAGACAAACAAGAGAGGTAATTGGAAGACACAGATTGATTTTATACTATCAGAGTATCAAAGTATTAAAGGGATAAAAATGATTTTTTTCAGATCATACAGCGATTTGGGTAGAAGTGCAAGATGAGGAAGCATATATAAAAATAGGAAGTGATAAAAGAATAAATGAAGCAGAATTGAATGAACACAAAATAAAAACAAATAGTCTCCAAACAATGATAAAACACAAGGAAATAATACTTAAAACCACTGTTAAACCAGAAGATAAGCCTTAAAGCAACTCTTTAGAGTGTACTGTAAATGTTCTAACATCACGTAGGACCCTTCATGTATAAACCTACAAGCAGTGCTACTATTGCACTTAAAAGTGCCTTTGTTTTTGCTGATATGTTGATCCTCCACTTTAGTGTGGTCATGTTGTAACATTTGTTTAATGTTACCTTTCTTTTTATAAACAAAGGTTGTTTACCTAGGATGTCAGTTAGGTCGCTATTCCCTTCTATAATCTTCCAGTTATTTAGATATAATGTTTCTGATGTCAGTACTATCTACAGACATTTCTATGGGCATATCTAGCCCTAGATGTTTCATTTGTAGAATTTCCCTTGTCTTTCAGCTGAAACCCTTTAACTAAGATGGGTTCAAATTGTTCATTTCTCTTGGAAATAATTTCCTGAGCATTTTGTTTAACAGGATTAAAGGTTGTTTAAACAAAAATATATTCTACAAGAGAAGAAAGAGGAAGTAGCACCTTATCTAAAAAGATAGTAAAAGAAAATAACTGAATAATGAGTTGAGAAATGAAGAAGGAAACAGTGAAAATAAATAATAAATCAAGTAATAAATGTTACTATGAAAACATTTGTTAAAATTGAAAATAAAATATAAAGGGAAAAAAATAGATGAAAAAGATAATGAACAAATGGAAAAAAAATTGTGACAGAAGTTGAAAGTTTTAAAAACAGCAAACCTAGAAGCTATACAGGAAGGGTCTATATTGAATCAGCGAACACTTAAAAAGTGAACGCTTCTTCATCAACCCTATGTAAGTGAAACTTACAATCCGGAACACACGGAACAGCAATTTTTTTCCCAAGGAAAAAAAAAAATCGCTGGGCCGGTTTTGGGAGTTTGCCATTTCCATCAAGGAACCTTGATGATTGGATGGGAGGAAATTCACCTGGGGGATCACTTCAGTCACCCTGCTGGACAGGGGTCCAGGGAAGTAAATAGTGTTGGAAGGAATAGCCAGGGAATTGTTATGGCTAGGCTTCTTTAGGCTGTAGGGCCGATAGCCTAGTACCAACCTATGAACCCTCCACTGTGGTGCGATCTCGTATTTGGTATATTTAGGTAGGGGGTGTGGGGGACAAAGCCCACCACATTATATACTGTTTAAGATTTTTTTTTTTTTTTTGTGGAACAGTGATTTTTTTCCCCTGGGGGAAAAAATCACTGTTCTCAGTGTTTGGGATTGTAAGATTTTGCTTAAACAGGGTCGATGAATCAGCATTCACTTTAAGCATTCACTGATTCAATATAGACCCTACAGGAATAGATGGAATTGAGGATTTGATGTATAAATATGAATGAATGGCAATAAATACATCTATTGGAGGAAAATATATGTATGGGCATAAAGTTAATATGGAAGAAGGGAGACAAGGCAGATAAAGAACCGGAGACCTATAGTGTTAAATAATGTAGACTATAAGTTTATTGAATGAAACAATTTTAAGGTAAAGGATGTCAAGAACTCATAATGATTAAAGAGAAATAGAATATATGACAATAGAAAAAGCAGAAGCTAAAGTTTTAATTGGAAATGTTAGTAAAACATTTGATAAAATACAGCATGCAGTACTATGGGCAATATTACAGAAAATTACTTGAGTAGAAGAATTAGTTTTGGTTTGTCTAAAATAAAAAATAAATTAAGACTAATAGTAAATGATTTAGTAAGTGAAAAGAGAGAAATAAAAACTGGCATAATTTTGCTTTAATAATGAATGCAATTGTAAATGAAGTCTATCTAACTTTAAATAAAGATAGGTATTGTACAACTGCAGGAATACCAATCCCTCCAGTGTTTTCATTTGCAGATGATTTAGTACTAGTGTAAAGAAAGGATCAAAAAATCTTTTAAGACACTAAGAATTAAAAGATGATGGGTATGAGTATTAATAAAGAAAAAAGTAAACAATTATGACATACAGGTATAACAGAATGTATTCAATTTAATAAGGAAGAAATAGAAGTTTTAGGAATAAGCTTTGGTAGGGAACATCAATGATTAGTACAATGGAAGAATATGGTGAACAAAATAAAACATTTGTTTATTTTGGATAACAGTCAGACTTGCATATAGGAAGAAAGCATATTTAGTTCAGTAATAGGAAAACTAGCTTATTTGGCAAGTGTATTTTTTATGCCAATTAAATTTGAAAAAGAATCATGTCTATGGTTTACCTTTATATGGGGCTCGAGATTAAACCCAATCAAAAGAATAATTTGTTGTGCTGCAAAGAAAGAATGGGGTATTGGGTTTGATAAATCCAATTGTACATATAGCATCATTGAATTTATATAAAGTATTGACTTGTTTTAAAGAAAAAACAAAAGATTAGTAGAAGATATAATAAATTTGATATAAAAGAAAAATATAGAGAGATTTGGGAGAGACTTGGATATCTTAGAAAGAAAAGTATGATGAATGCTGAAATGAGAATATATTGAGAAAATATTACTATGGAACACTGACATACAGAAAAGCATAGAAAGGAGAGGTATGAGTATATAATGGAAAGGTTCCATTATACTTTTCCATTGAAAGATTTATAAGAGAGAAAAATAAAAGCAGTAAATGCAAGAATAAATAGATGTGGAAAATATTTTGAATGTATACATTTGTTATGGAGATTATCTATAAAAAAGCTTCTGATAAAGGCAAATATGGCATATAAGAAGACAGAAAGCATTTGTATATATTGTGGAGAGATAGAAACAATGGGACATGTATTTATAAAATATAGAGTGAAACAGTTATCAAAAAATACATGAAACCGAAAATATAAAGGGACTGAAAAGTTTAAACATGGATATGATAGAATATGGATATTATGTAAATGTAAAACAAAAATATGTGGATAAATAGGGTGAACAGTTGTTTTATGTAATCTAGATTATTTGGAATGAAAGGTTAATTAAAAGAAGATTTAATGGAAATGGTTAATGTCATAAATTTTGAAAAAAAAATATGATTTTGGTTATGGAAAAAAGCAGTGGGGGATTAAAAATGTAAACTGTAAAGGAAAATATGTGACATAATTGTATATAATTGTAAATGTATATAAAATGTGTATTATGAATTTTAAATAAAGAACCATTCCTTGTTAGCATATGGGATGCTATTGCAGGTAATGCTTCTTCCTTCTAGCCCAACTACAAAGGCGGCTTAGAGAAGCAGGAATAATGAATAGACCATATTGAAAGTGGACACAATAGATTCATGAAGGAGAATCAAACTGAATATGCACAGGGAACAGAAGGGCAGTTGTGCATAGCAGAGCATGCAGAAGAACAATTGAAATGCCATGAGAAGTTAAAAATGGTCAAGCCTTCATAACAGCAGTGTAATACATTATATTGTATAGAGGCTGTGCCTATATTGGACTTGTAAGACATCTTTCAACAAAATCTTTTTAGGGAAGAAAATTCAACACAAGTCTGGTTTTTGCAACCCTCCAATCAGGAGGACTGCAGGATGTTTATTTAAAAAAGATGGTAGATCACAGTGAACATTAGAGAGATGTTGGCTTCATGGGCTGAAATTATGGAAAAGATACAGGAAGAGGAGGTGATGGAGAATGCAATAGAGATCATATGAGCAGACCATAAAAGGAGAGAATAAGTAGAGAACATGAAGGAGATGGCAAGGAAGACATTCTGATAAAGCTAATTAGCAAAGAAGAAAAAGAGCTTGAAAGGTATGATGATTGAGACACTTTGGACCATTGGGTCCATCCCCCAAAGAGGAAAGAGCTTTTATGCATATTAATAGAGGCATAGTGTGACATTTTGTTTGAGACTGGACAATATATGGAAAAATGTATAGAACAGTATAAATTAAAAAAAAATACTATAATCCTTGGAACTCTTATGAATTCATAGAGAAACTAAAAAAAATGGGGCAGTTTTGAGTGGATGTCAAAACAGAAGTGTTAAAGGACTATTTAAAGACTTTATGTAAAGCAATTATGGACGCACTAAAAATATATGATTGTAGAGGTTTACGGACTCAGGAATGTGGGGAAATTTTGAAAGTGGAAAATGACAGTGTTATACATATTCCAAGTGTGATACTTGTAGATGGCAATAGAGGTTTTGTTGGATAGAGAGGACAACTGAAAACATGCTTTTTTTGTGGAAAAAATTAGCACTCAATTAGTAATTGTGATAAAAGAAAATCTTTTTACCTGTGGTAAGCCAAGGCATGAAGCTAATAAATGTAATCTATGTAAAAAAAATGAAGGCAAAAAGGACATGTATGGGTGGATTAGGAAGAAAATGTAGCAGTTGAACAAGAATAGCTACAGTGTTCTGTAAATGATATAGAAAGTATTATAGAAAAGGAACATTAAGAACAAATTATATGAGAAAATAAAGAAAGAAAATGGCTGAAAAAATGAAGGTGAGACAGTGGTTCAACATAAAAGTTAGGAGGAATATGTAAACTGGCAAGTAGTGAGGAGGGAAAAAGGTGAAAGAGAAAACGGAAGTTTAAAAGTATAACTGCACAAGAAAATAAGCGATGTATAACTGTGGAAGGGGAATATAATCTTTAAAAGGAGGCTGAACATTTTAGCAGTAAGTGTTTAAAGAATATTAAAACAACAGGCATATTAGAATTGTCTGCTTTACTTGATATGCACATTATTATATTAGAAGACATGAAAATATTGACAAAAGAAAAGCTGCAAACAGAAAAATTTTGGGGTGGAAATTGGAAAATGGGAAAAGATGCAAGTTCTGGAATAGATGTTTTATGTCGGGAAACAGTGAACGTGTTAGATATTAGGATAGTAGAATTGGGAAGAATAGCAGTGATAGATTTAAGGTGGGGGAAAAAGATGAGTACAGAATTATTGCATTATGTGAGTATGTTACAAAAGAAAATAGAAAATCTAAATTGCATAGCTGTAAATATGAAAATAATATTAGGGGACTTTAATTGGTATTTAAGTAAAAGGAAGGAAAGAAGTAACGTTGAGAATGTATACGCGATAATGAAAAACAGAAGATTATGTATGTAGGACAGCAAACATTGGCCTTATAAAAAAATTATATAACAGGAAATGGATTATTTTTTAATATCTGACCATTCAAAAATTGTACAAGTAGGAATAAAGGTAACTGGTTTCTCAGATCATTTAGCTATATGAGTAGACATTCAGGAGATAGGATATATAAAAAATAGGTAAAGGTGTTAAGAGGTTGAATGAAAAAGATTTAGATGAAGGTAGAAAAGAGATTAATAAACTATGGAAAGATCGTATAGATATGAGATTTTTTTAATGAGAACTGGATGAGTTGATGGATAAGTTTGAAGGAGTAGTAGAACAAGTTTTTTTCGAATGTCAAGCTGTGAGAAGGATAGAGAACTGAGTCAGGAGGTATTTAAAGAAGTGTTGATAAAGCAGTTTTTTTAAAAAGGAGAAAAATGTAATAAATCTGGAGAAAATTAAGAAAATGTTATGTAAACAAAGATATTAAAAGGAAAAAAGGAAGTAGTAGCTCCATATTTGAGTAAAATAGTAAATGAGAGTAAGAGTACAAGTGAACTGAAGAATATGGAAGGAGAGTCACTGCGCAAGATAAACTATTTCAGGTAATAAGGAAGCTTGTAGAGAACATTTTTGTAAAAAGAGATAAAAGGCAAAAATGGAAAGTTAAATTGAGTAAGAAGGATTGTAAGAATATGGAAAAATATAAAGATATAAGAATTTAATGGAATTTTAAAAGAACTTGACATGAACAAAGCTGTGGGAAAGGACAACATTGAATATTATATGTATAATGGGGATCACTACAGAGGGCGGCCACGGTGGTGCAGTGGTTAGCATTGCCGCCTCACAGCAAGAGGTTCTCCGGTTCGATCCTTGGCTGGGGTGCCTTCTGTGCGGAGTCTGCATGTCCTCCCTGTGGTCGCGTGGGTTTCCACCGGGTGCTCCGGTTTCCTCCCACATCCCAAAGACATGCTGCAGGTGGATTGGACACTCTAAATTGGCCCTAGGTGTGCGTGTGAGTGTGCCTTCTGTGGAAGGTTGGGCGCCGGGCTGGCAACTCGACACCGTAAAACTCCACTGCCATTCAATGTGCGGACAAGGTGATCCGCTGTGGCGACCCCTAACCGGGAAAAAGCCGAAAGAAGAAGAAGAAGAATGGGGATCACTACAGAATCTCAAAAGTTTGAAATACCGAATTTCAAACTTTTCAGACTATATAGCCAAAACCCCTAATTACCAAAAGACCAGAAGTACGAATTTCAAAATATCGATCATCTGGAGTTAGACATTCGTGCTTCTGGTGTTGCGGTATGGTGGAAGGTCAGGTTAAGTACCTATGTTTAAATGTGTTGGTTAGGGTTTAGTGTGTAAGTGCGTGTTGTGACTGTGATTTGTGTGTGCGAGGGGAATGTAAGTGTGTGGTGGTGTTTCATGTGTTTGTGTATGTAGTGTGACCTTGGAGTTAAAATAAGTAGGGGGAGTGTGGGGGGGCATAGTTTAGGTTTGTGTGTTTGTGTTCTGGGGGATGGTGTGTGGTGTATATTGAGTGCAGTTTTCAGTAGTTTGAATTTCGCAGTTTTGATGTTTTGTGTTTCAGGTATTTGGTCGCGGGATTTTGGGCATCTGTAGTTTGGGTTTTCGGGATTTAGTAGTGGTTCCATATAATGATATTTAAGAGTGGCAAAAATTGTATTTTGTGGAGATATTAAAGAAATGGTTAGAGATAGGAGTGGTAGAAAAAGAAATATGTACCTGGTCTGTGAAATCTATATGGAAAAAGAAGAAAAAGATGATATAAGTAATTGGAAACCATTAAAGTTTAATAATAGATTATAAGAATTTGAGAATAATAGGTAAACCAACTATATCAAATAAAGTAGATAAATTAGGATAGAGTTAGGAAAAAGAAAAATCATGTGAATGAAGATGGAAGACTACCAAAACAAAATAATTTTATGGAAACTGGATATAAATGTGGAAAAAATAGTAAAGAATTGTATTTGAATATAATGAATGAACATTATTATGTTTTCTCATGGAAGCATTTAGAGAATGAATAAAGAAATGCTATTAAAATAGGATTTGTACAGTGTAAGAAAATGTATAAATTCATTTTTCTGTGGAAATTGACAATGGATAAACTTCCTGTCAAAGCTAACCTAAACACACTGTTTAAACTCAGCCTCTCCACAGGCTACGTGCCCACAGAGTGGCACACAGCAACGGTTATTCCACTCCACAAAGGTGGAGCCACAATGGACCCCAAGAACTATCGCCCTATAAGCCTGACTAGCTTGGTCTGCAAATCAATGGAGCGCATCATCATGGATCTCATAAACAGAGACATTGGAAACCTCCAAACAATGGACCCTACCCAGTTCGGCTTTAAGGGCAGATCATGCCTCCTAAATCTGGTGGACTTCTTTGAGACAGTTACCAAGGCTATAGATGTGGGAAAGGTGGTACACACAGCCTACCTAGACCTTGCAAAGGCCTTTGACACCATTCCCCACTCAGGTATTATTCACCAGCCTGAAAATAAATCCCTATGTCATGAGATGGGTTGCCAACTGGCTCATGGACAGAACCCACATGGTAAAAGTTGCAGGAACTAGGTCTGACTCGCAACCGGTTACAAGTGGCATTCCCCAGTGCTCAGTCTTAGGACCCCTCCTGCTCAGCATATACTTTAGAGGTACAGGCAAGCACAGCAGGACTATGGCTGACCAAGTTCGCAGATGATTGCAAACTTGGGGCTATAACTGATTCTCCGGTTAAAACAGACATTCTCCAAAAGGGTCTTGATGAGACAGATACCTGGTGTCAAAACCATGGCCTCAAGCTAAATGCCAAAAAGTGCATAGTCATCCCCTTTGGAAAAAACAAAGTACCCACAATCTACTACATAGATGGTAGCCCCCTAAATACGGAAGACGTAATAATGGATCTGGGGACCCAAGTAGATAGTAACCTCTTCTTTGATAATCACATTGCCAAAGTGGTTAGAAAATCCGATGTGGCCCACCTAATCACAAAAGGGCTTGCATCCAGATCAAAAGAGGTCATTGGGCTCCTCTATGCATCACTCATCTGACCCATCATAGTGTACAATGCCCCATTTGTGATGTACCTTACAAGACACCTGCAACAACTGAAAAGACCGCAAAAGTACCTCACCAAGAGGATCACTGGCCTCAAGCAGATGCCCTATGCAGCTCGACTGAAGAAACTCCAGCTTTAATCAGTTGCATACCGCCTACTCAGAGGTGATCTCTGCCTGACATACAAGGCCATGTCCAACCCAGAATTGATGGACATGCTCCACCTAAAGAAAACCATATCACCTCGAGCCACACGCTCCAGGGATCTAAACCTCACCACAACAATAAATAGGACATGCTGGAGGGATAGATTCTTGTCCCAGAGACTTCCCATGCTCTGGAACAAGATTCCGTTCTACATTAGGCAGAGCTCCTCGCTAACCCTCTTCAAGAGAAACCTTGACGAGTGGATGGGAAACAAAGTTTACCCCAGGGATCACTTCAATGACTCTGCTGGACAGAGGCACAGGGAACTAATCTAAGGGGGTGGCGAAAGCAAACACTTTCTGGCTAGGCTTATAAATGCCTTCAGGCAGATAGCCTAATACCTACCTATGAACCTATAAACCTATATGCAAGGTAGAGGAAACTATGGAACATTTGATTGTGGAATTTGTGAAGATAAAACAAATCTGTGGTTTGTTACAAAGAATTTTAAAACTATTCAGTATACTTTGCATGAAAATGGTTGTGTACGATTATTATGAAAATTTGAGGGGCAAATGTCGCTGTGTTGAAAAAAGTGTAAGCATAATTTGGAATTATCTAAAAACTGGGATTCACCAATTATGAATCAATTAAAAAATGTTATAGGAGAAGGAATGGAGGGTTAAAAAAGCAATGTTATTTTGTGTATATTGTACTGATATGTTAAAAAGATGTAATTTTGTTATGATGATGTGTACCACTAACTCAGATGGATGGAAATTCGATTTGACTTTTCATCTAAAAGATGTTACACTTGGGAGTCCACTGAAGTATTAGTAATCCAATCCCCTGGTGTGGGAATTGAACCCACAACCTTTCTGATCCCTTAGTATGTTTTGGTGTCTTTTGTAAAACTCAGGATATGGTTTAGTGTGCGATCTAGTTGCATTCAGTCTGTTAAATTGCGTAAAGTCGTAATTTTTTTTACCTTCTTTTTGTACTTTTTGCTCATGCATTTATACTTGGGGTTTATAAAGAGGGACAGTTTATGCCCAGACAGATGATCCCAGTAAATAAATAAATAATGAGGTTTCACCAGTAATCAGTCTTATGACTGATTGGCATTTGTACAACTCTGGAAACTTGACTTTAATATATGTTTCCCTACCTCCTACAGTCTTGCCTGCAGAAATAACACTGCACTCAGTGTACATGACAATGAAATAACATGGTTCACTCTCTCCCCATGAATTTTTCATGCTAGTGAGAGAAGACTTGGCAATTTAATGAGGAAAAGGTTAGCACAGTCAGTGGGAAGAGCAGAATTATAATCAGGGTATCTAATGTGTGCAGATGACAGCATGCTTATGCCGGTGAATGTTATAAAGGCCATAAAGTAAATAATGCCAGTTTTTTCAAGGTTTGAAAGGGCCTTGGTACTTATTTGCAACTAGGAAAAACAGAGATGGTCAGGATAGGAGACGTAAAATGAGAGAGGTAAGTGGGAAACATTCAGGTGAGGGAAATACTCAAATATCTGGGAGTATATGCATGATGTACATTAAATGATACATTACATAAGAAGTTATTAAAGGGCAAAGAGAATTTTCAGGGGATTCTAGAGAGGGTAGGATATATATCATACACACAGGCAGAATCTTTGTGAATAGAATGATCCTCCCAGTTACAGCACATGCGATAAGAAACCCAAAAGCAGACAAAGCGGATACCAAACTAATAAAATAACTGAAGGACTTGGAAAGATTGATAGAGAAAGGAAAACTGAGAAGGGTTTCAAAAAACAAGCCAAGACTGAGTAGGAAGAAATGGTCTGGAGATTCCCATCCATACCTATCCAGCCTCAGAATGCAACCTACTAAAAGACATGGAACAACATGACATTCAGGCAAGGGAAGGGAAAAAGACATATGGGAGGGGGTACTTCCATAGGGAAGAAACAAGGAGAGGAATGAAAGGAAAAGGGATAAGAGGAGAGCAGGAATTAACAAAGGGGCAGGGGAACATCCTAGCATTTAATGCCCTGCAGGGTTTAATACAGAAGTTTGGGTTAACACAAAAAGAATGGTGCACTCTGGACTGAGAGAGAAATGTCTGCAGAAGCAAAAGCGCAGGGACAAAACTACATTATTTATCACGATAAGGGAAAGTGGAGAAAAAGGGAAGAAACATTGGCAGCCAGGAAAGTTGAGTGGGGAAAATCCCTCTAAGGAATATGAGAGATGCAGAAAATGGGTGCGGTGTGAGATCAAATATTGCACAGATGGTATCTCAGACCAAATGTATGGAGCAAAGGAAATGAATCACAAGGTGTTTGAGAGGGGACGAGTGCAATTACCAGAAACTGGAAATAGCCAAATGCCAGAAAGAGTAGCTGGGCATGAGATTTCTAGATATTGTTATGAGAAATGTAACACGCAAGAAAATGAGAGGGATTAGAAAAAGAAGAAATGGGGAGGAAGTGCGGAGTTGCTACTAGTCAAAAGGGGGAAGATGGATGGAGCACACAAAATACTGAGAACCAGTGAACTACTGTTGTAAAATAAAAAACACACCATGCATGAAGATTGCAATCCATGTAATTGTGAATGGATATGAATTAATTAATGGAATAATATTACAAAAAGCAATATGACGTTTCTAAGTGCTAAAGTATCTAATTTAACAAAATATTATATATTCATTCCACTGACATGCAGGCATTTGCACAGCACTTTGAGCCACTTATTCTTTCCAGTGGTCAAGCCTTACAGCACCCTGTGAAGTGGGGGCAAACCACCCACTCTGCCATTCTCTCCCTCTCTCTCTATATATATATATATATATATATATCTATATATATATATATATATATATATATATAAGTATAATCTCTATCATCATTGAAGTTCCACCCACTCAGATCAAGGGAAATAGTGGAAAACAAATTTGAAACTCGCCAAATAATCTTGGAATCACTGTCGTAATACCTTACACCATGTATGGTTCTCATTCGTTGATTTTCATAATATATTAAAATGTCTTATTTTCTGCAATAGTACAATTTTGATTTGGATGCAAATGGTGATAAGGCGGGCATTCTGCAATTAAATAATGCTGCAAGAAATTCCTTTATACATTTTTCAATGGAAGCAAGCAGCATAATGTAGAGGTCTAGTTTGGAATAGCATGACAGTTTATCTCACACAGTCACCCACACACACAGAAAATGCAAATTATTTTGTAATTTATTTATTGGTATTAATTTTGGAATTAATCAGTGACCCCATCAAAAATTTTCTTGGACAAAGTAAGAGCATATTTATATTAAATAGAATGCCTATTGGCCTTAAGCTAAACTGAATAAACGTGTTATGGGGTTGCAACAGTAACTGATATACCCCTTTGCTGCTTACATCATTTGAAGAAAAATCTGTTTTAGCATACTCCATTGTATATCACTTTTGACAATACTAGTTGGCAGGTTTTCAGATGGTTATAATTTCTGCACTTTAGTTGTGCATTTGTCAGTGTTCTGTACAAACGCAATTTAATATATGCCCCATGCTGTTCACTGGTATGAATCATTTCTTTATACAAACTGATGTTGCAGGCACTACTTTTGAATAGCAGCATTTATTGGCTCCCTATTACGCTGTTGCAGACGCAGGTTGTGGAATGCGTCTGTCGAAGTGAAAAGCGAGAAAAGGCAAAATAGCAAAGCTTTTCAGCAAATTCTTTCCCCGGGAAAGAATTTGTTTGGCCGCTTTCACTACTTTGCCTTTTCAGCACTGTAGTGCGATCTCAGAGTTGGTATATTTATGTAGGGGGTTCTGGGGGGCACAGTCCTCCACATTATGTAATGTTTTACAGTTTTTTTTTTTTTGTTTCGGAACAGTGATTTTTTTTTTCCAAGGGAAAAAAATAGCTGTTCTGAAGTTTCGATGTAAGTTTTCGCGTACATTGGGTCGATTGTGTCATTCGCTCTTCTGAGCGTGCAGTATCATAATATAGACCTGTATTTATTTATTTGAAATCTCTGCATACATTAATGCCTTTTCCCCTTAATTAAGCTAGGTCCATTTACGATTTCATTGTACAGTGCATTTCCTTGACCCAGGAGTAAACTTTTCAGAAAGTAGCCAAATTAGTATACAGACAAAATTCAGAGTAATATAGGTTTATGACTAGGGACAAGAATGTTTGTGTCTGTGCTGCAGTAAGATTGATAGTTTTCTTTTACTTTTATAATGTCCATAGCTTTTGAGACAGTCATATCATTGAAGGAAAATGCATCTAATCTGATTGCTGCTGTGTATTGTAATGTTTTGTATTCAATTATACAAATATTTTCCAAGTTTATATTTGTGGAGATGATCATTGTGTTGATAGCATCTTTGCTTTAGTAGTTAACCCTGTAACCATGGCCAGCCTTAGGCATAGTCCAACTTGGTGGCTGCCTAGGGCACCGCTCTAGCAGGGATGCTTTGAGAATAATCTGCATGGTGTTAGTAGACCTGGATTGGGCACCAAGTGATGGTGGTGGGGCACTCTGGAGCCCTTTTGCCTAGGGCACCAGTTGACCAAAATGGCAGTCCTGCTTGTAACCTTCTAGAAATTTGATTAATATTATCCAGTGTTGATACTAATCACTGCTCCATTGTTGCAGCTTATCCACAAGGTTCATAGGTGTGCACTAAGCTATCGACCACCAGGGATTTTATAAGCCTAGCAGTACAGCTCAACTTAGTTTTGTCCTTGAGTACAGTGAACACCTATATCATGGTGGCACACAGCTACAGTTATCCCACTCCACAAGGGGAGATCCACCTTAGATCCCAGAAACTACCATCCCATCAGTCTGACAAGCCTTATCTGCAAGGCAATGGAGTGTATTATCATGGAACTTATAAACAAAGACATTGCCAACCTTCAAACACTGGACCCCACCCAGTTTGGGTTCGTGAAGGGCCGATCTGGTCTCCTGAACTTGATTGACTTATTCGAATCAAGTCTCCAGAGCCATGGACAAGGGTAAGGTGGTCCACACAGCCTATCTAGACCTTGCCAAGGCCTTTGATACCATCCCCCACTCTGGAATCATAGATAAACTTACTAAGCTGGGCATTAATCCCTACGTCACCCAATGGGTTGCTAACTGGCTTACTGATAGAACCCACACTGTAAAAGTAGCCGACTCCAAATCCATCTCCAGACAAGTGACAATTGGAGTACCTCAGGGTTCAGTCCTGGGACCGCTCTTGTTTGGCATCTACTTCTCTGAAGTACAGGCCAACACTAAGGGACTCTGGATAACAAAGTTTGCAGATGACTGCAAACTGGCAGCCATTATTGAATCCCCAAATGATGTGGATACTCTACAAAAGGGCCTTACAGAAACAGATGCTTGGTGCCAGAGCCATGGGCTCAAGCTCAATGCCAAGAAATGTATATTTATCCCCTTTGGGAAAAAACATGTATCCGTGAATTACCATATAGGTGGCAGTAAACTAAACACCGAAAGTTTGATAAGAGACTTAGGGACACAGGTGGACAGTGGTCTAGCCTTCGATAACCACATCGCCACAACAGTCAGGAAATCCTTCTATGTGGCACACCTCATCACTAAGGGCTTTTCATCCAGAAAAAAGGAGGTAATTGTCCCACTGTACTCATCCCTCATTAGACCCATTATAGAATACAATGCCCCATTTGGTATGTACCTCTCAAGACATCTGCAACAACTGGAAAGGCCACAGAAATACCTCACTAAAAGAATCAGAGGCCTAAAGCAGATGCCCTATGCTGACTGCCTTAAAAAACTCCAGCTATACTCTGTTGCATATCGTCTACTCAGAGGCGATCTTTGCTTAACATACAAAGCCATGTCAAACCCAGAGCTGTTGGACATGCTACACTTAAAGAAATCCCAATCCCTCAGAGCCACATGCTCCAGGGATCTAAACCTTGTCATCACAATAAACAAAACATGCTGGAGGGATAGGTTCCTGACCCAGAGACTCCCCAGACTCTGGAACAGATTGCCCATACATGTCAAGCAGAGTGCCTCTTTGGTCCTCTTCAAAAGGAACCTTGACGATTGGATGGGAGAAAGGAAATTCACCCCGGGGATCACGTCAGTCGCCCTGCTAGACAGGGGTCCAGGGAAGTAAATAGTGTGGGAAGAAATAGCTAGGGAATTGTTATGGCTAGGCTTGTATAGGCCCTAGGGCTGATAGCCTAGTACCAACCTATGAACCTATGGGTATGTTAGCAATGAGATAGTTAAGGACTGAGCATGTGTGTGTGTTTGGGAGGGATATGTTATTTTAGGATTAGTTAACTTTCTGTTGGCCTTTGTCCATCAGAGAAATGGTGGTCAGACCGGGAGTGAATCTATGATTTCCCATCCAGTGATCAAGGTTTCACTTAAAAAGGGTCATGGATGAATTGAACTTCACTTGAATGGGGAGGCTGTTACATAATACGGGGATCCTCTCCAACACATACCAGTCTCTTCAGAATCTTGGAAGGAGGTATATCCTTTAACAAGATACACAGCAAACCAAAGTAAACAGGCAAATTAATGCTCAAAAACAGAATCACATGTACACTTTTAAATTTAGGGTTTTACATAAAACAATTTGTACCATAAGAGGTGGAGCTATATTATAGCAAATAGAAATAATAAAGTGGTATGACAGAATGTGAGAAAACACCAGTGTTAAATGTTAGTATTAGTGTCTATACTTAGAGGTAGCAGAAACTAAATTAAAATGTTCTTGTATGTAAAATATGATTTTATATGTATTTTATATGTGATTTTAATTAATGACTGTGTTAGAAATTTATGTTCTTAAATGTATAGCTGCATCATCGGTTAATTAATTGCACACTTTTTATTGGAATATTTAAAATGCATTGAAAAAGGACTTTTTGCTTGAAAGCATTGCTTGTTTACAACAAATACTTGTGGTGGTTTAGGTTCATAGGTAAGTACTAGGGTAGTGACAGTTTTTGGCCATTTTAAGTCTAGCCCAATTGTCTTTAGGTGATTGAATTAACCTATCCCATCTGATATTAGATTTATAAGAGCATATGGGATAATGGTTAAGGTCTTCACCTCCCATGGAGATAGGTACAAGGTTTTATCCTGACTTCCAGCCAATGCCTATTTGGAATTTGCATAATGTCCATGTGTCTCTGTAGGATTCTTTCCACTGCCAAAATACATGCTCAGTGTTTCCATCTCAAACTCACCAATGAATGGAGTTGTGGGCAGCAGCACAGACTCTAAATGGTGTTCTACAGGGAGAAGAGTTGTAAAGACCAACCACTTTAGGCATCTACAGTCGTGTGCATGCATCACAAGCTGCATGCTGTGGTAGGGATAACCACTCAGTGATGTAAAATATGGCTCTTGGTGATTCAGTCTTAGTTAATGTCATTAAAATTGGTATGGGTGTTTGCAGGTTTTAAGTGGGTAGAAGACCTGGTCTACTCCAACCTGTCAAGGACACATGCTAATGGTGGGAAAGGTGTATATGTCCGCTATAAAGCCCAGCAGCCCTGAGACAGTAAGATGCTGGCCAGCTGGTGTCCAGTTGCCAGCCTGGATTTACCTGAGCTCTGTTGAGCGAAAGTTGGATGCAAATCCAATCAACGTGACAAACCTGTACTAAGAATTGCTACACTCAGTGTAGATTCACTAACTTGATACAGCTAGGAATTGGATGCTATGATGGCATGGAGGATGCTGGACATTCTGTATGTTCAAGAGACAAGATGGAAGGGCAGTGCAGCAAAGATACTTGGTTTGGGTTCCAGAGTCCTCTACTAAGGAGGAACACAGGCTAGAAATGGTGTGGTAATTGTAAGTGAGGGATTTCATGAGAATTATTAGGGACAGACTTGTGGCAATGAGACTTCAGCCTAATGATAGAGCAGTATTCATTATATCAGCCCTACAGCAGGGTTGTGATAATGAAGCAAATAGTACATTCAGACAGCAGCTGCAGGACCTGCTAGATAAAGCAGTATGACATGAATTGGTGTTGATAATGGGACAGACAGGACAGGATATGAGGACTGCCTGGGTCCACTTGGGGCAACAGGAATAAAGGAAAGGCCATTCTAGACATTTATCTGGCAAATGGCTTAATAGTAGCTAACACATGGTTCAGAAAGAGAAAATTTACAAATTCACATAGTGGCCAGCATGCAACTTCCTCCTAGTAAGGAAAGGACACCGGATAGAATCGATGATTGCAGAGTCACCCCCAGTGAAGCAGTCGGCCCACAGTATAAACCACTGGTTGTGTCAGTCAGCTGCAAGCAATGGTCACAAAATTTCTAAGGTCAACAGAGATCAGGCTGAATACCTGGAAGTTGACAGGAAAAAAGCCCAACAGTTTGAGGAATTTCTCCGGGATCTAGCACCCCATAAACAGGTGAAATGGGTACAGATGAAGAATGAGAGCACCTCAAAACAGCATGTTTAAGAACTATGGAACTTATATGTGGTTGAGCCAGGTATGGAAATAAGGTACATAAGGAAAGCTGCTGGTGAAATGCCAAAGTCCAGGAAGTCATCAAAAGAAAGGACAAGTGCAAGAAAAAGAGGGAGATAGAAAAGATGGACCAGGCTAGGAAGGAATACTGGTTGGCTGACCAAGAAGCTAAGAAAGGAGTTGCAGTAGCAAAAGAATACGGCATCAGAGGCATTCTCCCATCTTCTGGAAAGTGACTCAGTAGGTGTCACAAATAAACTATGCCAGGTTGCAAGACAAAGACAAAAAGATAAAGAAGATAGTCAGACACCCTTCATATGGGATGCCAGCAACAACCTGCTCACAAGTCCACAGGTCATAAGGCAGAAGGAAGGAGTACTTCCAGCAGTTTCTGAAAGGAGAAAACCCCACAAAAGCTGTACTGCCCCAAACACAGCTTATAATTAGAGAAGACCAGGAACCCACCCTAGAAGAATTAAGAATAGCACTAACGAAAATGAAGTCAGGGAAAGCAGCATGCTCAGATGAGGTCACAGCAGATATGAAAAAGATGATGGGTAAGATATGGGAGAAATGGCTCCTGAGGGTACTCATAGCAGTGTGGGGAGAAAGGCGCATCCCAGATGAGTGGAGAGTAAGCATACTCATGCCAGTGTACAACAACAAAGGAGGCAGCCTCAATTGTGGGCAGTACAGAGGCATCAACTTCTTGACACACTGCATGAAAGTTCCGGAGAGCATGATAGATACGCATAACAGTAGAAAGTAAGATGGGGATGACCAGTTCAGATTCAGATCAGGATGCAGCATAAGTGACCCGATGTTTGCAGTGAGACAGATAATTGAGAGGAGGCTAGAGATGAGGGAAGAGTCCAACTGGGCATTCGTAGACTTAGAAAGCTTATGACAAGGTTCCCAGAAAGCTCATTTGTGCAGCGCACTGGTGGTTTGAAGTCCCAGAAAAATCGGTAGAATTAGTGCAGGCTATGTACAAGTACAAACAGTGTTCAGTTTCACAGAAGGGTGATCAGTGGAAGTGAGTGTAAACCAGTACTCAGCTCTGAGCCCACTGCTGTTCATACTGGTGATGGACTACATTAGCAAACAGGATGGAGGGGACAGATAAAAGAAGTTCCTGTATGCAACAGATTAACAAAGTTGCTGTATGCAGATGAAGTGGCATTATAGGCAGACTTTGAGCAAAAATGTCAGCAAAGGATAGGGTAATGGAATGCAAAACTAAAGGCACATGGGATGAAATAAGTACAGATAAGACGGTGGTAATGGCAGCAAATTGGGGATAATAAGAAGAAGCTGTGAATTGAGATAGAAGGGAATACAGTGGAAAAGGATAACAGCTTCAAGTATCCGGTAGGGGAGGTTGAGGAAAAGGGAAGTCTAAATGAAGAGGTCAAAGCTAGAATCAGAAGGGCTATAGCCAAATGGCAGTGTGTCAGGTGTACTCTGACAGAAGAATGCTAAAGAAGTTGAAAAGTCAGGTGTATGCCAGAGGTGCTACTAGTACTACTGTATGGTACAGAAACCTGTGCAGTAAAGGCACAGCAGATAAAGCTAGAGGTGATGGAAATGAAGTGCCTGAGAAGCGTGGTAAAATGGATATTGTGGGACAGATGAAGAAATGAGGGCATAAGAGCAGTAGCCAAAGTAGCTCCAATTGCAGAACAGATCATAGAGAACAGATTACTGTGCTTCATGTACATGTGCAGAAAAGCAGAATACAAGCTGGTGAAAAGATTTGGTATAGATGTAAAGAAGTTGAGGAATCGACAACATCCAGCAAGGAAGTGGATGTACTGTGTGAGAGAAGATCTGCAACAATCAGGCTTGAGTATCAAAGAAGGCAAGAGTGTGGCATTGAATCAAGATAGATGGCAACAGTTAACAAACATGACCCCATGCCCCCGTGTAGAAAATGAGAAGTAGAGGGTTGTTGATGACAACTTTGTGTTAGATTGGCCTTAAACAACCTATGGTTGATGATTATGTATTACCCCAATGAGAATAATTGGGATCATACCACAGATATGAGGGGACCCATGCATGGCATGAAGTATTTTGGCATGGCACTGCAATTTTTATGAACTGGTTTGCCTTTAAAATGAGGCAATGTGTAAGATGTGTAATTGGTTAATTATCAACCAGCTGTTTGTATAAATTGCATTTGTAGTTCACTTTAATACGTTTCTGAAGAAGTTTAGCTGATTGAGGCAAACTAAAAGTGCTTTAAACTTTTTATTAAACTTGTGGACTTGTTTGTCCTGCAGTTCTCTCTTGGAGATTCTTGAACAGCTTGACTCTACAATACGAGTGACCGTAGTACTTCGTTCTACTATTTGGGTGGTTTTACAGATTGTTGAACCTGTGTTTTTGTTTTAAAAGTTTGACTGCCGGTTCTTGTTTTCTATTGTCTAGCATGGCTACAGCTTCGGCAGCTAGTTCCACTCCGTTCAACCCATGTGATGCACCGGAGTTGCTTAGACCTGATGGTAACGGCACCAATGGCAACACTATCAATCCCACTAGTGATTTGGATGACCTACATCGGAGTTTGTATTCCAGCAGTGTTGGACTCGCTAGTTGGGAAGATCGATTCCATCTTTAAGAGACTGTACCAACTTGATAAGTACCAGGGTGAAATCCACCAGTCCCTTACTTCAGTACCTGCAGCAGCTCGACAACATCTTTCGCCTGTTCATAGTGTCCATCCGGAGATGAGAATGGCCACACAGGGGAATGTGACTGGTTACAATATTATAGCGCATCTTAGAGTGCATGCCAACAGTACAGAGAATGGGTCAACAGACAGAGTACTTAGACCACATAATATCGTGGAAAGTACACCAAGATTTACTAGCCCAGATCTCCATGTCGCAATGCCACATGAAGTATTTCGTGGAGCATTAACAGTTCCTAATACGGATTTGTGCATTGGGTTAAACCCAAACGAAGTGAATAAGTCGAACCCCATAGTTCCTGTGACAGTACCTTAACAGGATAATTGTCCACAACCAGCCATAGCGGCACGGACCAGGACGGAAGATTTTAGTGGTGCGGCTCCATTGGCTTTGTGGATAGCAGATGGTTTTACTTTCTCACAGGAGCTTTGCAATGACAACAGCAGCAGAATTATGGATCAAGGTAATAATTCTATTACTGATAATATTGTATCAAAGCTGAAAACGTTTGATATCCACTTAATCAAGTTAAGGAAATTGCAATTAGAAATTGAGTATTTTCGTGGATGCCTTTCTCGTAGAGTGGTACCGAAAGGGAATACGGCGCCACTCATACCCTACAGGATTGGAAGCCAACTCTCCATTCCACAACGATCTAGACAAACTGTTCGACCGGCAAGGTTTTGAACTCCTTGAACTAATGATTAAATACTATAGTTTGTGGGTTGATGAGTTATCTCACCTAGTGACTGATCTTGATAAAAGCATTCAACTTG
This sequence comes from Protopterus annectens, assembly GCF_019279795.1. Classification (NCBI taxonomy): domain Eukaryota; kingdom Metazoa; phylum Chordata; order Ceratodontiformes; family Protopteridae; genus Protopterus; species Protopterus annectens. The sequence continues at coordinate 555,114,076 of NC_056743.1, read as the reverse complement.
ATTTGGAGTTCAGCAGATACAAATATGAGTATGGTTGTGTTTTTACTAGCATTGACCATTACATGACTAAATAAAGGATGAATAAATTTAAAAAATTAGAAAGGGACAGCAAGGCATATGCTTCAGGTACTGCCTATCCTGATCCTTCGCCTGCTCAAGTTTGGAGAAAAAAACATACTATTTCTAATCAACTGAGCAAGTCTCCAAACACCATTCCCACCACTAATAATTGTAGTGGTGATACTAATGTGAGGTTACATCCTAATGAAGATTTAAGTGATATTAAAAGCGCTATTATTACTGAGCATCTGACTAACAGTTTTCCTGTTGACCAAGGTGAAAACCAATGGAGTGATAGATTACGAAGTTCCCACCAAGGCCATAAAGATAATAGTTACCCTCAGCAACAGCAGAATTTTTGGCATGGTCCCAATATGGGTGCCAGGCCAAAACAAAACAATTTCCATCCACATCAACACAGGAACAATCAACAAAAATTCAGCAAGAACAAGACTTGACATCATGCATTCAACATCATAATGCAGCATGTATGATTGCTAATGATTTTATTGTTCCTTTGTTGAGTACGCCACATGACCAATAACTGGGCTTTGATTGTTATAACTCTTTGGACAGACATGATGTCCAGCAATATCCAGTAGTTGTAATGAACAAAGAATGTGATTTAAAATTATATAATTTCTCATCCATCAAGATTAGTGCAGAAACTGTAGAATTCTTATCTAAGGGCCTGACCTTTGTTCCATCTCAACCATTAAATGTCAATAATACTATTGTTGATGTTAAATTGTTTACTAGGAAGTTGGACTTTAACTTGATATTGGATAATGTCTTAAACACTGTGGATCATGACAAATTTTACATCCCTAGTACATACAACCCCCCTCTGAACCCGGTTTTGCAAATGTTTGAACAACTTTGCGAGTTAGACATTCGACATGAGGTAAGGAGTACGTACAAGTGTAGGACTTCTTACAACATGAGTAAGGAAGAACGTGAGTTCTTGTCATATATTAAAACTCCAGGTTTACGGTTTTGCAAACCAGATAAGGGAGGGGTCTGGTAGTTTTCGACAATGGTGATTACCAAGAACGTATGAATGTACTATTGAACACCAGTTCCTATGAAGCTAGTTCATGTTCAGAGGTGAATAAATGTTATAGCTTGATTAAAAATTGTATTGAGGACCTATACATTGAAGGTAGAATTGAACAGAGAATTTACAACTACTTGTCAACAGCTTACCCTAGATATCCATTTATTTTTGGCATCCCTAAGATACACAAGAATTTGGTAGACCCATCACTGAGACCACTTGTTGACGATCGAGGTTCACCTACTTATTCTTGTGCTAAAGTAGTAGATGCGATACTTCAAAAATATTTAGTCCATGAGAACCAAATTTGTAAAGACTCATGGTCATTTTTGAAGAAGATAGAGACCCTTGAATGTAATGCCAACTACAATTTCCTCACTATTGATGTGAAAGACTTATAAACTTGTATTCCTCACACTATAGCCATCGAATGGGTTGATATAATGCTTAGTAAAAACAAAGCTCCAGCAGTTGAGATTAGTTTGGTTACTGAACTTATTGACTTAGTATTGTCTAATAATTTCTTCATGTTTCAGGACCAATTCTACCTTCAAAAAGTGGGGGTAGCCATGGGGTCACCGTGCGGAGCTAGTATTGCAAACCTTGTCATGGCACATTGGGAGTCGGAATTTGTCTTTAACAACAACACTTTTTGTGACTCCTTGATTTTGTATGCACGTTACCTAGATGATATATTTATCTTAATTAATGGAGATGAACACATGGGTTCCAACGTGATAGAATACTTCAATAGTACCACACAATTTTTACAGTTTACGTCTACATTTAATACTGACACTATATCATATCTGGACATTTGTTTGGCTAAAACTACGAGTTAGAGAGTTTTGTAGCCAAGATTCACAGAAAAAGTACATATTCAAACACGTTTCTCCATTTTTCAAGTAACCATCCTTTCCATCAAAAGAGGTCAGTTATAAAGGGCCAATTGGTGAGGGCTTCAAGAATGATAATGTTAGATGACGACTTTCTTGAAGAATGTTCTTTACTTAGGAGCATGTTCATCCATCGTGGTTACCCAAAACCCCTTTTGGATGATCTTATCAATGAAGTTAAAACTAAAAGACTTGACAAAGTGTACTTGCCACTTCTTAAAGTCAGAAGTGCCCATACTATGTCTAATAGTAGTGGTACGGTTGTGAATCTGATGGAGTCCTGAAACTCAAAATAATAAAGTTAAAGAAAATAAGTTAAATTTTATTACCACTTACACTTTACACAGTAACTCATAATTCAAAATTCTGCAGAAGAATTGGGAATTATTTAAAACTAATTCCAACATATATACCAAACTGGGTGATTTCCCTGGAGTAACTTTTAGAAGAGGGATGAATATGAAGACCATCTTAGAACAAAAGAACACTCCTACTGTTCGCTGTAATGGCATGAAGAAATGTGAAAGTTGTAACTACTGTAGATTTGTGGATGTAACTAACAGTTTCAACATCAACGGTTTACAATGTAAAATCAAGGACAGATTTAACTGTAATTCTAGTTTTGTTGTCTATTTGGCTAGGTGTACATTGTGTCCTGCTTTCTACATAGGAAAAACTGAGCAGAGGCTCTGAGACAGGATATATGAACACCAATATGCAATGAAGAAACAGAAACTGGAAAATGCTTTAGCTAAACATGTTTTTAGTAACCAAGAACATGCCTTTAAATTTATTATTATAGACCAAGTAAAGGATGATAGTAGGGGTGGGCCTAGACCCTTGAAATTAGAAGAGCTTGAATTATCTTGGCAGGTTAGACTAAATGCCTATAACAAAACCTGGTTTGAATGATTCTTGTTCCATTAGTAGTATTTTAAAATTAAAAAGTTTAAAGAAGTAGAAATTTTGCTTCAGTCAGGAAGTTGGTTAGAGTTGTCCATTTAAGGCATCTTAGTACTTGCTGCTAATCAATTTATAGAGAGTTTTCCAGCAGCACAACAGGGTTAAACACCCGTGGATGTTTACATTTGTTTACTTTAACTGAGTAGTTTATGTATTGTTGTTGCTACACTATAGTCAATTTAGAGATATGCAGTACTTTTTGTATTGTATTTTTAGACAATTGCGACTGTCACCTTTTTAGATCAGTCACTTTTTTATTAAACATTCCTTATTACTGTGTGTAGAGTTGCTGCAGTGTGGCATTGAATCAAGATAGATGGCAACAGTTAAACATGACCCCATGCCCCCGTGTAGAAAAGGAGAAGTAGAGGGTTGTTGATGACAACTTTGTGTTAGATTGGCCTTAAACAACCTATGGTTGATGATTATGTATTTACCTCAATGAGAATAATTGGGATCATACCACAGATATGAGGGGACCCATGCATGGCATGAAGTATTTTGGCATGGCACTGCAATTTTTATGAACTGGTTTGCCTTTAAAATGAGGCAATGTGTAAGACGTGTAATTGGTTAATTATCAACCAGCTGTTTGTATAAATTGCATTTGTAGTTCACTTTAATATTTCTGAAGAAGTTTAGCCGATTGAGGCAAAAGAAAAGCGCTTTAAACTTTTTATTAAACTTGTGGACTTGTTTGTCCAGCAATTCTCTTTTGGAGTTTCTTGAACAGCTTGACTCTATGATACGAGTGAATGTAGTACTTCGTTCTACTATTTGGGTGGTTTTACAGCTTGCTGAACCTGTTTATTTTTATTTATTTTTTTTAAGGTTTTGTCTTGGGCTATTTTGGCATTTGGTGTTTTTTTTTTTTGGCTGCATAAGTCTTAATTTCTGAAGTTGAGGTATTTGAGGTTTTTTTATGGTTGGAGATAAGCCTTGCAAACGAGGGGCCTATTACTGAGAAGGTATGATGAGGTTTAGATTTGTTTACCAAGATAGTGCACTGATCTTAGTGGACCATTTGTAGGCACTCTATGTGTAGTAAAACTGGGTATGTAAAGGTGGGAGCAACATTGTCTGGTTGTGACTAAAGGTTAGATGCTTTGTCTTTATAGCTCTTTCTCATTCAGATGGGTATAGGTGTTACGTTTAAGGAGCTTGAACTGGAGGATGATGAAAAGGAGCACAACTCTTTTGAATGGGGAGTCATTTAATCTCATGTCTAATAAAGTGATGCTCTGCCCTAGAGTACACTATCCTAATGTGACATATATTGTTGGTTGCTGACTTTAGTGCTCTGTTTCTTCTTTTAAGCAGTGGCAATAATATGAAGACTGTACTCTAATTATGAAAGACTAATTAATATTAGACTAATTATGAAAGGAGGACATCCTTTCCTATCGCTTTTCACCCTGCTGACGACTGTAAATTGGGAGGTTTTCCATGCATAGAAAAGTATCTGATGTGTTTTGGCTTTTGATTTTTTGTATTTGAATTTAAAAATTCAATTTTCTCTCTAGCCAAAGGCCATAGATATTTAAATGAATTCGCATAGATGAAACTTCCTGTGAACCACCACAGCTAAAAGCTTTATTTTAGAAAGAGACAAAACATAACAGACTTCCAGCGAAAGAGAGCTGTAAACAATTAGCGCATTCAGCTATTCAGCCTTCAGATCATATTCTCCATAACTCTCCAACTAAAGTTTAAAAAAAAAAAAACAAATAATGTCCACATGCTGCAGACAACACCTACTCATTAACCAATCCAAAACCATAGCAACTAATCATAGATTTTTTAGGGATGACAAGCCTCCTTTACTCCGCCTATGTTCTTTTATTATTGGTTTGAGCGGAAACATTTTATTTAGGCCTGGGGGGGGGGGGGGGGTGATGCATTCAGATCTCAATGAATTTGTCACAGACTTGAAACTTTTTGGTAGAAATATTATGCTCAAAATGATTTTTGGAAATGAAAACTATAACAAACAGAGCATATATAAGAAGCCGAGCACCTTTGTGCCTGTTAACTATCCTACAGTGGACCTTTTCATACGCTTGTGTGAGAATGAAGCAAGCAAGTTTAGAGGAGAAGGGAAGATAAGTGGACAGTTTCATAACATGGCATTTAATGAGAGAAGCACTATTCCAACTTGAGAACTACCAAGATATTGTCATTAAACCAGCTGACAAGGGAGGGGCCATTGTGAAACTGGACTCTACTTGGTACAGAAAAAGATACAAGAAATGCTGAGAGATGTACGTACGTATAAAAATATTAAGAAGCAAGATTTGGAAAAGATGATTGTAGTATTTCAGAATACTTTTATGGATTTGTTAACGAAGTGATGTCTATCTAAGGATTTATTTGATTTTTTTTTTAAACTAAGTATGCAACCATCCATAGTGTCAGTGGTTTACCTAAAATACACAAGACCTTGGATGACCCCCTACTGAGACCAATTGGACTAGGAATAGGCTGGATAACTGAACCACTGTCCATTTATATTGAAAATGAACTGAAGAGGGTCCTACCATTGGTGGATAGTGTTATAAAAGACACAGAGAGCTTCTTAGAAAGGTTGTCTGAGAAAATCAGATATGGATAGTTTTTCAGATTTAATCCTGGTAACCATGGACGTCAGTAGTCTGTTTACAGTTGTACCTAATGACTATGGATTGGAAGAAATTAATGTGTGTCATGTACAATCAGGATTCGATTCCAATCTAATTTGCTCTCTGCTGGAATTAATTCTGGAAAATAATGTTTCTGCTTATGGGAATAACTATTTTTGGCAAGTATGGGTGCAGCTATTGGCACCCCTTGTGTGAATAGTTATTCAAACCTAGTCTTAGTGCAGTGGGAGAAGAATCAAATTTTGAATACCATCAACCCCTGGTTTGGACATCTGGTGTATTATGGCCATTTTGTGGATGATATCTTTGTCCTCTGGAAAGGTGATGAAAGAGAACTTAATATGTTCACAGAATATCTGAGAAACAGGATGGATTTCCTTGAATTTATGTTAACTTATTCAAAGGAACAGATTAATTTCTTGGATGTTAAAGTAACCCTACATTCTAGTCTAGGTCTACATATGAAAATGCACAGAAAAGATACATGGAAGAACCACTACTTGCACAGAAATAGTATGCACTCAGGTCACACATTCAAAAACATCATGGAAAATCAAGTGCAACATATATCTAGGCTCTGTACTTAAGATGCTGACTTTGGAATAGAGCAGGTTGACCTCTATAAACATTTGAGGAATAGAGGTTACCACAATAGAGATGTTACTATAAGATGCACACAACAGGACTTAAGGTCCAATAAATATCCCTATTTTAATGGAAAAACTATTCCCAGAGTTGAGGCTACTGCCTCCAAAGAAAGAACTTTGACTCAAGGTCTAAAATGTATTCTCACATATAGTACATATAGCCAAAAGATCTGTGATGTGGTCAGAAGGTTTTGGCCGGTGTTGACAGAAGATGCAAAAGTGAAAAATATTGTAGGAGAGCATCCATGCTTCATGTTTAAGAATAGATAGAATATTAAAAGACTGCTGTACGGCAAGAATGGCTTTGAATGGAAAAATGTATACCAGAAGAAAGGAATGGTCAAATGAGGGAAGTGCACAGCCTGTTCCTATACAGACCACAGCAATCTTTCTGTGCATCCTGTATCTGGAATCAATCATCTGTTGAAAGCTAGTGCAAATTCCAATATCCAGCATTTGGTCTGCCTGTCAACTTGTTGAAAATGCCCAGTGTTCTGTATTGGAGAAACGGACCAGCGTTTGAAGGACAGTTGTGACATTTGAGGGATATTAAGCGCAAGGATTTAAAGAATGTGGTGGCTGACCATGTTGTATCTTATCCTAATCATAGCTTTATATTTAAAGATTTAGAATGTATTGCTATAGACTCAAGGGGCAGAGACATGAAGAACCACACTGAAATATGCAGAGTGAGTTGGATAGTGAACGTTTAAGTGCTGATCGCCCCCCAGGCCTAAATACAATGGTTCCGCTCAAGCCATTACTAAAGAACAGACATCCTACTATAGGCTGAGTAAAGGAGGCATGTCATCCCTAAAAATCTGTGATTAGTTGCTATGGTTTTAGATTGATTAATGAGTAGGCATTGCCTTTTGCATGTGGACATCATTTGTTATTTAACTTTAGTTGGAGAGCTATGGAGAATATGATCTGAAGAAGGCTGAATAGCTGAAAGTGCTAATTGTTTAGAGCTCTCTTTCGCTGGAAGTGTTTTATGTTTTGTCTATTTTTAAAATAAACAAAGTTTTTATCTGTGGTGGTTCACCAGGAAGTTTTATCTATGCTAAATTTGTCCTGTCTGGTGCACCTTTAGCAGTTTATAGTTTCTCTCTACATATTTAAATGAATTGGTTGTTCTCAGATGACATCTGTTAGTCTCAGATTCCTAGGCCTGATGAAGTTTGTTTTAGTTTTTGTGCTGTATCAAAAAATATAATTTTAATTCTATTTGGATTAAGAAGTAGTAAAGGTTTAAATTGTTCTTCAGGAAGTGTATCACCTATAAATAATCATTTAATCAGCATATATGAAGACTGGTAGATTTTTGGGATAAATTAATATTTATTTATGCAAATAGAAAATAGTCAACTTTATTTATTTACTTATGTATTTGCATATTTTTACTAGGAAATTCCGACTGGACACAGGCCCATTTTTAGTGGAGGCTCAGGGAGAAAAGCTCCACAACACAAGAAGAATCAGTAAATGAAATACAGAGTTACAAAACAGATAAATTGTTATAGCAATTAAACAAACATAGTCTTGTACAGAGACGTCTAATATATAACTAATATAAAATTTCAGTAATGCTGTTATGGATATGATGGATATTCAGGTGCAGTATAATAATTTCAGATATATAAATATATACATACAAATATATATATACAGAAATTCAACTAGTAATAGTTATCACATTGGGAGGAGTGAAAAAGGTAGACATAGTGGAGGCATACTGGTATGACTAAGAGGCACAACAGGGGAGAAGAAAGGTTGAAAGGACTGAGAAGAGATCGTATGAGTAGATAGTGGTAGTCAATAAGTAGGAAGTTGTCTAGCAGCTGGAATTGTACTTAATAATTGAGATAAAGGATGACAGTAGAGGATGGAGCAAGAGGGACCAAAGAGATTGAGGCATAGGAGGGCAAGGGGGGAGATAGGGAAAAAAAAAGCCAAACCTGCAGTAGAAATGAATGTAGTGAACCAACAGTGTGAGGCAGGGTGGCCAAGGAAGAAGAGGGGAAATAGAGGTAATAGGAAGGGCATTATTCAGGATTGGAGAATGGATATAACCAGTGACTTTTTAAGGGTGTTTTTATATAGTCTTGAAGTGTTTGCCTGATGGCAAGGTGGTTATAGTGGTTGGGAGAGAGTTCCATAACTTGGATATTGTTTTGGAGAATGGAACTTCCCCAGCTGAGTTCTTGGCTTTGGTTACTAGAAGTAGATTTTTATTACTCGATCAAAGTGGATAAGTAGTGCAGTAGGGTCGGAGGATATTTTGCAGGGATGGGACTTTCAGAGGATTGTTTACTAACTTGTGAGCGACTAAGAGTTTAGGCTGAAGAAGCTGAGGGAGTTCCAGCCAGTCAAGTTCCTTAAGTGAGATACAGTGGTGGCTGCGATATGATGCCCCAGTGGCAAACTTAGAAATTTTGTTGTAGCAAGCCTCATGATAAGGTCCTTTGGAAAAGTAATACTGAATAGCTTCATTCTGAATGTTTAGTCGGAGAAATTGCATCAACTATTTGGCAGCATTGTTGCTTATCCAGTTGATAAATCACTGCAGAACGGGGGAGGATCGACTTTATCAAAAGCATTGCTGAGGGCAGTAAAGATGACAAGTTAACTGGCCTTTATCTACAAAGATATTATAATCAGTGAGAGGCCTTCTAGCTTTCACAGTGCTATGCTTTTTTCAAAACTAGTTTTGGCTAGGGCAGAGGTGGGTGGTGGTGTTTAATGAGTTACTCTGACAGCGTGTTATAAGTTAGTTTGTCTAACACATTAATGAAGATATGCCATAGAGAAATGGTTCTAAAGTAAGAGGTGGATAGTGGATTGATTATTTTGGGAAGAGGATTATTTTCCAGATTATGTTGGAAATATTTTTATATAGGGTGGGGATGAAGATATGCTTTAGTGGGTGGCAGATATATTCAGAGTGGGATTTTTTAAAGCATGCGTGCAGACCATCTGTACTGGGGGGTTCTCATTTAGAATTTTCTCAATAATCCATTAAATATCTGACATTCATTTGTTTAAAACAGAAAGTCAGTTGAAAATCAGATGGACTGGAATTTGGGGTGATGTCATTTTTGGAGAAGGAGGGGACAGTTTGAAGGTTAGTTGGGTGATGAGCAAAGTGGGCATCCCCTGCATTAACATAAGACTATTAGTCTGCACATGTGCAGAGTGGCTTTGAGGGTTTGACACTGCTTACAGTAACATCTAGCAGATAAATATAGCTAGTTTGGCAAATGTCTGCAGTTACACAAACATTTTACTTATTTGCTGATTGATTGATAGACATTTGATTACCAGGAAAGTCTAACTGTGTAGCAGCCCATTTTAGCAGAAGCCCAGAGAGAAAAGCTCCAGGATATTGCAAAGCATATTAAGAACAATAATTTTACAGTCTTTAAAAGTAATGCAAAAACAAATACAGTTTAAATAATTATACCAAATTAGACATAATATGAAAACATTGGTTAACAATAGATACACGTTATATGATTTAATATCTTGAGAAATTTTACCAGTTTATAGAGAAATCAAAAAGTCAATACAATACGAAAGAGGAACTGCAATCTAAGCAAGAGAAAAGCAGGTATATGTAGAGAGAAAGCCAGAGGGATAGAAATTGATAGAAGTAAGGGCGTGAGTGTAGACGTGAGAGTAAGGAGATGTAAGGTTTGAAGATGTATTTGTTCACATTTAGGGATATAATTTATCCTGGTGTTGAGCAAGAGCAGAGCCAGTGTTTAATAAGGATGTCTTTCAAAATGGTTTTGAAGGATGGGAGAGAGGGTATTGACCTGCTGGATAGAGATAAGAAGTTCCAGGCCTTAGCAACATAAGCTTAGACATTAAGTACTGTGAGCACCCTGAAGTTTAGTTAGCTTAAACTGTCAGTGGACAGGGTCCACTTATTAATGTCAAAACAAGTAGAAACATTATGAAAGAATAGCCTTTTGAGCTATTCAAGCTAAGCTAAAACATCAAGCAGTAGTAGTAAGAAATATTTTTAAATTAAACACCAAACAATAGTAAAAAAAAAGCTTGCTGCAATCAAAATTTCTTCACTTTTGCAAATAAAAACAACTTCATGTTTTTCATACCAAACCATCAAATTTTCTTAGGATTAAAAATAGCTTCACTTCTTAGTAGCAAAACAAATCTTTACCAGGTGGAACTTGTATAAATTGGTAGATAAGCGCTGTGCTTATGTAAACAAACTAGAAATAAATCTTGTGTTTATACATATTTGAAAAACAAAGAAAAAAAATCAGCATTCTATTTAATTGTATAAAAACGTAAATATATAATTGTAATTGGTTAAAACTTGAATGTCTTAGAATATACATTAGAATATACATTAGAATATAGGTGTTTTTAATTTTCCAATGGTTATCTTGCTTCCAGCTTCTATGTGATTGAATGGAATGCTTGCAGCCAGGAAATTTAGTAGTAAAACTTGAACGAGGTAACTTTGAAAAAACTGGTGTGCGATAAGACTTATAAATGCACCTATGAGGATACAGTAATTGGGGTCTGTGTGTTTAGTGTTTTTTTTATACATGCATAAATGTGTATCATTAGGTGTTAATCATCTAATCAACTATGTAGGCTAACTTGTCTAAAACACGTACCACATTATCAATTGTCTGTGTGAATGGATAGAGAAAATATATGTAGGAAATCTGGAAGTAAAATCTGACTGGTGAAAATATTGAAATGGTAGTTTGCTAGGGTCTATATTATATTATTGCATGCTTACAAAAGAAAACGACAATCGACTCCATGTAAACGAATGCTTACGTTGAAACCTCAGAGCAGCGATTAAATCGCTGTTCCAAAATAAAAATTAAAAAAAAAATTTAAAAGATTTCATAATGTGGAAGGCTTCGCCCACCACACCCCCCAACGTGGGGATCTGTGCCCCCCACACCCCCCCTACTTAAATATATCAAGACCGAGATCGCACTACAGTGCTGAAAACGGCAAAGTAACGAAAGTGGCCAAGCAAATTATTTTACAGGGAAAGAATTCTGTGAAAAGCCACTTCACTATTTTGCCTTTTTGCTCTTTTTGGTTCGATCAAGATGCATTTGACAAACTGCGTCTGCGATCTCGTAATAGGGAACCATCTGCTATGGCTCTTATAACAAACACCAGTGAAGACTTCGTAATTTGGGTTATGTGTGATTGGTATTTTTTATGTGGAATCTAAATGTTGTTCTTGTTAGTACACAGCAGATTATCAGTTAAATAACAGCAATTTTTTTTAAATAAATAGAATTTAATTAATAAGGAAAGCAACTCCACTTAAAACATCTTTGTATGTTAAAAATGAATAAATGCAGCTTATCTGCAGTGCTTTCACGCACACTTCAGATCTGCCTCTCAGGTGGAACCTTTTTAATTCGAAAAAACTTTTTGTGCACATAAGTACAATAACTCATAACCAATTAATTAAAAAATAATTGTACAAATCTCCACCAAAGTCCAATTAAAACAGGAGAGTTCAGCTGTCAGTAATAAGCATGGTAATGGAGTCTCCCAAGACTGAGAATGCTGGTGATGGAAATCGGAGTGTTAAGTCCTGGTGGTTTACATGCTTCTAGTCTGATCTGCCATTCTAATTCATATTTTTACAGTCTGTCATTTAATGATCCTTGTAGTTCTTCTTTTGGTATGCGATCTAAAATATGAAATTGGAATGTCTTGTGTCCGGGATGATCTGAGTTGTGTTTGGCTAGTGCGTTGTTATTGCTGTACCGGATGTCTGTAAGGTGTCTAGCGATTCTGGTTTTAAATGTGTTGATAGTTTTCCTGATATAGAAGGCAGGGCATCAGGTGCATTGGGCCCTGTAAACTACTGATTTCCGAATTGCAATTACCAGGTTCTTCACTGTGGTAGTAGCAGTCAGTGTTAGGGCAGTGGAAACCCATTTTGTTGCTCATGTGCTTACAGTAACTGCAGTTGAGGGGTCCACAAGGGAATGCACCCTTTGGGGAGCAGAGTTGGTCCATGATTGTTCTGTTCATTTTTTCAACAAAATGTCTGATTCCTGTTTCTCCAAATGTTGAAACTAGGTTTTTCTGGTAGTATATTGTTTAGGGTTAGGTTATTCCTGAGAATAATCCATTTGTCCTTAATGATGTCCATTATAACTTTGCAGTCAGTGGAGTAAATAACTATCATGGAGATGTCTTTATGTCCTCATTGTGATTTCTTCTCCTGTTAGTACTGTGGCTGTTAGGGTTGGGGTAATCCGGGTTGGTGTTATTTTGGAGGGAGATAGGTTCAAGCATCCCAAAGATGACCTGTTTACTGTGACCATGGTTGAGGAAGTCTCTGTCTAGGTTTGCTATGTTGATGGTGAGATCCCTTAGTGCCTCTCCCAATCCTGAGGCCCTGGGATTTAATCACATTCTTCTTAGTCTGGAAAGGATGCATACTGCCCTTGTCCAATACTAAATTTACTCTGGTGGGTTTTTGGTATAGGTTGAGACTCAGAGCCTTCCGTTTTTGGTATCTTGAGGCCTAGGAAATTAGTACTGTCTTTGTTGTTGGAAGTTGTAAAGTCTTATCTTAGCTGAAATAGTTGTTTAGGCCTAAGCAATATGGTAAGAGTACAGACAATGCCCCTCAGATTTGATAGGTTTATGAACAGACAGGAGGTTTTGGTAACTGGATCTTAATGACTAATAACAGTTGTATAGAATGTTTAGTGCCAGGCAAGCAGATGGATTCTGTATAATGTATGTTTTAAGAAGCTGTGCAAATGTTAGTTGATGCAGTACTTTAAACCAATTTAAGCTTTTTAGTGCTATACAGTAGTGGGTTTTAACAGGGGGTACTTGCTGCAGATTTAGCAACTTTGTTATAGTGTTTGTTCTTTTTTAATTTTTGTGTTGCCTGAAGGTTAGTTAGGATGTGAGTACAATAAAGAAGTGTGGGGTGGAGATTTTTTTTTTTGCCCAGCAAATAATTACAGTGAAGGAAAAGCAGAGAGTTGATTTACTAAGTGTATTTATTTTTCTTTTGAAGAATAAAAAGGGGTTTTGGGGGTTAATAAAATTAGACCTGGGCGATGCCAGTATTGTTTAAGTACAGAAATCAGAATACCACTCTCCTGTAATGCAGCAAAATAATATCATTGACAAAGACTTGTACACAGCTTTCATAAAAGAAGTAAAAATGACGCAGGAGAAAGTGAGTTCCAAAGCATCTTTATTTTGAAGTGGAGTGTTTTTCTATACTATTTTTTTTTTTGCCAAATAGGTTCATAGGTTGGTACTAGGCTATCAGCCCAAGGGTCTATACAAGCCTAGCCATAACAATTCCCTGGCTATTTCTTCCCACACTATTTACTTCCCTGGACCTCTGTCTAGCAGGACGACTGACGTGATCCCAGGGGTGATTTTCCTTTCTCCCATCCAATCGTCAAGGTTCCTTTTGAAGAGGACCAAAGAGGCACTCTGCTTGACATGTATGGACAATCTATTCCAGAGTCTGGGGAGTCTCTGGGTCAGGAACCTATCTCTCCAGCATGTTTTGTTTATTGTGATGACAAAGTTTAGATCCCTGGAGCATGTGGCTCTGAGGGATTGGGATTTCTTTAAGTATAGCATGTCCAACAGCTCTGGGTTTGACATGGCCTTGTATGTTAAGTAAAGATCGCCTCTGAGTAGACGATATGCAACAGAGTATAGCTGGAGCTTTCTAAGGCGGTCAGCGTAGGGCATCTGCTTTAGGCCTGTGATTCTTTTAGTGAGGTATTTCTGTGGCCTTTCCAGTTGTTGCAGATGTCTTGAGAGGTACATACCATGTATGTATACATAAATGTAATAGTATTGTATTTTTTTAACATTTAGTTTTAGCCTGTTTATGGCACATCAGCTATTACCATGGGTAAGCTTAATTTGTAGCTTCTGCAGAGAGGAAAACACCCATTTTACAATTGTAGACAAGTTTGGTTAACCAGAGTTCCTGATTTTTTTATTTGGCGTTTAGAGAAGAATAAACCAAACAGTAAAGGTCCTAGCCTGTATCTCTGTGGTACCCCATCATTTACTTATGTGCTGTCTGAGGCTGATCCTGTCACCCTCACAGTACGAGTTCTGTCCTTCCACCAGTTAGCTATCGAGCTAACTACATAGGGATTGATTTGGAGTGCATTTAACTTGATAATGTTGGCATATGGCAAAATATTAAATTCTTTGCTGAAATCAAAGGGTATTTTACGGACAGCATGACCACGTTCCATGACTTGCATTATCCTCTCAAAGAAATTTTCCAGAATCAGTCAACAGGATAAAAATGCCAAACTTCTGGGGGTCAGGTCTTGCATGATTGTTTTGTATACTGCAATTTATTGGGACTGTTATAACCCATTCCATTGCCCTGCTATGATTTATCACGTCAATGGGTCTTAAATTTCTGGGGTCCATTGTAGGGCTGCCAAGGTAAAGAGGCATCACAACTGTTGGGCACCAAACATCAGGAAGAAAGATAGTGAATATGCACAGATTGAAGTTGCATGAGTGAGACCAACAATACATGTTTAATGCTTGTTTGATGGTAGTCTGATATATTATCGGGTCCCGTACAGAATGTTTTTTTTTTTTTTTGAATAGTACTTTTAACATTCGCTCTTTTGTGATAATAGAGTGTTTTAGATCCATGCGTATATGTGGGTTTTGTATACATGTATCATGGGTGAAGTTAGCACTGAATTTGTTTGCCACCATGTTTGTGATATTCACATGATCAGAGTAAGCTGTACCATTTTCAGTGTATTCAAAGTACTGTTGGGTGTTATTTTTTAACTTCCTAAGTAAAGAAAGATTTATTCTTATTTTACAATGCTTGCTTAAGCTATTGACTAGCTTTAGTTTTCTTGATATTTTTCACTAGTCAGCATAACTCTTTGATTGGTTGGTCCTTAGGTTTGCTATACTTGCTTCTCGTATTGTATTTGTTATTTATGTATGTGGACTACCAAGCTGTTTTCTCTTTCCTTTCCATTTTGTTTAATTTTGATGGTGATCAACAGGTTTATATAATTAGTACTATTTAATTGTAATCAAGGTTAGAGCTGATTGCACTACACAGTGTGTGTGTGTGTGTGTGTGTGTGTGTGTATATGAATGCCACTATGTTACTAACAAACATATAGTCAACGAAAAGTATTTACATGTAATAAATGACAACCGATACTTAAAGATAAGCCAGGGACACTGAGTGCACAATAATCACACTACAGAACATGAGAATGCATGTGAATGTAAAATGAAAGATGAAAGAAGATATCCCTTAACAGCTTAGACCCTCCGCTTTAGCAGGGGACAAATCTCTCTATTGGTAATAGTGTTTTGTCCAACAAATAATGTCAGGAAAAATATGTTTAGTGTTTTTCTCAATCAAGAAAACAAAAGAAAAGTGGATGGGAGGTAGTTTATTATACAGTTACAGGAACTTAACATTCTAAAACGAGCGCGCGCTGATTGGGCAGTCCAACCAGAGTGCACACTGTAAATCAAAAATATACTAACAGTAAAAGTCCGGCCACTTAAAATATCATTGATTGGCCAGACTTTATCTGTAGATACACATTAGTCTGAAGAAAAAGTCTAAAACTGAAATGCATATCATTACTTAGTGACTTAGTTCCTCATAAAATGTGTCGTTTTCTGACAAATCAGTAAGGAATGCAGGCACTAAGTAAGGCCATGTATTTCAGTTTCAGACTTTCTTTCCTTCAGACAATGCAAATCCATTCATCCTCAGCCCCTTTTCACATTTTGCAAATCGGGTCAGGGTGTCACTACAACAGTGACAATCATCTACATCCAAGTTTACACTGCAAAATCTCTCAAAAAGTAATAGGTGGAGAGGTGCTTCCGAGAACAGAGAAAATACAAAAAAATCTGGTACATTCTGCAAAACTAAAACAATATACCTGCTTTTGTTTGTATTTTCCCTGTCTCTTATACCTCTAAGCTGTCCAGAGGTTACAGTTTTTTTTTTCTTTTCCAAAAATGAAGTGAATAAGCAGCACAAATCTTGCTGTCTTCATTGGTTGCTTTCTCAAGCACTGATGTACTGCATAAATGTGGGAGCAGAAGTCCCATACGCATGCGCAGTGCATCAACAAAGCAGCGGAATCAGTAAGCAAAACCAAACACCACAACACCATTATACAAAGACATTATTTAAGAAAAGTATTTTATTTCTTAAATAATGTTGTATATTAGCAATAACCAACTCCTGAGTGTGGCATATTGAAGATTTACCCATGGTTGGCTTTGTTTATTCATTTTGGCTTCACCCTCATGATTAAACCACAGCAACTGTTACACCAACCACTGCAAGCACATTTTGGTGTTAAATGGCAATCCATGAAATGGGAAATCTCTGCTTTGTTTTATTGGCATTGTGCATTATCACATAAATGGCAACAGCAGCATTTATGCAATGTATTATGAGAAATCTGAGATCAGTCGAACTCTACTACAAGGAATCAGGAAATCTTAAATGTACAAATCTAAAAAGAACTTTTGTCATAATGTTCCTATAACACATTATCTGAGTATGATGGTTTGAATGCTTCATGCGTGGTCTAACTAGCAGTAAGTGATTTTACAGGCTTTTTCCTGCGTATTTTCACAAAACATGTAGACGTTTATTGCAAAAACTTTTTTTCACAATTAGGACTAGAAAAGCATGGCAGTGATAGGGCAGCAAGCATTTTGTATGTGTTCACACATGGATTCTTTAGTTTTTGGCATTTATTAAACCAGATAGCCACATCAGGATGGCACAGAGGAAACAATACTGTGCAATGGTGTAATCTCAAGTTTGAACTCCTATTTTCATTATATTTATCCTTGTCGATTCCATTCTTTTAAAGATTTTGGTATAACTTGATAAACACAAAGCTTTCCTATGTATGCTTGAGGCATGTGCGTATGCAGTTCTTTACAGAAGCAATAAGTGCACTGCATTGGGGATAGCTAATTTAATTCATGACTTTTTAATGATATCATTTTTGAATGTATTTTTCTGTAACCTGTTTATGTAGCTTATACTTTGCTATGAGATCATGAATGCTGAATAGTTATTTTCTTAATGTGCATTTAAATACATGTGTTTATTCCCCCATTGCAATCATCAACTGGGTCTGTATTAGATGCTCGAAGTTACTGAACTTCGAATACGATATGATAGACACCATATCGTCAAAGTCCAGTAACATCGAACACCTAATAAAAACAAAACAGTCAAAAAATAGAAATACCTGCTTTAAGCAGGAGGGAAGCCCCCCCTGCACCCTCACACCCCTGCTACTTAAATATTTCAACTCCGAGACCGCACTTCATTGAAGTAAACGCAAATCTTCCCTTACAGAGATTTCCATTTACCTTTTCGATGTTCTGCAGTTTCACTGTTTACGTGTTGACAATGTCAGATTCGACATTGTGAATGTTTGTGATTCTGATATTGACCCTCATCAACCCCCCCTTTTTTTCCCCATTTTCTGCATGAGGCAAGGTATCACATCAGCTGTCACCATCTCTCACTATTCAGTGCCACTCTTCTACCTTCTTTGGCACACATGCCTGGCTGACACAGGTCAACTTTCAAACAATCCATCCAGTTCTTTCCTGGATTCCCTAATTTCCTCTTGTTTTCTTCCTGTCTATCACAAATCTTTAAATTTGCCTGAACTACCATAGGTTCATAGGTAGGTACTAGAAAATCGGCCCAAGGGCCTTTGTAAGCCTAGCCAGCAAGATACCATAGCTTACGCCACCCAAGAAAGTTATTTCCCTGTGCCACTGTCCAGCAGACACACAGAAGTGATCCCCAGGGTGCATTTCCCATTTCCCATTCACTCATCAAGATTTTTCTTGGAGTGCTAATGAAGAACTTTGCTTGACATAGACGGGTAGCTTGTTCCAGAGTATAGGAAGTCTCTAGGACAGGAATCTATCCCCCCAGCATGTCCTGTTTATTGTGGTGACAAGGTTTAGGTCCCTAGAACGTGTAGCTTGGAGGGATTGGGATTTCTTTAGGTGTAGCATGTCCAACAGCTCTGAGTTTGACATAGGTTTATATGTTAGGCAGAGATCACCTTGGAGTAGGCAATATGCTATGGAGTAAAGCTGGAGTTTATTCAGGCGGTCTGTGTAGGGCATTTGTTTGAGGCTAGTAATCCTCTTTGTGAGGTACTTCTGTGGCCTTTCCAGCTGCTGCAGATGTCTTGTGAGGTACATTCCAAAAGGGGCGTTGTACTCTATAATGGGTCTAATGAGTGACTAGTAGAGGGGAACAATTACCACTTTTTTCCTGGATGAGAACCCTTTTATGATGTGTGCCACGTAGAAGGACTTCCTGACTACTGTGGCGGTGACTATCAAAGGAGAGACTACTTTCCACCTGGGTCCCAAGGTCTCTTATCACACATTCGGTTTTAAGTAGATTGCTGCCTTTGTGGTAATTCATGGGTACAGAGTTTTTACCAAAGGGGATGACACTGCACTTTTTGGCATTGAGCTTGAGGCCATGGCTCTGACACCAGGCATCTGTCTCAGTGAGGCCCTTCTCTAGGATGTCCACATCATTTGGGGACTTGACTATGCCTCCTAGTTTGCAGTTATCTGTGAACTTCGTCAGCCAGAGGCCTTCTGTGTTAGCCTGTACTTCAGAGAAGTAGATACCAGACAGGAGAGGTCCCATAATCTGTTCTCAGTGACCACCCATCTCAGGTACTTTCTCCATCAGCTCTAGCTTCCTCAACAGCTGTGCCTTTACTGGCCATGTTTCTGTACCATACAGTAGTACTGGTAACACCATTGGTTTGTACAGCTTACTTTTCAGCTTCTTTGGCATTCTTCTGTCATACACTACCCCTAACACAGTTATATGCTGCCGCTCTGATTATAACTTTGATCTTGTCATTCAGACTTCCATTCTCCTCAAACCCTCTCGATACTTAAAGCTATTAACATTTTCCATTATTTTCCCTTCCATCTCAGTTCACATCTTCGTCTGATTTCCCCTATTTGCTGCCATTATGCTTGTTTTATCTGTACTCCGTTTCATCCCTTGTCTGTTCAATTTTGCATTCCATTTCCCTATCCTTTGTTGAAGTTCTTGCTCAGAGTCTGCCTGTAATGCCACACCATGTGCATAAAGCAAATTAATCTGTCCTCTCTGCTATGTTTGATAATGTAGTCCATTTTCAATATTAGCAGTGGGCACACAGCTGAACACTGATGCCTACCCACTCCCACTGTGAAGCCCTCTGAGGCCGAACACTGTTCATATTTGAGTCACTGCATCCTTGTACATAGCCTGCACTAATTATAACAGTGTTTGAGACTTCAAACCACTGCAAGACTGCCCAAATCCGGTTTCTTGGGACCTCGCCACATGCTTTTTTCATGTCTAGGAATGCCCAGTTTAACTCTTTCCTCATCTCTAGCTTCTTTTCGAGTATCTTGTCACTGCAGGTTCAGGTCAGCTGTGCTGCATCTTAATCCGAACTGCTCATCTGTCATCTTACTTTCTACCATTGTACAAATTAATTTATTAAACACTCCTTTCAGAACTTTAATTGCAGTGTGACAGTTTGATACCTCTGTACTGTCCAGATGCGATTGCCCCCTTTGTTCGTGAATGCTGGCACTAGTATTAGTGCCTTTTGTTATTTTTAATAATTAAATAATTATTGCTGCTGCTATCACCTAAATGTGTCAGATGTACTATAAGAAGTTTAATGCTGTCTTTAACAGTTGCTTGTCTGCCTGTGCACTGCACTTCACACCATAATGCTGTTTTGTGCCTAACTAGGGGTAAGTGGCCTTTTCATTGTGGAGGGAGCACTTATATTAATAGGTCTTCTGATGCTACTTATATTAATAATTAATTGTTTCTGAAAGAATCTGTGTTTATTGAAAGAGTGGCCACACTAGACAAACCAGTGGTCACCTTATGACATCCTAGCTTATATTCCCATTTAAAATATTCAGAAAGCTCCAGGTGGTACAGTGTTACAGTTAGCATTGTTGCCGTCTTACAATACTTGGTTCACTGGTTTAAGCTTTGGGTGATATGCTTTTAATGGTGAAACTCATGTTCTCCCTGTTGCTATGTGAGCTTACACTGGGACTCTGGTTTCTTCCACTCAATGAAATGTCTATAGATGAAGTGGCAGCACAACTGCTTAAAGTAAATGGAGCTGTGAATGAGTGTATAACATAGAGGAGTTACATTACCATATTGCCAGCATATATACTTTTGGATTCAGTAAGTCACTTATCCAATCAAAACAGCAGATATGCGCAGAAAACTTGCAGCTGCTGTTACATGACCTAGCATGGGTAACAGAAAAAGATAGTGCTTAGTGATTAACTACTGATTTCTTGTTTTATTTGTGCCTTTGTTTGAATTTAAGACTGAAGTTATTGCATTTGCCCAAACTGTCTTGCTATTGGTATGGATGATTTAAATCATCTTGACTTGATAGTTTAACATTGATTTGTGAGAGTGCATACTCTGAATCAATCTTTTTGTGCATTTACGTTAAAAGGACTTGGATATTCAATCTGGTGGCAATAGATGGCCTGGTCTGTCTTAGCTGGAAAACACATACATTTACCTATAAAACTAGTACTAGGACTATAACTTGCAATTTAGTGATGCATTGCACAAAGCAATTTCAGAGCAACCCATTGCATGTCAAATAGCACTAATACAGTATCCTAGTACCAAATAGCACTAATACAGTATCCTAGTACCAAATAGCACTAATACAGTATCCTAGTACCAAATAGCACTAATACAGTATCCTAGTACCAAATAGCACTAATACAGTATCCTAGTACCAAATAGCACTAATACAGTATCCTAGTACCAAATAGCACTAATACAGTATCCTAGTACCAAATAGCACTAATACAGTATCCTAGTACCAAATAGCACTAATACAGTATCCTAGTACCAAATAGCACTAATACAGTATCCTAGTACCAAATAGCACTAATACAGTATCCTAGTACCAAATAGCACTAATACAGTATCCTAGTACCAAATAGCACTAATACAGTATCCTAGTACCAAATAGCACTAATACAGTATCCTAGTACCAAATAGCACTAATACAGTATCCTAGTACCAAATAGCACTAATACAGTATCCTAGTACCAAATAGCACTAATACAGTATCCTAGTACCAAATAGCACTAATACAGTATCCTAGTACTAGTACCAAACCCACTGTTTCTCTCTCTCCCCACCCTGACCACTGTAAAACACAGTCCTGAAACCCTAATAGCTCACCCCTAATACAGGTCTAGACAACATGGATATACAATTTCCAAATGTCTCCATAGCCGGCTTGATAGATATGGGCATCTTGAGACAATGTAGCAATTTCACCTGGAAGTAAAAATCTTGTAAACAAACAAGATTGTCAAGAATGAACACACTACATCCACCAACCAGTGTCTACACACACACACAGACCATCTCATGCTGAGGCACTAAAAAACAATGTCTGTAAACCTAAAAGACCTCTTAAGCCTGTAAACAGCAATGGCTATCCTCAGCAGTCTCTAAGTGTACAGCAGAAACAACACCAGACACTGCACATAAGCCTACACTGAATGGGACTCCTAAAACAAAGCTCAAAAAGCAAGCAAATAATTTACCCAGGACCCTTGTCCTAGGGGACTCCACTGTATGATACACAGATGTCCCGCTAACCAGAATGGACAAGGAGAAATTTAAGGTCAGTTGCTTGTATGGAGCCTGGATCCATCCAGTAACACATGCACTCAAGGTATTGCACGACAGGTACCAGTATGATTGTATCATAGTTCATGTGGGTGTAAATGACCTGAGACATACCCCTCTGGATTATATGAAGAAAGACACTATGGACCTGTCTGTGTCTCATACCACTATTTCGCTTGCATTCAGCAGCATTCTACCTTCTCCAAGGATGACAGCACAGTATGAAGAAAAAATGTTTGACTTTAACAATTGGCTTAGTTTCTGGTATTAGTATTATTCCAGAGGGCTTCAATATGTCAGCCTTGTAGGTCACGATCAACAGACCATGTTGCTTTGCCAAAGATGGCCTGCACCTGTCCCTTCAGCTCTTCCTGATTTTGGCTAAAATTTAACCCCCCAGCCTTTTTTTAGGCAGTACCAAAGTGACTATCCTACCAACATAGCAAATAAAACCCAAATGAACCTAAAGGCGTTGCTGCTTATTGCTAAGAGTCTAAACAAGAAAACCTACACCCTACAATCTCTCCTTACTCTGGAGAATATAAACATCTGTTTCATTACCAAAACATGGTTTAAAGCTGCCTAAAATACCCCCAGCTGTGCAAGGCTGCTGTGATTTCCACACGTTTAGACTATCAACTGCATAAAGAGAAGGGACTAACTGTCGAGGTATCTCGATCTACATTAGCAACAAGTGTACCACAAGCTTGGTTAAACAGGATGATTCCCTGGCAGATATATCATCTTAGAGTACCTTATATCTTAGCAAGCTATAGGTCACCATCTATGTGTCAAGAAAATTACAGCTTTTATCCATACCTACTAGAGTTACTGACTATCCAGCCAAACACTCTATTCATTGGAGACTTTAACTACCCCTCTATAGACTGGGAAGCATACCCTTCCTTAAACTTGCAGACATAACATTTCCTGCATTTAATTAACACAAATGCCTTTGATCAGTTAGTGTGCACTTCCATCAGATATTCAGACATGCTGTACTTTGTTTTTACAAATATGGAAGAGCACTGTAAACATAATAGAACATGCTTGTGAGACAGATGTAACTCAATGGATCCCCATGTTCTGGATGAGGCTCCCCATCCGTGTAGTGTTGTGGAATCTCCTAGAACAGGAGACAGCAGGAATGGAGAACAATAAGGCAACGTATGTTTAACTGATTTCTATTGGAAAGTAATTAATGTAGCATAGTAACAAACACTAGAAGTGAGAGATATGTCAGTATATAAATGCAGTATTCTGTCTATAACTCATTATATTATTGTATATAAAGAAATAGTTAATACTGCGTAGTAACTGAAGCACTACAGTGCATTCAGTATATTAGTGCATGAGAGAGAGGAATGTCAAGATTTTATAAGATGTAAGGATTTATAAAAGTTGTCATTGCAGTATTGCAAACAAGTGCATATCGGACATCAATATGATCATTGTCTTGTAGACTGCAGCATGCAAACCCCACATTTCTTGAAAAGTCATCTTCAAAATAAGCATAAGCACTTCTCATACGATATTATCCAAAAGTCTGCATAAGTACTCACTGCACAATCTGTTTTACATCAGTAAAGCTTTATAAAAATAAAATAGTTTTAAAGTTTGAAAGTGAATGCCGCATAACCTCATTTGACAATTTGTCTATTTTCTCTTTTGTTCCGTCTCTTTTTTCTCTGTTTTTCTTATTTTAATTCTACATTCCTTTGTCATTTATTATTTTCTTTGTCTCCCATTTATGTTCATGATTTTTAAAGATACAAAATCTTCGGATGGGGATCAGGCACATGACAGATTAGGGAATGCCCAACATCTACCCTGCTGGAAGACATTCTCATGGAGTCAGAGAAGTGGCACCAGTCCTGCAGGTACATGGCAGCCTGGCAAGCCACACTGAAAAGGGGCTGTGGAACTTCATTGGGCATGTGCTCAATTAGGTCATGGACAGTCAAATTCAGCCCTTTGAAGACTCTTCACCATGAGCAACATACCCTATCCTGATCACTACATGCCCCTCTCCCATAGCCATCGAAGTCCTCGACTGCTATACCATCTGGTAGTGAAAACGTGATGCTCTATGGACTGGGAATCCTGCTTGCACTTGCTCAGCCTTCTTCCTTATCTTTCTTGTACAACTTCTTAGCTATTTTTGACCTACACTACCCTCTATATAAAATAATTGAAAAAATAGAGGGTCTATCTAAAATAATTGAAAAAATAGAGGGTCTATCTTCTGACAAAAACATAGCCCCCCTCCTCTCACACCTCCACCACCACTATGCTTTTGATAGTTCCTTCACTGGCTCTCCTATTTGTTATGGCTTTCCTTTTTCAGTTTTTCCTCTCTCCCCTTTCAATTCTTTAAGCAAACCACCTGGATGCCCAAATAAGAATACTCCAATATAAAACATTTTATTAAACATTAATAACAAAAGCTGCATAGTCCACTGCTTGCATTAAGAGCTTCAAGTGTAACCGCAGATAGCCACTTCCATCCGCAGTCCCCAAACGCATACAAAGTTAATCAAAGACTATGGCGATCGCTTAGCAGATCATATTTACTTAATGCATGACGTTAGGTATTTTACTCTCTTGCTTTGTGTGTATGTTTTCCAAAATGCCTTTGGTTTTCCTTGTTCAGAAAGAAGAACCTGCTTCTTGGCTTATTTGCATGTACTCCTAGTGAATAACTTCTATGTAGTTTTAAAATCCCAGACTATAACTGTCACCCCGTGTTTTGTATTTGTCATATATACATTCATCTTTATTTGGATTTTGAAATTTCAGTCAATTGATCTGGATATGGCACATGAAATCGAAGCTCTGATCATTAACATCCATTTTAGTTGAAAGCAGGTTTAACTTACATTAATTGATAGTAAAGTAGATAGCTCTCTGTTTTCTTTCATTTCCTGTAGACCTTTTGTATTGTTTCAGGATTTTGTAATTCAGTCTTTTGCAGCATTCAGGATTTTTGGTTCTGTCTTGCAGTCATTAGTCATTTAAGGTTCTCACACAGATTTGCTGACCATACAGTAGCTAGATTATATCTTTGTCTGTCTTTCTATCTTATATTGTTTTTCTTAACCTTCACTTTCTTACCAAAATACTTTCAGTTAGGGAAGCCATACATTTTGAAGAAGAAAACGGCTCATGAATTTTTAGTTTTCTATACAGTAAAATTTAGAAATTCTGAAAGTATTATTAATAAAGATGCACATGCCAGCTACTCCTGAAAAATAAAACATGGCTGTAGAAAAATTACACTTATAATACTGTGGATTATGTCAGGATCTCCACTTTATAAAGAATAGCATTATAAATGATTCTGTTTACAAATATGAATATGCATATAGCTTGAATCCTACTGTATTAATTGTAGCACTATATTTGTTTTCATTAATCTGTAGTTACTAAACTAGTGACATACCTCTCAGCTGTCCAAATTTCCACAGAAAATCTAGATTTTTGCCTGTTATTTTGGGTCTGTTTCTCATAAAATTTGTAGTTTTCTGTGGAATCTGAGGATGAGTCACTACATAATGACACGCTTTAGAGTTTCAAACTTCATATCCTTCAGAAAAACATGCACGATTCCTGTTGTTCTAGCATTTTTTTTTTTCAGTTTATATCAGCATTTAAAATCTGGCCCTCTCTTGTGCCTTTATCCCCAGATTATTTGAGGTTTTGTCCACACATTGTGCTAAGATGTTGAGGTGTGTATCATGCTTGATGCAATCAGAAGAAAGTCATAATACATAATTTTAGTCATCAGAAGATCTTTTACAGTTTCTCAGTAGCTGACAGTATCAAATTCTTTGTTCTGAAAGATGTATACTGAATGTAATTGAGATTTCTGACCCTCTGTGAGTTATAGTTATGGATATATGCCTTAAACGTTTGTAAGAATGAAATTATTTATTTTATTGAATGTTTGAAAGTTTTTGTTTTCATTTATAAAAGCTTCAGACCAAAATATAACATCGGATAATGTTCCAAAGACTAACACTCCTAGTAAACCTTAAAAGTAAAAGAATGCATTAGTTGACTTTTTCTTTTTTGTTTCTTTTTAGTGTAATGCAGTCATCACTGGCCATTTCAAAAGTATAGAACATACCTCTCAGCTGTCCAGATTTTCACAATGTCCAGATTTTTGCCTCATATTTTTGATCTATTTCTCATAAAATGTGTGGTTTTCTGGCAAATCACCAGGATGGTCTTTGGATTGAAGTCACTATATAATAACATACATTTGAGTTTCAGACTTCAAATCCTAAATAAAATTTATGTTAACACAAACCCAGTTTTTCTTGCAACTTTCTAAGTTTATAAGAGCAATATTTAAAATTATTCCTTTGTCCCCTCAATTTGTTGGGCTTTGTCCAAATTTTTTGCATTAAGAGGTTGAGAGGTGTGGTACAAACTGGTTGCCAGCAACCTACTATACTAAAGGTGGATATTCTAATTTACTTTACATTGTCACGGAGTGAGAAAAAAATAACTGAAAAAGTTTGCGTACTGGAGATGCTGTAGCATGTTACCTATTCAGCTGAAACTGATTATTTTGCGGTAACATTTTAATAGGAAAAGGAAAGAGTTGCTCAGACTCTGATTAATGGAATTGTATTAATCTGATTTACATTTTTTGGATTAAAATATAAACTGATACTTATTTTATTTTAGGATTCTAATTTGAAATCAGACACCTGGAAAACCTAAGACGTGCTGCTCTACCCAACAAATGTGTACATTTCCCTTGAGTTTGTTATATTCTAGGAATATAATTGCATTTGTTTTCTTCTATGGTAATAAAACTAAAAATGCAGTATCTCATTTTTAAAGATGCACTACCTCAGGAGAATGAGAAATTGGAACAACTTTGGGCAGATCTTTGAAAGGGGCAAGGAATCATTCTGTAAGTTGAGACTCTACTGTGCCCTTTATGTTTATGCACACAAGGGAGTTTTGCATCAGTGTGCCTTTTTACAACTATAACCTGCTAGGAAGCTGTGTGTCGCCTCGTGCTAGTAGGTATGCTCTCTGTCATGTGTTACTAAGTGTAAAAAAAAAAAAAAGTAAACACGCAACACTTTCCACAGGGAAAATTCTTTTGAATATAAATTTCTTAGCTGATAGTACACATTCAATAAAGGTCACACTCAATGAGTTTTGGAAGCTAAGTTACAAACGGAATGTTAGACAGCGAAAGTGAAGTGTATTATCATAGGATTTGGGAGTACAGATGCCTTTATCTAATTAGAATAAAGTGCATAGTTTGAGACTGGGGATTACTTCTGAATACAGTTGCTCAGTTGTATCTTTTACTCATAGTTGTATAGTTGTTTTCATATATATATTATACGATGTCTTACTTTCCATGTTCCTTAACATTTGGCTACAATAACTTCCCATCTGCCACCTCCCATGAATATAATTCCTTTGTTTCATAAAATATTTCTATACATACCACCCCCAGCCTCTGCGGCCTACTGCTTGAAGTCTTCTCAGCTTTTTGGTAATCCTTTATCATATGACATATTTCAGAATATAGGCTAACCCTGTGCCTGTTGTTGATCAGTATCCTGTTGATGTCTCTGCTCTGGAACTGTTTCCTGCCTTTTCTGTCTTGGAACTGTATCATACCCTTTGTGTCTCTAAACTGGAGGCACACCCTGATCTTTGTGTCTGTGCTCTGTTCTGTTCTGGAGCTCTACTGTGCTCTTTGTATCTCTGCCCTTGAACTGCATCCTGCCCTTTGTGTCTCTGCCCTGGAACTGTATCCTGCCCTTTGTGTCTCTGCCCTGGAACTGTATCCTGCCCTTTGTGTCTCTGCCCTGGAGCTGTATCCTGCCCTTTGTCTCTGCCCTTGAACTGCATCCTGCCCTTTGTGTCTCTGCCCGGGAACAGTATCCTGCCCTTTGTGTCTCTGCCCTGGAACAGTATCCTGCCCTTTGTGTCTCTGCCCTGGAACTGTATCCTGCCCTTTGTGTGTCTACCATTGAACTGTATTCTGCCCCTTGTGTCTCTGCCCTTGAACTGCATCCTGCCCTTTGTGTCTCTGCCCTGGAGCTGTATCCTGCCCTTTGTGTCTCTGCCCTGGAGCTGTATCCTGCCCTTTGTCTCTGCCCTTGAACTGCATCCTGCCCTTTGTGTCTCTGCCCGGGAACAGTATCCTGCCCTTTGTGTCTCTGCCCTGGAACTGTATCCAGCCCTTTGTCTCTGCCCTTGAACTGCATCCTGCCTTTTGTGTCTCTGCCCGGGAACAGTATCCTGCCCTTTGTGTCTCTGCCCTGGAACAGTATCCTGCCCTTTGTGTCTCTGCCCTGGAACTGTATCCAGCCCTTTGTGTCTCTGCCTGGGAACAGTATCCTGCCCTTTGTGTCTCTGCCCTGGAACTGTATCCTGCCCTTTGTGTGTCTACCATTGAACTGTATTCTGCCCCTTGTGTCTCTGCCCTGGAGCTGTATCCAGCCCTTTGTCTCCGCCATTGAACTGTATCCTGCCCTTTGTGTGTCTGCCATGGAACTGTATCCTGCCCTTTGTCTCCGCCCTGGAACTGTATCCTGCCCTTTGTCTCTGCCCAGGATCTGTATCCTGCCCTTTGTGTGTTCTGCCCGGGAACTGTATCCTGCGCTTTGTGTCTCTGCCATGGAACTGTATCCTGCCCTTTGTGTGTCTGCCATGGAACTGTATCCTTCTCTGTGTATCTGTTCTGGAACTGTATTAGTGCCCTGGAATTATCCTGCTATTTTTACCTCTGCCCTGGAACAGTAACTGCCCTTCGTGTCTCTGCCCAGGGAACTGTGTCTTGTCCTTTGTATCTCTAATCTGGAACTCTAGTTTGTGTGTTTGCCCCAGAACTGCATCCTCTCTGCACCAGTAATGAGCCAGATTTTTTTTAAGGGCCTAGCTGTGAAGGCTCTAGTTTGGCTGGGTTTTTCTTTGCTGTTTTTCAGTGAATGGTTTGTCTGTGTGGCCTTTTTGCCCTTTTGTTTGGATGTTGTTTGGGATATTTTGCAGACAAAATGGTGTTTATGGACATCAAGCGTGATGTAAAGCTGTGTAGCTCTAATGTATGGCCAGACAATCCACTAATGCAGTGCAAATGAACTCACAAAAATGGCAGAAACATACATGTACACAGCTAGTGGGGTTTAGCTTTATTGGCCTGGATATAACCATAAAGATTTAATAAAATAGTGGCATAAGCATTCCAGCACTGTGTAACTGAATTGCTGTAGGTCCTTACGGGCTCATTTTTGTGTACACCATGTGCCTCCATTACATGAGGTTTAATGTATTGCACAGTGAAGACTATTGTTTGGCTTTTTTCATGCAGTTTTTACTGAATTTTGTCTTTGTGACATTTTTATGACATTTGTTTTTTTTTATGGTCCTGGGAGATATGTCTGAAGTCATTTACAGTGGATATAAAAAGTGTACACACCCCCGTTAAAATGCCAGGTTTTTGTTATATAAAAAATGAGCCCAAAATAAATCATGTCAAAAGTTTTTCCACCTTTAATGTGACCTATAACCTGTACATTTAAATTGAAAAACAAATCTGTTGTGGGAAAAATATAAATAAAAAATGTACCATAGGCTGGTTGCATAAGTGTGCACACCCTTAAACTAATGCTTTGTCGAGGCACCTTTTTATTAAATTACAGCATTCAACAAAGTATTAGTTTGTGTGCACACTTGTGCAACCAGCTTTTTGTACATTTTATTTATTCTTTATATTTTTATCCCTAAAAAATGTGTTTGTTTTTCAATTGAATTGTACAGGTTATAGGTCACATTAAAGGTGGGAAATGTTTTGAATGCTTTGTTGTCTCATTTTTTATATATCACAAAAAAAATGGCATTTTAACAGGGGTGTGTGCACTTTTTATATCCACTGTACATCCAAGTATACTATACTGTTTAATACATTTACTTGAGTAGAGACTTGAGTACTTGTGTGATGTGAAGAATCCTGGCACCTGATATGCAACTGTCTGCCACCCTCTTCTTGTAGAACCTGGTGAATGGTGCATTGGTGCATCTTACTATAGAATTAGGAGGGTTTGCCTTATGGCCTTAGATTCATAGACATGTTTTATGATGGGTACTGTCTGTGTTGTGTTTTTGTATGATTGCTAACTATACTTGTTTCTTAACTTACATTTAGGGGATCTTTGTAATTTAGATCAGCATATGTAAGTCAATGTTTTTGGTCTGAGAGTCGTGAATGGCTAAGTGAGGTCGTGTGTGGTACTGGCAACCTGCTTCTTGTTTATACTCGCTTCATCTAAGAGCTTTGCTGCCATTATATAGCTACATCCCTCACACACTGTCTTCATTTTAGTAGTATTCATTTGCCAGGAAACACGAAGCAATTTTGACATTGTCTCAGAATATCCATTTCAACCAAGATGGCTACAGCTGGAAAGTAAAAATCCATGGTCCCAGCTGCTTACTAATATGGCTAAATATGGCACTATAAAATTATTTAGAAACTCAACTAATTTTTCTCAGCATAAATTCAACCATCTCCTGCATGAAATAGACTGGACAGCCCTTAAACAACTACCCGTTAATGATGCTGTGCTATACTTTAATAGCACCTTCCTCCTTAATACCCCAGCACCCATTCATATGAAAAGAATCAAAAAGGACTCCGCTCCACGGCTCTCTAAGGAATGTAAACACCCGATGAAGCAACCTGGAAATAGAACACAAAATGAACAAAATCATGTTACTTTCTAAACACGACGTAACAAAGTGAAAAAACTAATCAACAGTGATAAGAAGTTGCATTATTTTCAGCTTCAACTCCAACATAAAATCAACCCCAATAAATGTTGGCACTCCATATCTTCTCTACTTAACCCTGGCGCAAATAGAGACCACACCCTATCACCTGATACCACTCCATAACAAATAGCTGAAAACTTTAACAAACACTTCATAAAAATCAATACTTACTAACACTGGACCCCCCCACCCTTCAACCTATTCAGACACCAACCCCAGACCATCAACTACTTCTAACCCTGTCATAAATAACCCCCCTACTCAACAAAATGTCATACAAACCCCATTCTCACTTCAGCCCATACCTACTGTCACCATTAAGAAACTGCTACATAAACTGAAACCATACTCTACCTCAGTTGATAATCTTCCACCACACTACCTCAGACTGGCTGCTAATTCAATCAGCTACCCAATCAGTATCCTTATAAATAGGTCTTTATCTGAATCAGAGGTACCTAACATATGGAAACAATCTCGCATCATCCCCATCCCCATCCACAAAGGAGGCAACTCCTTTGATGTATCCAATTTCCATCCTGTATCCAAAATTCTCAAGAGGGGTATCCATCAGCAGGTAATGCAGTATTTATTGCAAAACAATCTTTTAACCAAAACCCAACATGTCTTCCAACCTAGCCACAGCTCAGCTACAGCCCTATTATCTTTTGCAGACACCATGAACAAGGCCAGAGAGGTAGCATGCTATACAGCCTCGGTATTCCTTAATCTTTCCAAGGCCTTTGACATGATGTCTCTCCCCTTACTATTAAACACACTGTCCAACTTAGACTTCTCACATAACACAGTAAAAAGGTTTCAGAGCTTAACTCAAGGATCATAAACATGTAGTGAAATGGTCCAATGAACTCTCGCCCTTTCTCCATAACCCTACTGGAGTCCCTCAAGGCTCCATCCTAGGACCCCTACAAACAACCTTCACACTGTCTCTCACCTTGGGACCCTCATTCAATACGCTGATGATTCCACCATAATCTGTATTGAGCAATCACTGCCAGAACTACTTTCAAAAACTCAACAGTCCTTTACTGCAGTTGAATCCTGGCTAAGAAATGCCCAACTCTTTTTTTAATCCAAAGAAGACAAAACTAGTATACACTCATCCCAAGAAGACCTCCCCCTGTCAGTGATTATTTTAACCTCCTTGCATTTGACAACACTGTTATAAAAATAGTGCAGGAAACCAAACTTCTAGGAGTTATCATTGACAAACTTTCATTTGACCCCCATATACAGCAAAATATAAAGAAAACTCATCAAAAGCTGGGGCTCTTGTATAGAAACAAGCATTTATTTACTGCAGCAACCAAAACTACCTTTGCAAAACATTTTTACTTCCCTCCCTTCTTTATGGTGCCCCATCCTAACTAACTTACAAACTTCTACTATAAGCAAGGTGCAACAGTGCTACAACAAAGTTGGTAAGTTTGCCACAAACTTTAAATATCACACTCACCACTGTAAACCACTCCTAGAACTAAACTGGCTTGAACTCCCTGACCATCTTGCCTTTAATTCAGCTATCCAAATTGCACAAACTTATTTTTGAGCCTACTGCCTGCCTTGCACTAGCCAATCTAGTCACACCTTACACACCAAATCGATCCCTACGATCAGAAGACAAAAATCTCTTGGCTATCTCAGAACTCACAAGAAAAACAGGCCACTCTCTGTATTCATAGTCTCTCTCTATACTTTGGAATTCACTACCTCTAGGTACCAGTTCTATGCCTGGCCTAACCCATTTCAAAACCTCTTTAAAAAATCATCTCAAACAGACATGGCTTTGCTCTTGCATAAAGCCTGGCTGATGCTCAGCACTTTCTCCTCTTCTACACTAGCCTCATCCTCCTCTTCTGTCACATTTCAATCCTCCACAGTCTGCAAGATCCTAAGGCTCTTCTAACTCCTCCTCTGTTTCTATACCATATCCTTAAACTATCGCTCAGGCTGTATTTCTTCTGTTCTTTCTGGTTACCAATTTCCTAACTGAAACCAACATTCTATTTATTTATTTTTTGGTCATGTACTATACCAGTCAATTTCACATATTGCACTACCTACATACTATTTTTGGACACTACAGCATGTATAGTGAGAGCGACTATTATTGTCTATAATGTTTTTAACTCTATAGAACTGTCTAGATGTGAAGTATATATATTGTAACATTGTGTAACAAAGTTTGTTCTTTCGACTTATTTTGTATGGTATTTCTAATGTTCATAGGTAGGTACTAGGCTATCGGCCCTAGGGCCCATACAAGCCTAGCCAAAAAATGTACCCTGGCTTTCGCCACCCAAGAAATATATTTTCCTGTGCCCCTGTCGAGATTTTTCTTGAAGAGTGCTAATGAGGAGCTCTGTTTGACATAGGTAGTCTGTTCCAGAGTATGGGAAGTCTCTGGGACAGGAATCTATCCCTCCAGCATGTTCTGTTTATTGTGGTGACAAGGTTTAGGTCCCTAGAGCGTGTAGCTCGGAGGGATTGGGATTTCTTTAAGTGGAGCATGTCCAACAGCTGTGGGTTTGACATAGCCTTGTATGTTAGGCAGAGATAGCTTCCGAGTAGGCGATATGCGACAGAGTAAAGCTGGAGTTTTTTGAGACGGTCTGTGTAGGGCATCTGTTTGAGGCCAGTAATCCTCTTTGTGAGGTATTTCTGTGGTCTTTCCAGTTGTTGTAGTAGTCTTGAGGTACATACCAAAAGGGGCGTTGTACTCTATAATGGGTCTGAGTGATGAGTAGAGGGGAACAATGACCTCTTTTTTTTTTTTTGGATGAGAATCCTTTTGTGATGAGATGAGCCACATAGAAGGATTTCCTGACCACTGTGGTGATGTGATTATCAAAGGAGAGACTACTGTCCACCTGTGTCCCAAGGTCTCATCACATTTTTGGCATAAGTAGACTACCAGCTATGTGGTAGTTCATGGGTAAAGAGTTTTTACCAAAGGGGATGATGTGATTTGTACTGTATTGGATTTTACTGTATTCTTTATTGTACTGTATGTGGAGCTTTTCTCCCTGGGCCTCTGCTGAAAATGGGTTCTGTAGACCCAGTCAGACCACCTCGGTAAACAAATGTCAAAAAAATAAAGTGGGAACCCTACCTATAAGGTTTGGAATTGATTTACTGTAATGCTCTTTCTCTCTCTAAAGGATCAGTCTGAGTCCGCACACAAAGTACCTCTTCACACAACTACTGGGGAACTGATTTGACTCTTAAAGCATTAATTTGGGCTACACTAAATTTGACTCTTAAAATACTGATTTGGGGTACACTAGTAAGTGTGGATAGCCAAAAGTTAGCTTGTCAACAGCACCAGTTAAGTAGTAAATTATTTATACATGGCATGAAGTTAGCTTTAGATGTACAATGAAATACAGCTACTTAACTACAGGGTTTTATACAACTGCATGGGGAGGTGGAGTCAACTAACATGCCTAGGAAATAATTAGAAAATTAAAGTGCTTACATCTGTCAGCATGGTGCCGTTCAGTGGTATGTGGAGCCTTGACCAGCACAGTAAAGTTGGGAGGAGCTGATGTGAAAAATAATAAGAAAGTAGATAACTCCAGCCAGTAATATTAGCAATCTAATGAATTATCAAGGGAAAACACTCAGTATAACAAAACAGAGATTATGTTAAAACCACGAGTAGCCTGGGTGAATGCACAATAGAAACACATTTAACTCAAACTAAGAAAACTTTAAAAAAGTGGCAAAATCACAAGAACATTTTGATTAAATACAATTAGGGGCCAAAAGATTTATAAGTGGGTAGGCTACTGTTTAAAACATAAAGCTAGTGACCTTAATCACACACACAGGGTAAAGATTATCCAGTTCTGTAAAATAAGCAAACAATAATAATAAATAATAAATAAATACATAAAATAATTTGTGGTGTTTGTCTGGAAAATACAAGAAAAAATATTTTCTCAGGACGTCCTTTAGGCTTTTGCTTCTGGAGTCTTGATAAAAGACAAAGGGAGATGGCTAAAGGCCCTGTTAAGCTGAGGAAGTAAAGTGAAATAACCAGTATAGAAGCTTCTAGAATGCCAGTTAGTAATGTTTACACTCGAGAAACAGCAGTAATTTAATCCCTGCCACTGAGTAATCACTACTGCTCTCAGCAAGTTTACTGAGCTTCCTGGTTGTTTATGAATACTAATTATTACCAACCAATGACCTGATGTTCTGTGATCTGAGCTGGCCCATCACTTATCTACTATTTTTTAAACCTTGGTTTTAACTAGTATATCCCTCTGTGACATGGGTCAACCATCATAAGCAAAACAACATACACCATATGTTTCCAGGGGTCTACTTTGAAACATTTAAAACCCATAACATCGAATTTCATAACATCTAACAGCACAAATCACAAGAAAATAACATTCCCTCCACATATGACACCAAACTACCAAGCACACTTTTTGGTTTGTTTCTGCAGGGGGGGCAAGCCCCCCTGCATCCCCCCCCCCGTAAATTAAATATACCAACTCCAAGATTGCACTACAGTGGGAAAAAGTTAATTTCCTAACCCTACTGTTTCAAGCCCCCCTGCAGATATGTAAAAAGTGTGTTTGGTAGTTTGGTGTTATATGTGGAGGGGATGTTATTTTCATGTTAGATGTTATGAAATTCGATGTTTTGTTTTTTAGATGTTCTGGTCTCAATGTTATGAAATTAGATGTTATGGGTTTTAGATGTTTTGAAGGGGACCCGTTTCCAAACATACCATCACAAACCCTGTCTGCTCAAGTCTTGGAATTTTATCCTAAAATGTTTCTTACAGCTGAAGTTGTAAGTTTGCACTTTATTTCAGATAACTTAAATAAATGTCAGCATTTTAAATTTCAAAAACATCCTTTATATATTACCTACTAAACACTTCCATTCCTTACAGATCTTTTATCACCTTCATGTTGAATACCAGTAGCTCATTTGTCTCCAATTTTTTTATTTGTGCTTACTGTTTGTTCTCATTCCATCCCACCTTTCAAATTAATGTTTACTACCCCCCAGCCTCCCAAATGTATATTCACATAGCTTTTTTAATTTGTATTTAATATTTATTGCCTAAAAGCCCCACCCCAGCATCTCCTCTCTTAATCTTGCATGCTTGTTGTTCAAGATGACTTTTTGCATGTCCTAAATTGTACTGGTATCTGATGTTTCCAGGATTTGGGGTCTGTTAATCATCTGTTCTTACTAACTTTTATTATTTTGGATTTTCCACTGCCCATATGGATTTCTACTGATTGCCCTGATTTCCTCCAACCTCTGCTGCTCGACTGGCTAGCCTTAGTATTCCATACATGAGGCCTTTACCTTTGTCCTTCCTACCTGGGCTGTCCTGACAATGGTCTACAAGATAGGACTAGTATTGCAGCTATCAAATAACTAGCTACATACACTATCTATAAATGTTAATCATATATATGAAATGTTAGTAAATGTGTTGTATTAACATCATGTTTCTAAACGGATATATTGGCATGCTTGCATTATTTATTTATACATTTGTTTGTATGTTTTACTTTTATTTGCTTTAGGATAAGTTTATAGGCAACTACTAGGCTTGCAATCCAGGGAACCATTGAGAGGCTAGCCTAAATTTCCAGTTGTCCCAACCACTGTATGGTTAAATGACTTGAACACAGAGAAGGCAGATGAGGACAGCCTTAACCCTCTACTCCGAGGACCATTTTGAACCATAACCTAGTCCATAGTGGCAAGAACACAATATAAACAGTGAAATATGACAATCTGGTGGCAAATACATTAAAAAAGAAAGTGCAATAAAAGACAAATGCATTAGGAAAGAAGAGGAGTCTGAGCATAAGACTTGCCATTCGTAATAAGTCATGTATCTAATGCGTGGTAATATAGCCGCAAAAGCTTGATTTACTATTGTACTGGGATGAGTAAAGTAGATAAGTGTGGTGAGAAATGCAATGAATTAAAAGGAAACCAATTGTATTGATGCGATTTCTCTTTCTATCAATTATGTTAGACTGTCAGTCCTGTGTTTCTCCTCATGAGTTATAGGACAAGAAAGGAGAACAGGGAAAAGGTGGAAGTTACTAGGATTAGGAGGAGAGACTTGTGTATATAAATCAGGAGAAAGATTTTGATGAGACAGGAGGCCATTATTAATTTACCATTATTTCTGAAGTAAGAATGTATGTTTTATTCAAGCAAATGAGTAGGGAGAGATGTCTTTAATGAGATGAGGTTTGCCAACTGGATGCTTTCAGGCAGAGTGTTCCAGCAAACTGGAGCTAATTTAGAGGGGGGCATCTCAAGGCAACAAAGTCAAGGAAGGTCTGGCAAGGAGGAGACAGAAATGGTATTTACAAGAGTAGTTGAGGTTTTGATGCTCAGTTTATTGAGAAGAAGAAAGGTTTTTTAAGTTGTTTGGAATTTATTTAGATGGTTTAAAATATAAATATACAATATTCGTAAATATTTATTATAAACAGACATTTTCCTAACCATTCTACATGTATAATGCCAAACATGTATTTTTTTTTTCTTACAGATACATGCAATGCACTGTTTTATTGAGGGAAGACATCCTGTGCACATAATATGCAGAAATAAGAAATTCAAAAACACTATAAGTATAAATCTGGTGCATCTTGCTCTTTGAGATTCTAAAACAAATCCCCATACGGTAAAGCTTTGTAAGGACTGACTTGTGTACATCGTTGTAACATTATCCACCTTGTATTACAAACTGTGGTACATGTACTGTGGGATTAAATTTGCCAAGTAGCTAGAGGAGGTACCTTGATATTTGTTTATCATATGATAATGAAGATCCAAGTAGAAATCTTAGTGTCACTGCTTTTGATTCAGTTATAGTTTTTCTTTATATTCCTATGCAAATTTGTCATTATTAAATATTAGAAAGACATTACTGTATAATACAAAATGCAATAAACACAGAATGTTTCCTTCCTGAAAATAAAATAGTAAAAAATGAAACAATATAATAAAAGTGAAGTATCAACACTAAACAGAGGACCAATACATTGCAAAACAATAGCAGTTACAATCTGTGAGCTCAAAAGGGCCACCTTTTGTTCCCAACAAAAAATTAAGGTTTGGTGAACATTAACTAAGGGAAGAAAAGCTAATATGTCATCATAATGCAAACAGTAGTATATGCATTGAGTCCTCATGGTGTAAAACAACGGCATTATAATGCTCTTTTTATGCCCACTATATTGGATTTGATGTTTGCATGATTCCAAACAAAGTTTGAGTTGAATTGGGAAATATATTCAGGCATAAAAGTGTGGTTGGTGGAGTGCTTAACATTGTTGCCTCACAGCAAAAGGTTCTTTGGTTACATTCTTGGCTGGGGTGCCTTTTGTGTGTAGTCTGCATGTCCTCCCTGCATTTGCATGTGTTTCCTCTGGGTACTCCAGTTTCTTCCCACATTCCAAAGATATGCTTCTGGAGTGTTTATCCCTCAGCTTCTGCTGAAAATAGGCTCTGTCCTAATCAGACTTTTCCAGTCAACAAAGGTTAAATAAATAAATAAAAGGCTTCTTCAGATAGCAATAGTAAGAAAAGAGAGAATTACATATTTTTATGTGACAAGCAGTGATTGGTGAGAAAGCATTGTTTAAAGAAAATGAAACATAATAATAATAATGCATGAAAGCCACACTTTAATTTTGCAAAAATCAACTTTGAAGACAGCTTAAGAATTTCATAATGAATGCCAGGTGTGAGGAAAAACAAAAGGATCATCATAGCACTGTCCTTATTTGAAAATAATGTACATATTTGATCATCTATAACAATTGGAGTTGGATCACAGAGTGACCATGCAGAACATTTGTGTGCCCATGTTTTAACAAGGGGAGGTCTTTCTGATATTTAATTACATGTTTTATATAAGCCACTCTTGTCTTTCTTCTATCTTAGAGAAGTCTGTAGAGTACCAGTACTTATAGATTTAATGTTTCCTATTCTGATTTTGTACATGAGCTCAGTTTCCTTTTTTGTCACAGATATGACACTTTCCAATTTTTATCCTTTTTAAAATGGTACTATTTCATGGAAGCTGATGGCTTTGTCATACTATCTACCTTCCTGGCAAAATGTTAAGATTTGATCCAGCTTTCTTCATAAACAAAAAATTGCAACATTAGATGTAACAATTTACAGAAAATGAGACAAGTAGTCTTTCATGCTAAAGAAAACTTAAACACTTTAAAACCCTACTCCAGCAATATTACTACCAGTAAAATGCCAAATTATTTATGTATGTATATATGCATTTTTTCAAATTTGTAGCAAACTTAGTGCTTGCCACAACTCAGACAAAATGAAGTTCCCAGTAAGGGTTGACATCTTATGAAGCATGCTGTCTCTCCCTATAATAGATAATACTTTGCATGTCAGAATTACCAACTGATAGGAGTGATTACAGGGTGTATATTAAACAAAAGGCATTACTACCATAATTTACTAAATTCCATCTATTGCTTACATCGGTGGAATGTAGACAGGATAGGCATTCAAAGTTTGCAATAACACAATTAATAATTGAGTTATTAGCCTTGTAATGAAATTGCTATTACGAGGATCATTCTGAAATGTAGAGAAGTGAGGAATTTTTGTTTTTGAGAAGAATCAGTTTATAGAATTGAATTAATTTTATTTTTAGCTCAAGCATATATTAATATACGAAACAAAAAACAGTCCAACTGTGTAATAGGGAAAACCAAATCCCAGCAGCCAGCAGAAATAAGTTTTGTAGAAATAATTAAATACTTAAAAATCCACAAAAGTTAAAGTGCAATTTATTCTGACAGAAAATACGTAAGCGCTTTCACGGTTCTAAAAAGACCGCTTCATCAGACAGTTACATTGTTTCAAACAAAGCCCTTTTGAATTCTACACAATACATCACATGACCTTCAGTGTGCTTGCACCTAAAAAGGATATGTCCCTTAGCATATCACTCATAATGTTAAAACAGTATTTAGTATTGTATAAAAAACATTTATTAATAGACACATCACTCCTATAAAAATAACTCAAAATAATGAAATTAATACATTAATGCTAACAATAATAAATATGATGTAATAAAGGATTAAATCAAAATAAACTGCCGCCTCCAAATAAACATATTAGCAGCAGCCTGTGATGTTCATAAAGCAACATCTACAGACAGATGAAAATCACACTTTTTTGTTTCAAGTCTTACATGTTATACATGATGATATGCATGGTGGTGATGTAACAAACCGTACTGAGGTGGCTGAATTAGAGTAGATTTTAGGGTTGTGTGCCCATCAAGCTATTGGTCTCAATGATAATGTACCCCTTAAACCCATGCTGAAGGCATGGAGACTGAGGCACTAGGGGTCCACTAAATATGTTTTTTAAATATATGCTCTATATATTTTATCAGTACCTGCTAAGTGGCACAGCACTTTGATATACTTTATGTATATATTTCTTAATTATAGAATTACCACAACTGTAGATGTTGCTTTATGAACATCACAGGCTGCTGCTAATATGTTTGTTTGCAGGCAGTTGTTTATTTTGATTTAATTTTTTATTATATCATATTTATTTTTGTTAGCATTAATGTATTAATTTCATTATTTGAGTTATTTTTATAGGAGTGATGTGTCTGTTTAGAAATGTTTTTTATACAATACTAAATACTGTTTTAACATCATGAGTGATATGCTAAGGGACATATCCCTTTAAGGTGCAAGCACACTGAAGGTCATGTGATATATTGTGTAGAATTCAAAAGGGCTTTGTTTGAAACAATGTGACTGTCTGATGAAGCGGTCTTTTTAGAACCGTGAAAGTACTTACGTATTTTCTGTCAGAATAAATCGCATTTTTTAACTTTTGTGGATTTTTAAGTATTTAATTCTTTCTACAAGACTTATTTCTGCTGGCTGCTGAGACTTTGTTTTCACTATATATTGATATACATCAAAATGCATTGTAAATATGAAACTTGTGTACATCTGTCCCAGTAAGAACCTTATTTTTTTCATAACTAATAAATATCTTGTTAGACATTTCTCCAGGTATTGCTCTTATAAAGTTGATAGGTCATCAGGATGTCAAATGCAAATCCTGCCATGTTGAGGGTAATGCAGTCACACATTTAGAGATTGTCAAGGTGTTTACTCTCGGGGTGTATGCACTATTTATCCTGTTTCGCCTCAACAGCAGAAGTCAACAGCGGCTGAGAAAAACTGAAAACACTAGAACGTTCTCATTTCCTAATGCACAAAAATAGCCAGAGTTCCAAAATATGGATGAAGACATGAATAACATGCCATGTGCATGCCTTGTTGAGAATGCTAATTTTCCTACTTTATGAAAACTCACATGCTAATGATTACTTTCCATGAAGTTTGGTACACAGTTGTGCAAATATGGTGATGTACTATGGAAAATTGCTTTACACAGTTTTATTGCAGTGTAGCCAGTGGCATGAAGAGATACATATTTGTACATACAGACAATATAAATCTGTTGCATTTATTAGGGGAAAGCAATGTTTAACATCGTTTGAAAATTCAAATCCTTAATTGTTTGGACAAATAAGCTTTCTTTGTATTAAAACATGCAGTCCTGTAATAAAACCTTTAACAGCATTGTCAAAATAGCAGCAAAACCTAATTATTTATTTTAAATAAAAGCAGTTACTGTATGCAATACAATATTTTTCCATGTAAACGATTTAGTTATTTTAAACAAGTATGTGTCTGTAAAGGTAGGACTTCATCCCTGTAGGCCATTTGGCCATGCAGAAGTTATATATCATGTGAAGGCAATATTAAGATAGTTTACACTGCATGAGATACCCAATGGCCCTGACAGATTCTTAAATCCTTTAAGTTGTTTTCTGAATGCGTGTGCTTTCTCTTCAGTATTATACTCAGCCATGCTGTGAATATACAGTAACAAGGACAAAAAATTTTTTTTACTCTCTTGCTTGCAGATTTCTCAGTGCAAAGATTAACCCTCCAATATAGAAAAGTATATTCTACCCTTTTGGCTATGGTTACATTTATTTAAGTTCGATTTTAATCGGTGTTATCCATTTTACTAAGTTAACATTTATAACATATTGGTAAATACAAATGAAGTAAGTAAATAAAATTCTAATGTTACTGATGTTTGTTAGTTTGGGGGAAAAAGAATGGGCATCATTTTATTACTTCCATAACAGTAAAATATGATTATATGATTGCAGTTCTTGTGCTGGTATGTTTTATAAAAAGTGAGACAAAGGTAACCTTGATAGGTGTGATGCTTGTTTCTTGGAATGTGGCAGATGTCACTGACGAGCATTAAAGCATGTTCGGAAGTTTATTGCTTTTGAAAACATTTTCTGTGCATACATATGTGAATGTGTGTGTTCGTACGTAAAAGTGAGTTTGCATTTCTGTGCAGTTGGATAAGGACACTGTTTCATGAATCCATGGTAAGTAGAAAGATGCTAAAATATCTACTATAATCTTTTTTTCTGAAAAAATAAAGCTTGAGTTAATTCATAAAATAAGAAACTATAAATTGTAGATACAACATTTAATTAGTTTAGTCAGACCAGTTTTCAAGCATTTGAACAAATTAAAGAAGTTTTCACAGAAAAGTTCAAAATTATCACAGTAAAAAATTGCCTTGCATGAAAACTCTGACTTATTGCATAAAAAATCAGCAAACTATAATTCATCTCCTAGTGATGGGCAACCTGTAGTTGGTTTATAAAAAGTTAAGATGTGGGAAGCAGTTCCCCCCAACACTTGGTGCAGAAGTTTTTAATTATTTTATTAAACAGATCATTTAAACTCCTTGCTGCTCTAACTTATGGCTTTGATGAGCTGTAGTTGAACAAGTCAGATTATGCCAGGTTGCAACCCTACTAATGGTGTCAAGTCTTTATGCCGGCCATCTGAGAGTGATCCTTTGGGTTCCTGTTGAAATTCACTTCTCTCCACATCTCCTTATAGTTAAGAACTTCATCAGTGTAGCTGTTTGCTTTCAAGGATCCTTTGTAAACCTACAGGTATACCATGGTAAAAGCTCTGCTCAGTATCTCGTATTATTACTAGAAAAGAGGGCTCTAGTCTTTCTACATGCCGGTGTGAACGACCTGAGACGTACCTCCCTGGACTACATGAAAAGAGACATAGAGGAGCGCTCTGATTATGTAGCCCAGGCCGGTATGACCCTGACCCTGAGCAGCGTCTTACCCTCACCAAGAATGATGCCACAGTACAAAGACAAAATGATCATTTTTAACAATTGGCTTAATTACTGGTGTCATTCTAAGGGGATCCAATGTCTGTCTGCTTGGGATAACATGCTCGACAAGCCACGCTGCTTCGCAAGGGATGGCTTGCACCTGTCACCCCTGGGCTTCCGGATATTGGCCAAGGCTCTTGCCACCCCCATAGTGCCTTTTTTAGGCAAGGCTCAAATGACAAACCTACCTCCTTAGAAAACACAAGTGGAAAAAAAAACTAAGGGTAATGCTGCTCAATGCCAGAAGTCTAAACCTCAAG
Organism: Protopterus annectens; assembly: GCF_019279795.1. Taxonomy (NCBI): domain Eukaryota; kingdom Metazoa; phylum Chordata; order Ceratodontiformes; family Protopteridae; genus Protopterus; species Protopterus annectens. The sequence continues at coordinate 555,070,587 of NC_056743.1, read as the reverse complement.
ATGCACGCCCTCGAAGCCCTCCTCAGTATGGCGAACATCGATGTCTGTGCAGTGACTGAAACCTGGTTCAAGGCTCCTGAGAGCACCCCAGCACTATCAGGTTTTACCTCATATCATGCTTTCCGACCCCAAAACTTGGACCGAACCACAAAAGGAGGGGGAGTATCCATATTCATCAAAGATACCCACACCTCCAAGTTAGTGGCAACGCACGAAGCATCGGAGACCATCCAGGTGCAACTAACCATAGGCAAAACTGCCTTACAGTTTGTAGCATGCTACAGACCACCCTCTCAAACTCAGGAACCCCACACAGCCTTCCTGAAGACACTGGAGAGTATGAATGTCTCTCCAAATACCATCATATTGGGAGACTTCAACTACCCAACCATAGACTGGGAACATTACTCAAGCCTCAACACCCTAGCCCAAAGGTTCCTAGAATTCATAAACTCAAATGCGATGAAACAACTAGTCACCATTCCCACAAGAGGAGACAATATACTAGACCTTATCATCACAAACCTGGGGACAAAATGCTCCACACCGGAAGTATATCCCTCATTGGTAAGATCAGACCAAAAATTAATCTCACTGGAAATCCACATCCCGCCCCCCACCCCCTGCACAAAAGACCACAGTGAAGAACTTCTCAAAAGCCAACTTCACACTTCTTAAGACTGAAGTGGTATCCTTCAAGGTCCCTGGGCCAGTGGAAACCACAACCCACACTGCTGAATCCTTTACAAATGCCTTCTACGGGTACCTTCAAGAATGCATGGATCATGCAATCCCAAATAAAACCAAGACCCATTCCCCCAAAGGCAGGCACCCGGTCTGGTGGACCCCAGCCATAAACAAACTTTACAACAGAAGGAGGAAGCTACTACATGACAGAGCAAAATCCCTAAAACGGAAGGCATCTCTGATCAGTACTAGCAAAAAAGTACGATCACTCATAAAATCATCCAAGGCCAACTTTGAGAGAAAAATCGCAAAAGACACAAAAGACAATCACAAGGCCTTCTTTAGCTATGTTAGAAACCTGGGTGGAAACTCCCAGATATGCTCAGAGTTAGTCCAAAATGACACAAAATACACTGAACCCACTGACATTGCCAACATTCTTGCAGACAGGTTCAGTGCAAATTTCTCCCCCCCCCCCAAAAGGAGAAATAACTATCCCAGCAGAGTGTAGCCTCCCAAACATCTCAGATGCTCAGGTGAGAGCCGCCCTCTCTAAAGCTAAAAACACAGCATCAATGGGACCGGACGGTGTCCCAGGCTGTGTGCTACATGAACTCCAAGAGGAACTAAACCCACACATAAGGCTGCTGTTTAATCTTAGCCTTACTACAGGATACGTACCCAAAGAGTGGCGTACGGCAACAGTGGTCCCACTTCACAAAGGCGGTGCTTCTACGGACCCTGGAAATTACCACCCCATAAGCTTGACGAGCCTGGTCTGCAAAGCTATGGAGAGGATCATTATGGAACTCATAAACAAAGACATTGGGGACCTACAGACATTGGATCCTACCCAATTTGGCTTTGTCAAGGGCAGATCCTGCCTTTTGAACTTGGTCAACTTTTTTGAAACCGTCACTAAGGCCATTGATGAGGGTAAGGCAGTTCACACAGCCTACCTTGACCTTGCAAAAGCCTTTGACACAATACCCCACTCGGGCATCATAGACAAACTCACCAGCTTAAATGTAAACCCATATGTCATGAGATGGGTTGCAAACTGGCTCAAGGACAGAACCCACAGGATCAGAATTGCTGGAGCTATGTCAGACTCCAAGCCAGTCACAAGCGGTGTCCCACAGGGCTCAGTCCTGGGACCCCTCTTGTTCAGCATTGATTTTTCCGAGGTACAGGCAAACATAGGAATATTGTGGCTGACAAAGTTTGCAGATGACTTCAAACTGGGCACCATAATTGATACTCCAGCGGACACAAACATCCTTCAGAGAGGCCTCCTAGAAATGGATAATTGGTGCCAGAGCCATGGCCTTAAGCTGAATGCCAAAAAATGTATAGTCATACCCTTTGGGAAAAACAAGGTACCCACAAATTACCACATAGGAGGTAATCCATTAAGTACGGAAGAGGTAATCAGGGACCTAGGGACCCAGGTTGACAGTAACCTCTCATTTGACACTCACATTGCCAAAGTGGTTAGGAAGACCTTCTATATTGCCCACCTTATCATGAAGGGTTTCACATCTAGATCAAGAGAGGTCATTGTGCCCCTGTACTCTTCTCTTATCAGGCCAATGATTGAGTACAATGCCCCTTTTGGGATGTATCTTACCCGACACCTGCAGCAGTTGGAAAGACCCCAAAAGTTCCTCACCAAGAGGATAAAGGGTCTTAAACATATGTCATAAGCTGCCCGACTGAAAAAACTCCAGCTCTATTCAGTCGCATGCCGCCTACTCAGAGGTGACCTGTGCCTGACATACAAGGCCATGTCCAATCCGGAATTAATGGACATGCTCCATCTGAGAAAATCCAAATCCATCAGAGCCACAAGAGCAAGAGACTTAAACCTCAACACAGAAATAAATAGGACGTGCTGGAGGGACAGATTTATAACCCAGAGGCTCCCTACACTCTGGAACAGAATCCCAATCCATGTTAGGCAGAGCCCCTCACTAACTCTATTCAAGAGAAATCTTGATGAGTGGATGGGAGATCATAGGTTTACCCCGGGGGTCATCTCTGTGTCACTACTAGACAGAGGCACAGCAAACTAAACCCTAAATGGGAGTAGTATTCTCGTCCTAAGGGGTGGTGAAAGCCACACACACTCTGGCTAGGCTTATAAATGCCCTAGGGCAGATAGCCTAGTACGAACCTATGAACCTAAGTGTTGACATTGAGTACATAACTTTATCCAGTGGAAGAGAATAGAATGCCTAGGAAATATTTTTAATACCCAGGGCATTTTAACTCAAGAACGATGAATTGGAGAGCCCACCAATGGTTCAATGTACCTGAAAACATTGGTATAATTTGTACAGACTGTATGCAAGAACCCAGTGACATAAATATACAAAGACAAACTGTTTAGGATCCAGATATTGTAGGTTCCTTGGGTCACTGTTTACCATGTAGAAGAATCTGCTGAAACTAATAGATCTATAGTTGGCAGACTCTGTGATGGGGCCTCCTTGTGGAGTGAAACTACTACAGAAAAGATCAACCAATTACACAAAATTAACACTGTGCAAAAATTGCATCCAGATTTAAGATAAGTAGTCAAAAACTGCAAACAGTATACAATACCGTGAAAGATGCACAGTCAGTGTTGGATAACAGGTATCATATCAATAAGATATGTTTAAAATGCAAAGCTGTTGTATAGTTATAAGTGGTAGTTTTTACACCCTGAGATGCATTTTCAGGAATAGGATGGGGCAGGAATTGGAGAAAAATATGGAGAGAGCATGCATAAAGTGGTGAACACGGGATATTACAGTAGCAATTAGCAATATGAAAAAAGGCAAAACGTGATCCTGATAGAATCAAACATAATTACTATAAGTTGACAAAAGTGCAGGTGGGGGAATATATTTCAAGTTTATTTTCTCCAATAGGAGAGCAAAGTAAGATACCCTACGTGGGTGGGCAAATTGGTGGTTATATATTAGGAGAAGGGAAGAAAAGGATGACCAGGTAAACTACCGGTCAATGTCTTTATGTAAGAAAGACATGAAATAATGGGTAGGGTATATGAAACGAGGTTATACAGACACACTATTGGTAAAGGTAGTAGTGGAAAAGACACATTTAATATGATAAATTCATATCCCATTGCATCCCACACCTCAAGAACAAACACCTGCCACATGTCAGTCTAAGCAGCACCATTACAACTTCAAGGTAAACCTACATAATAAGATGTGCTGCCAGAAATTCTCCCATTAGATCCCTTCTTAAGGTTTGAAGGAACTTGTGAACATGTTTTATTGGCTGTAATTGCAATGGTTCCTTTATGGCTTGCCTAGTGCTTTCCACCGAACTTAAACTGCAGATTTTCTGAAAGGTAGGTAGTCTTTGGATTACTGGAGACAGATAATGAACTTACTGAGTTTATTTAAGATAGAAACAATAAAAAGGGAGAGAGTAACTCTCATATTCGGAAACCTTCACCTCTGTAAATGTAGAGTTTATGAAGCAGACTCCAGAACAGATATTGTGCTTGGTGAGGACTTGACAATGTATTAGAGCTTTATAAAAGGTGACTAAGGCTCAGATTAGGTTAAATGGCAGCCTGTTGGAGAAAGAGAGGAAACATACATACAAATGTTTCAGGCATGGGAATTAATGCTCTTCTAGCTTACCAATATACCAAAACACTTGTTCCCAAAATACATGCCCAGGCTATTCTTAAAGATATCTAAACTAGTACTTGCTTTAATGTCATGTGGTAGTCTGTTCCATGTATCAGCTGCTCTCTCAGAAAACCAGTTAGTACACTTCTCATTCCTCTAGAATCTCCTACATAGGTAGTCTGATTATTCTCTAGTACTTCTTGATAACCCGAAACATTCCCAGAGGTAGCCTTCTCTAAATGACCTATATACTTGAATAAGATCTCCTCTAAAATATCTACAAGAAACACTGTACAAGATCAGATATTTGTGTTAAATGTTCACATCCATGTATGCCCTTGGTATATTTCCGCTGTACTCTTTCTAGTTTACTGAGGCTTGTGTTCTTATAAGGTTTCCATATTGTTATTTCATAATCAAGTCTGAGGCTAATGTAAAAAAGTATGACTTCATCATTTGTAATTTCCTAAACTTTATAAATCTTTTTATATAACCTATAGTTCTGAAACTGCCATTAAGCAATTGGTTGATATGATTAGAAAAACTCAAAAGCTGGATCTACCCACATACCCTGGTCCTTTAAATGAATCTACAGTTTCAGTCAGTGTGTGCTGTACTAAATGGTTACCTTTCTGTTTGTCTCCCAAATCTCATATGCTTAGTTTTTTTATGTATTTATCAGCATATTATTCTCCTGTGCCCAAATGTTCAAATTTAGGCAAGTTCTTTTGCAAACATGCATTATCTGTAGCAAATGTTATCAATTTATCCAATTTCAAGTCATCTGCATATGGACTGTAGAACACCTCAGATGAAAAAGTTAGGTCTGAAAAATGTAATCTAAACAATTAAGGGCCTAGGACAGAGCCCTGTGGGACATCCTGACTGTAACCAAGAATTTATTTTTATTCTATTTATTTTTATTCTATTTATTTTTATTCTATTTATTTATGCATTTGTTAACCAGGAAAGTCCACTGCGCCTAGAAAAAGACCATTTTCATTGGCGGTCTGAGGAGCAAAGCTCCACATTAATTACATACAAAAGTAGAAATGTTAATATGTAGAACAAAGTAAAATGAGCAGTATTTTTACATTAATTTACGTGTAAATTATTGATTGCATACAAATGTCAAAATGTTACTACGGAGGACAAAGTAATTAAAGCAGTACTTTTATGTTTAAAGAAAGTAATAGCAATTAGTGATAATGTTTCAGTCAGATATGGGCATGTAAGTAAAATATGCAAGCATTTGAACCAACAATCAGTGTAAATGTATTTGCTGTGTTCTTAGTAGAGGAGAGTTGATTTCAGGGTAGATAGGAGGGGATGGGAGGGCTGAAGGAGGAAGGGTCAGGTTAAGGTGATAAGGAGTCAGCATGGTAGTGAAGAAGAGAGGAGATATTTGTAGTTGAGTGGTTAAGGTTGAGGTGCTGGGGAGGGAGAGGTTAGCTGCTGGGGTTATTAGCTGGGGTGCAGGAGCATAGCCAGTGAGAGGAGAGATATAGTTTGTGATCTTTTAAAGGAGACAAGATTGTTGATAGTCCTGAGTGAGGAAGGGAGAGTATTTCATAACTTGGTGACAGCATGAGAATACAGCATTTGGCCAGCTGAGAGCTTGGGTTTTATGACAGACAATAGCATTTTGTTTTCAGATATGAAGTGGCAATTAGGATGGTACATGGTCAGTGTGGAGGAGAGGGAAGAGCAGGTTTCTGGTTGGTAGATAATCTTGTGGGCTGTAGTTAGTTCTAGATAAATAAGTTGGTGAGGAGATTCTAGCCAATTTAGTTGAAGCAGAGAGGAACAGTGGTGGTAGAATATTTTGCATTTGTAACAAATTTAGCAACTTTGTTGTAGCAAGAGTCTACTTTAGTTTTTAAGGAGGTTTGTAGGTTTGTGAGGATGAGGGTGCCGTATAAAAGAGTTGGAAGCAGGAAGGATGAGGCCAGGTCTTTTTTTTTGCAGAGGGGCTAAGGAAATAGTTGTCTATAGAGGGCACCTAGTTTTTGATGGGTTTTGTTGATATTGCTGTGGATGTGAAGGTCAGGTTCATTTGTCATCAGTGACTCCTAGCAATTTGGTGCTAGGGACAACATCATTGATGGTGTTATGGGAATGAACAGTGAATAGTGACTTGTCAACAGGGCTAGATTTTGTGGGAGTAAATATTAGGAGTTTTATTTTATTATGGTTAAGGGCAAGATGGTTCTGAGACATCCAGGATTTGGTGGAGGTAAATGCTTCTTGGGTAAGATGAAATACATTGGCAGATTTAGAACAGCAGATGATACTCGAGTCATCTGCATACTGGATGACAGTACTGTCGGTAAGAGTGTTATGAAAGTCATTGACAAATATATTGAATAGGAGTGGAGACACAGAATTGAGCCTTGGTGAAAACCTATAGTTATAGTGATGAACGGGGAAGAAGAATGCTGCTACATTGTAGATTGTTGCCTATTGCCAAGATAGTAAACCATTTTAGGGTGGGGGGGAGAGGCTGAGTTCAGAGAGTTTAGTAAGCAGTAGGGAGTGAGAAATTGTGTCAGATCCCTTAGATAAATCAAGAACGAGTGCAGAGACTAAGGAGCCATCATCTCATGCAATATTTATTGTGCCCAAGAAAGAGATGAGGGCAGTGCTGATGCTATGTCCAGGCCTAAAGCCATGTTGAGTTGGAGAAAGGATTTGGTGTTTTACCAGATGACCTAAGAACGGAGTATGAATATACTTCTCTAGTATTTTAGAGATGAGGGAAAGAAGAGCAATAGGATGGAAGTTTGAGATGGAGTTGTTGCCTTTATGAAGAGGGAGAATAAATGCTTTCTTCCAGATATCAGGTATACAAGATTATTGAATGGACCTGTTGAGGAGGATGCTGACAGGATATGCAATGTAGGAGGCTGCTAGCTGTATGTATTTTGCAGGTAAGTTATCTGGGGCATTGGTGCATGGTTTTAGTTTATGAAGACATGTTTGGATGGTAGATGTGAGAATGGGTGATAGGGAGAAAATAGGAAGGGAATTTGATGGGATACATGCTGATGGTTTTGCTTGTCCATCTGGGATGATGGGTGGGAAGGTAGTAGTAAGTTTGGTGGTGGTGTCAATAAAGTACATATTAATGAGGGAGGCTAGCTCTGAGGCTGTTTTTTCTGGGTTTGGGCATGGGGTATTGTTTCCTGGGTGGCGTAGGGTGTTGATTACTCCCCAGAATTTCTTGGCAGTTTGCCTATGCTGGTCTTGGAAAGCTTGGAAGTATTCTTTTTTGTTTTTGACAACTAAGTGTTTAGCTTGATTGCAAAGTTGTTTGTATTGCATGAGGTTGGAAGGTGTTTTGTTTTTTTGCCAGGCTTTTAAGGTTTTATCCCTAGCGGTCATGACTTATTTTGTGGACTTTGTAAGCCAGCAAGCATTTTTAGCTTTACTTCTCTTTAGTTGAGTGTCTAGAATCTGGACAAATGAAGAATTTAAAGAATTCCCAGCTTCGTTAAGTGGAAGAAATTTCAGTGGGCTCTAGTTGGTTTTCTGGAGGATATCATTGAGGATATTTTGGTCGAAGTGGGATAGATCACTGGTATATCTGTATTGGTGTATGTTTGGTATAGAGGTGGGTTTACGTAGTATGAATGCAAAAGAGTGGTCACTATTACAGTCAGGGAGTGTGCCTGAGGAGGAAATTTTGTCAGGATCAGAAATCAAGATCCAGTACAAGACTGAGCCTTTGTTTTTGTTGTCAGGTCTGGTAATGTCAGAAAATAGTTGAGTATAAATGTGAACTTTGATATTAGCAGAGGGGTTATTACTGGAGATATTTAGCCAGTTTATATTGACGTTGCCTAGAATAATAGTTTCATTTTGTATGTTGGCTGTCCAGGCAAAAATTTCTTCTAGAATAGGTGTATTGTTGCCTGGGATTATGTATATTTCTATGCTGCAAAGGCGCTTGCAATGGTTAAATTTTAGGAAGGCAACAAGCAAATCTGCAGTGGAGAAGAGGGGAATTGGTTTAGAATAAGGAATTACTGTATAGGTGCTTGGGAATAGTAAGGCAATGCCTGCAACCATTTTTTGAAGTCTGTCAGTTCTGAGGCAGGAGTAGTTTGGGGTTACAAATTCAGAATCTTTAATATAAGTGTTACCTGTCTGACCGCCAACAATCCATTGTATGGCAGAATGACATATCTCCCCAACTACCTGTCTCCATAGGGGTTCCCCAAGGATCCATCCTTGGACCCCTACTCTTCTCTGTTTACACCAATAATCTAGCCTCTGCCACCAAACATGGCACACTCATACAATACGCAGATGACTCGACCATCATCTGCTCAGCCCAGTCCCTACCAAAACTGCAAAAAGTCAAACAGGAAGCTTTTTCCTCTGTTGAAACATGGTTATCCGATGCCCGATTAATACTCAACCCAAACAAAACTAAACTACTCATCTTCCAACCCACCAAACATACTCAAAACAACTCTCACTTTAACATCACGGCAAAAGACAACACCACTATATACCCAACTGAACACACCAAATTGCTAGGAGTGGAAATAGACAATAAACTAAAATTTGACATTCACATATCCATGACTATAAAAAAAGTCCACAAAAAACTAGGAGCGTTATATAGAAATAAGCAATTTTTCACCAAAGCAGCAAAGATTTCAATAGCAAATTCCCACCTTATCTCCACCCTACTTTATGCCTCTCCAATATATACCAACCTAAGGCAATGTGATCTAAACAAGCTAGAGACCTGCTACAACAAAATCGCCAAATTCACCACAGGGGCATCCTACCGTAGTCACCACTGTCTCTCACTTGCTGAACTGGGCTGACTTGAACTCCCTCACCTCCTTCAGTGGTATCAACGCTCACTTGCCCACAAACTAGTAAACCATCCACTAAATGTCCCATCCCTCCAGAATCTACTCCAACCCTATCGCACCTCCAGACCACTAAGATCCAGCAGCAAAAATCACTTGCAGATCACTAAAGCCAATAACTCTGCTGGTGAAGCACTATTCTCTTGTGCCATAGCCAAATTATGGAACTCACTCCCACCCACAATTACCTCCATACCATCATGCACCCAATTCAAAACTTTACTAAAATCGCAACTAAAAACATGCTGACTATGCCCTTGCAACTCCCACTCTAATATCATCCACCCCATCCAACCACTACCTTTCTTTCCACTCCACTAACTACCTTGATTATAGCAAGCTCAGATGCTCATAAGCCAGTACTACTTATACAGCACGAACTACTTCTTGTAACATTTGTTAATGTCTGGTATGCACTTCACAGATAAAGATTCTAGTTGTCTACTGATGTACTATGTTCTTCATCTGTAAATATGTTGTAAGTAGTTGCTATGTAAATTGTTAATCACTATGTAATCCAATGTAAATACTGTCTGTTTATATTAACTGTGGAGCTTTTCTCCCCGGGCCTCCGCTGAAAATGGACCTACGTCCAGTCGGACACTCCCGGTCAACAAATTTAAATAAATAAATAAAAATATGGTTTTAGCCATGTTTCTGTGATTGCAGTAAAATCTGGTTTGTTGACTCAGCCATGCATGCAGGTGAGGGATTTTGTATGTAATGCTTTGGAAATTAATTGTGGTGAATTTTAGGGATGTTGTGGTATTAGGGGAATTCTGAGAGGGGGGAAGGACCGGGATTAGGAAGTATAACACCACACTACTAGATTACAGAGAATAGGGAAAGTGTTAGGTAGGAGACACTTTTTTTGGGGTAATGGAGTATTTCTGGACATGGTAGCAGGGGCGGTTGTGTTATGTGGAGAGGAGGAATAGTTTCTTTTGTAGGATTACATCAGTTCTATAAAGGCTAGAACTGATTGCAGTATAGCTGGGGAGGGAGTTAATGTGGGATGATGTGGAAGGGAACGGTAGGGGAAGTAGGTTGTGTAAAATGATAGTCTTAGAAGGATAGAGAGGTAGAGAGTAAATGTCATGAGAAAAATCTTGAATATAAGTGACATAGCTGTATAGTGTTTTATGAGGGAGGTTAGGTTGAGTGAGTGAGTCTGAGTGCAGGTAGGTGTATAGGTAGGACTGCGGGAATTTAAAGACAATACAGGAATTATAAGAGTTATGATGTGGTTGAAGTTACTTAATGTTGGATGTGGGTTGTTATGAGTGGTAGGAGGAGGGCTTAATGGTAGGGTGTATAGTCAGGAAGGGAGATGAAGTGGGAATAAGAAAACAGGGAGGGGTGGAGTGTGTAGTGGTAATGATGGTTGTGTGCCAGACAGGTCTGTAGCCGAGCAGGAGGAATGTAGGTGAAGAGATGTGTGAGTGGTGTATGGTTGGGTAAGTATGGTTCAATCAGTTATAAATGTAATTGAAGTGGGGGTGGGTGGGAGCGGACTGAGCCAGAGCATAGTGGGTTTGCCCAGCTGAATGAGGGAGTAGTGCTGAAAAAACAAGTCAGTCATTTACAGCACTGGTGTACCTGTTAGCAGGTTAGTTGGATGGTATTTGTCAGAGAAAGACCTTTACTTTTTCATTTTATTGCTATTTGATTTAATTTTTATTTTAGAAAGGGAAGAGAAGACTGCTAGGGGGGTGATTATATTCCTGTGATGTTAAGGGAGGTTTTACTAGTTATGTTGGGAAGAAAGGATGGATGTATTCCCTATATGCATCCAAAATTAGAGAATGCAGTACACATTGACTTTGGTGTGTTTATGCTGCCATCTAGGGGAAAAAAGTAGCAGTAGATAAAGCTGAAGGCCTAAAACATGAAGGAAGGCAATTTACAAACACCACGCGGAATGGCGACATCCTCAGGGAAGTCCGCAAGTGTGCAAGCTTCTAGTTATAAAAACTACAAAAAAGTCTAATTGCTGTATACTTGCCATGTCCTTTCTGTAAGCTATGCAGCTATCCATCTTCTCGAGTACATCGATACCTAGTTTTTCTAATTTATTGATCAGTGTTTTGTGTGACTGTCAAATTCTGAAGTTAAATCTAAATACATTACATCACAGCACGTTTCATTCATAGCTGCTGTTATATTATTATAGAACATCATGTTAAAGGTGGTAATAGATCTATTTTCAAAATATGCCTGCTGATATATACAGTGTTAAGTCCCAAACTATCCAATTCTGACAGTAACTTAAGCAATATTACCTTCTCCATTATTTTTTCAATAACATGAAAGTAGACTTAAGGGTCTATTACTATGAGTTTGTCCTACTCCCCATTCCCTTAAAGACAGGTTTAATAAGCATGTTTCTCCAATCTTGAGGAATCTCCCTGTATTTATATGACCTAGTAAATAATCGATATAATTGCACTCTAAGTTCTTGCTTAAGTGTTTTCAGGTCATTATTACTAATTCCGTCATCTCCTTGTGCTTTGTTTGGATCCAGTTTTCACAGCTCTTTTTCAATATGATATAATTTAATTCCAGAATCTGGGGTTACCTGGATGTCACTAGGACAACTTATCACCCCCTTTGTTGAGACAACATCCAGGACAACTTGTCACCCCCTTTGTGGATGAAAACTGTTTTGCATAATATTTTGTAAATGCATCTATAATCTGTTGTCTGAAAATAAATTCTAGAATCTGCATGCAATTTATTTGCATGTCTTTACTCCTTCCACATCTAAGTATATATAAAAATGTTTCCTTATACTCTATCTTTATATAAATTTTCTTCAATTTTTCTAGATCTTGTATCAAATTATGCTTAATTTGTTTGTCCAGCTTGTTTACTTCAGTTTTCAAATTTGTAGTTCAACCTTTCTTCACTTCATTGTATTTACTGTTTCTTAGATAGTATTAGGCATCTATTTGTGGTTCCTTAACACTTGGGCTCCAAACCAGTGATTTAACATTAAGCAGAGTCAAAATCTGCACTCTTGTGGCATGAGATGGCTGATTTCACCTACCTGAGCTGGGAATTGCTGGTGGAAAATACTTTGTGTGCTTACCTGATTGGTCTAATGGCATAGGTAGTGTAAAACCTTTTTTTCTGATCCCATATAATCCTTGCTTTGGTGCAAAGCTGCTCATTGTGCAGCAGCGGTTACTTGTGCCTTGTATATATGCAGTTGCCAGAAGTAAAAATTACCCAATAAAAAATACCTTGAAACGTTTACCTCAGTCCCGCGTAACTCACTGGGCAATGAACAGCACTTATGGATTTAGTTAGGACTGTTTAGTTCTACCTTGCCTTACTATAGCACCAAGGACTGTGGCTGTTCAGAGAGCATCTGATATGGGTGCTGGCATCATCACTGGTTAGGTTAGCTGCAGATTAAAACAAGTAAGCACCCTTCCCTCATCTGGTTACAAACACCCTCCACTTCTATCCCTTACAAGTACACATTAGGATCTGTAACCATGAATGGTCACTTTCCTACGATCTCTGCATCCAGCTTGGTGAACATGGGCATCCTGAGGCAATGTAACAAGTGCCTTATGTACACTGACAATCACATAATTCTCAATCAGACAAATACAGTGTGTGAGAGATGTAGATACACATTGACACTGAAGGTAGACTTTCTCACACGGACACAAAATCAACAGGTTGTAATCAACTCACATCACTCACCATACCCACAAATGATCATATGCATAGACCTACAAATGCATAGGTGCTTATGTGCAACTTACCCAAACCTCAACGGCCTTACATGCATAATCCTTAGAAACCCTTCATGCACACAAACTAGACAGTTCCCATGACAACACATAGACACCTCTCATTGTGTCTCAACTATCAAACCCATAATGTGAAACACTCCCCAACCCAATATTCTAGTCATATGGGGCTCCATTGAGAGAGACAGTGATGCCCCTCTTACCAGGCTAGATAAGCAGGAGGTTAGTTAGGTGCCTGTTTTGGGCCAGGATCTGCCAGACCATGCAAGCACTCGAGTCTCTTGCCCCTAACTACCAGGAAGAGTCAGTCATAATCTATGATGGCATGAATGACTTAAGACTAACCTCCATAGATTATATAGAGAGAGACCTGATTGAGCTCTCAGACTTTGCGTCACAGTAGGTATGAGCCTAGCACTGTTTAGCATTCTACCATCTCCAAAGATGATGCCACAGTACCATCAGAAAATGAGTTACTTTAACAATCGGCTTAGCTACTGGTGTCATTTAAATGGGGTCCAGTACTTGTCAGCCTGGATGGACATGGTTGGCAGGCCATGCTACTTTGCCATGGATGGTCTTCACTTGTCACCAATAGACTATCAGGTATGCCCAAAATATTATCCACTTCTATAATGCCTTTTTAGGCATTGCCAAACAGACAAAACTTCAAACATAACAAAAGCTACTCAGGGCAAGCTAGAGGTGTTACTGCTCAATGCTAGGGGTCTCAACAAGAAACTGCCTTACCTGAATGCACTCCTCAGCCTGGAGAAGGCTGATTTCTGTGCAGTTACTGAAACATGGTACAAAGCCATGGAAAGCACTAAAACAGTGCATGACTTTAACACATTTCATACATTCTGACCAGCTGAACATGAAAGAGAAAAAGGCATAGGTGCATCTATCTACATAAAGGGAAGGCACACTTAAAGGCTGGTCAGACAATATGACATGCTTGAGCTATTCCATATCCAATTAGCCATGGGAAAAACCCATTACCCTACAGCTAGCTACAGGTCCTCCACAATGAATTAGGAAACCCATGCATTTATACCTGAAATTACTAGAATCAGTCACAAACCAGCCCAATAGAATGCTCCTGGTTAATTTTAACTACTCCTTTATTAATTGGGAGGCATACATGACCACTAACATGCAGAACAAAATATATCTTGACTTTCTAATTTTAAATACCCTGGAGAAGCTAGTCTGTATACCTACTAGGGGAGCAAATATGTTGGATCTGGTACTCACAAATATGGGAGAATGCTGCAAGTGCCCCAGTGTGATATTCTCACTAGTAAGGTTGGATCACAAAGCCCATAAGGTGAAATAAAGGTAAAACTAGTCCTCCCACCTAACACCAAAAACTTTAAGAACATCTCTAAGGTATGGACCCTATTAAAAGATGGCAGACCTAGTTTCTAAACTCCCCAAATACAGAAAAACACAAAAACCTATGCAGAGTAATACAATGAATCCCTGTGCAACCATATAAGCAACTGCATAGAAATGGCAGTACCAGACCGAAATAAACCTAGGTCAAACTGCATAAACAAACCACCCTGGGTGACCCCTGTATTAACAGGTTGTACAACAAAAGAAAGACATTCCTGTTGAGAAGTAAAAGGGAATGTGAACAGCAGAGCAAAAAATTCCTCATTAATCTAAAGTGAATCAGGGAAGTAGTCAAGTCTCTGAAAGAAGACTTCAAGCTTTGTTTTCTTTTCAGGTAGTTGAGGCCAACCAATATGAGAGTGTTAGGTTGGACAGTAATATTCTCCAGGGTGCTTAGGAACATGGGGTTTGACTCTTGGGACATGGTTGGGGACCTATGGCAGGCTACAACGTGAAATGCTGTCCTACCCTATGTTAGCTACACCTGCAGTATCTGTGATGCATTATGTTGAGCTACCAGTCTGGATGTGTGTGCATCCTTTGTGAATAAGGAGTGCTTCGAGTGAGTGCCTTTTGAGATTTAGACTCCTAATGTTGAGCAGCATGACACTCAGATTGCATTTGTTTGTAGCTGTTATATATTTTAGGTATCATGTATATCTTTACATGTATATCTCTATAGATATACTTTGTCTACATTTGTCCACATATGTGCATCACCATACAGAAATACATGCATACATAGAAAACCTGACTGATTCTACAGAATATTTTCCCTATTGTTGCATGACTCTACTGACTGATATGTTTAGAAAAGCATCAGTATTTTGCAGAGCTCACATGGTGGTGGTACCAGTGTACAGGCCCCTGGGTTCAAGACTTGACAGAACTGATAATTTTGTTGCAAGGCAGAACAGTTGCTGCTGGCGACAGAGGGATAAGGGCAATATTTCAAAGAGGTCCCTATTTTGGGCCATTTACCCCCGTTTTGACATCCTTTGGACAGATTTGTTACAGTAAGAGGTTTCTGGTATGGATCTGATGTACAACTGCAATACATATATATGTAAACATATATATATATATATATATATATATATATATATATATATATATATGAATGTCTATACATATATATATATATATATATATATATATATATATATATATATATATATATATATATATATATATATATATATATATATATATATATATATATATATGTGTGTGTGTGTGTGTATTGATTTACTCTTCTAGCTCTACATGTATTTTTAAATGTATATATTGTATGTGTGTATCTACTTGTATTATGTATTTATTTGTCCATATGTATATGCATCTCCATGCACATATACATTTGTATATGTATATACAAAACCTGACTAAATCTACAAGCTCTTTTCCCTACTGTTCAATGACTACTGAATGATATGTTTGAAAAAACTTCAAACATATCTACAGCTCATATGGCTTAGTGGTAGATTGCTGTGGCTATGGTGTGCATGGTCCTGGGTTCAAGACTTGCAATGGTTGGTTATTTTGTTATTGAGCAGAACAAGTGCTGTTGGATACAGAGTGATTAAGGCAATTTTAAGCAGTTGTACGTGGGTTTGTGTGGAGCTAAGGGATGCTAACTTACGGTTAACTATGCTTACACATAGCCCTATAAGTACTTAATCTGGGTTAGCTTAGCTTACACAGTGCAAACACACTTACTCCCGCACTAATTTCTTTAAAAGAAAAGAAAAAAGGGGTGATTGGAAAGTAGTGAAAAAGGGGGACGCAGAGGGAAAAACAATATGAAAGATAGCTAGGGATATGCAGGATGGGTGTAGGGAAGGTCCATAGCTGTCCATTTCTTCTACAGCAACAGCTGGGCATATATACAGAATTTTGGAGGTAAATTTGGACACTCAAACCCCAAAGAGGGGGGCAAGGACAACAATAATGTGTTGTGAAGCCAATTAGACCAGATTACATGTGTCCAGTGGACGTGTGCAAAATGGACAGCTATGTATGAGGTGACTTTTTTTGTGGGAACAGCTTGCCCTCTTTTTTTTTTTTTTTTTTTTTTTTTTTTTTTTAAAGGTGAGAGTGAGATGTTGGGTAAGGATAGTAGGTATACTTGGGGAGGAAGGCTAGGTAGACAGACAAGACAGCAGACCGGGGCGGTATATGACACACACAGGTGGTAAACACCTTGGGCAGGGAGGGGTGGTTGGTAATCGGATGCCCACAAGCCCCAAAATGGATACAGTGGGATTGAGGTCCACACCCATGGGCAGTCACCACTGCACTTTCACAGCTTCGAAGGTGGCTGTGCTGGGGGCTGAGCAGGAGGGGAGGCTGAACCTCTAGATGTGCCATGCGGCCCTCAAGCTGGCATAGCAGATCTTCAGATTCCTTGCAGAGCTCGCTACACACCAGGTCTGGACCTGGATTTGGGTGACAGTATCTTGTCCGCGTCCACACCTGGGGGGACAAGCCCCATCCCCTGAGGCAGTTCCACCCAAAGGTGGTGCATGATCAGTAGATGAGGTGGTCCCGGGCTGGGTCCCAAATGTGCTGAGGCCCAGTGCCATGACCAGATGAGGCAGGAGAGGCAGATCCACTAGAGCAGCCTTCCCAGACATGCTATGGTGTTGCAGTTGTAGAACATGTTGGTTAGTCATGCAAAACACATTCCAGGATTAGTTATAACATGCATGAGTATTTCCATTAACCCAAAACAACATATTTGGAACAGTTGCATAGCAAATAGAACACATGCATATATGAAACCACAGTGGGCATTATAATGGCTTGCAGGTTGCATTCATAGCAACAGGCCACCAATGATAGTATTTGAACAAGGGACATTGATGGAACAAAACATTTCAAGATTTGTAGAACAATAGGGGACATGTCCAATTAATAGGTTTGGGGAAAAACATGCCCATTGATATATGTGTTTAGGTTATTGGTGCAGATAAGGTGGGAGGAGAGAGATAGATGTCAAATAACTGTATATGCTTGAAGTGCTCACAACTTTAATGATCATTGCTCAAATCATTACTCTACAAGTATTACCTCACTTTAGATTGACCTATGGCCTTGGGTTGGGCAGTGGTATGTTTGTACACAGTGTAATTACAGGCTTCTTACAGTTCATTTATAACTTTTCTTACCTGGCAGATCTGTGGAGGAAATATCTGTTAACACTATCTGTTTATACACATATTCACATAGTCAAGGTTACATATGTGCAGTCATAACTGTGTGTGTGTTCTAGTGCCATAATCCACCTTGATTTCTATTGGTCACCCTGGGTGCTGGGTGCAGTGACCACTAGCTGTGACAGTGTGACCATTGAGGGACATTTCTTGGAGGGGACTACTTGGTGTACATCTTTCTTTCATTTGCAGCCTTGGGGTTGGACAGTGGGTGTTGTACACAGTGTATAATTGCAGACTTCTTACAGCTCATTTATACCTTTTCTTACCTGCAGACCTGTGGAAGGAATTTTTGTTAATACCTGAATGTTTCTACACATATTCACAAGTTCTTAGATGAAATTATGCATACAACTTAATAGCACCCCCGGGATTCGAACCATGCTGGTTTATGCAAAAATAGAACACAAGGCTGTGTTTCATCACAATGAGCTACCAAATAATTGCCATTTCTTTCCTGACTATTTTCAGTATAACAGTGTGTTGTTTGGAGAATCTCCCTTTTGTGATTCTGATATTCATGCATGGTAGATTTTTGTTGTTATCTCTAATCAGATCTTGACATATTACGGTGTGGAAAACAATGGTTAACACAGCATTACTATTCAGGGACCAGATCCTGGTGCATGGAACATTTCTTATAGCTAATCTGTTAATATCCGTATTACACATCTACATTCAAACTACCATATACCAATGTCTACACAACAGTCTTGTGTTTAGAGTTTTATTGACAGGTACAGCTACACGTTTTTGATATATATCCTATACATCTGTATTACTCTGCTAATGACTTGTTTATTCAGTACAAACAGTACACATTACTAAATACTGGCAGGTGACATTCTACTGCATTCTATTTATATGCCCTGACTACTGCTAGCTAGATTAGTACTCACCAGCCTCACAACGCAGCCTACTGGCATGGCCTTCCAAGTTCACAGCCCTCTCTTCTGCAGCTGTACAGGAGATAGAGAAACATTTATGCATACCTTTCCATGTCGTACTTAGGCTGAACTCTTGATACACAAAAATTAATGGTGGTACTTACATACTGTTGGGACATTCTGTGCCTGAGCATCTTGGACATCTGCTCCAAGAGGTCCCTCTTCCTTTGCTTCAAGTCAGTATAGTGATGCTGGACCTGCTCACCAGTTCAAGGGATGCCAGTTATACTGGTGAGGTCATGCATGAGACTGTCCCAGGCCTCACGTTTGTATTGGGAGCCCTGGTACTGGTCCTGCAGCAGTCGCCCTTCATGGTTTTCTACAAGGAGTCCAACCATGACCCTGGACTCCTGAATGCCCCAACGCTGTGCCCAAAAGCGCACACCTTCTCCAACACCAGCCATAGTGCCTGTAGTGATAAGCTACAATTGGCTATGGTTGTATTCCTGCCTGTGGGATTTCAGTAAGGCTGGATTCCCGCCCTTTGCCGTGATTGGTCTAGTTTGAATATGCTGAGCTAAGCTAAATGACAGGCAAGCTCACTTAGCTGAGATAAGTATTGCTTACAGAGGTAGATGCTAAGCACTGTTTACCAGTGCGCATATCCACATTAGCTACACTAATTATTGGTAAACATAACCGTTTAGGCACCATTTACTCTGGGTAAGTATAGCTGAACATGATTAAGCAATGTTCAGTTTTTATTTTATGGACTATCAGGATTGTGGAATCAATTGCTTCTTAATGCCATCTTATGATATGTATGTTTCCCTTCCATGACACCCCCCTATGTGCTTTCATTACATTGCATTCTTTTGTGGCTATACTGTATGAGACACTTGTATTTATATGTGGGTTTCACATCTGTACATCACTGACACCTTACATTTGGACCTGCTACATTACCCTGGTCAACAAATGTATTCACTACCTATTTATAAAATTATATATTTTAGTCCTGTTTCACAAATAAATGAACTGCAGTGGGGCTCAAACCACAGATACCTGCATGTTAAGTGAAAGCTCTAACCACTACACTATTTGGCTTTGACTATTTTGGCTGTATATTTCTATTTAGCTCCTTTAGATGTTTACACTCTGCTATGCATAGTTGCGCGGTGCGCCCACCCACTCAGCTATGCTTAAACTTTTCTGGAGACAGAAAAAAAGTTGATATGGTGTTCTAGTTTTATTTTACTATATGTTATGCACATTGTTTCTCCCTCTTATGGCAGGACATCTGGAAAAAGCATGACCTGATGGGGGGAAAAATAGGGACAGACTTTAGATATTGTGCTTGCCAGCTTAGAAAGCTGATAGAATAACAGGGGCTTTGCATTGGCATGAATATTCTGAAGGGTATAATGTCCGAGACTCAGCTGTCTCTCATTATTTTCCGACTTTAATGATTTTACACTAATTTTTCAGAAAACCATACATTTATGGAGAGTGGACCACAAATATGAGGCTAACATCTGTCACTCTATGAAAATTTGTACAGTTGAGGGGTATGTGTGTGCATTTGCACACATTTCCTGCTTCTGCAGGATGAAGTGCTGTACAGTGCTTTAGCAATACAGGGGGTGCGTCGCAAGCTGTGACACATCCCCTGTATTGGTTTCCTCTTGCCATTCTTATTTCATTGTCTGTAGACACTGAAATGATCTATTTTACATTTCACTGTCCGCTGACACTGAAATACTGGCATAACATTAGAGCTAAGCTCTATTGTTATGCTGGTATGGCTTAGAAAGTGCTGTATGGCACTTTCTGAGTGCAAGGGGCATGTTTAGTGTCCCTGCACTGCTCGGACATGCCCCCTGCAGTCATTCTTGTTTCGTGCCTGCCTAGTGTAGAGAGCAGTGCTCCATCATGAATATGCAGGGTGCGCTGCTGTCCTAGATGGCCAAGGAATGCTCCATGCAAGAATAACACTATTGTTGTATGGAGCTTGATGAATCCCGGGAATGTCTTTCTCCACCTTAGCAACTTCACAGTCATAAAAACCTGATTCACCCCTCTATCACAAAGAGATCCCTAAGAACAACCAACAAACTACTTCTAGAATTTATTTTTGTTTGACACTTGGTTGGTACAACTGAGCCAGTAGCCCATTTTCAGTGGAGACCCAAGGAGAAAAGCTCCAGAGTTATATAGAACAAACATTGTATAATATACAAAACGTATATATGGATACAGAAAAAAAAAAATGCTAAAGTTAATAAATTTGCAAAATGAGTTTTTTTTTCCAAGAAAAAAACAATGGTGGTATTAGATGACAGAGAAAAAAGAGCGGTGTTTATTCTGTATCTTAAGTGAAGATATTAAAATTGAGCTTAATACATTTCCATGAGTTATAGTAGCCTATCTATTAGAGTTAAATTAACATTGTGATTGAGAGTAGAAAAAGTACTGGAGTCTAATATTCCTGTAACGGAAAATGATGTAAAGGGGGTGTGGAGGATCAAGTCGGATTGTGACAGAGGCAAAACCTTGTGTTCAGCAGGAGTTGTGGAGTTGTTTTAGCTCTATTTTGAAGTGCTTGGAGTGGGAGGTGGTTCTTGTATACAAGTAGAATTTATTCCAGGCTTGGACTACAGTGTATTTGTATAGTAGTTTTCCAATGTTTTTATTAGTTTTATGGATATCAAAGAGTTATAGATTGGATGTACAGAGAGGATGATGTGTAAAATGTTGCAAAGGAGTAGAGAGAGGGGCGGGATGTAGGTTTCAATAGAAAAAAAGTGTATGACTTGAAATTGAGACAGTTGGAACTGGGGAAATTCTAGCCACTGTACTTTGAGAGCAAGGCAGTGATGAGAATTGTGTGGTGAGTTAGTAGCAAATCTAGTTATTTTCTGGTAAGTTTGTTCTTAGATAAGTGTACATTGCATGTCAGTATGGATTGGGACTGCATAGAGAAGGGAGGGAAGGAGGAGTGTCTGAGCCAGGGTGAGTTTAGTGTCAAAGGTAAGAATTTTTTTATTTCTATATAGTAAACGTATTTTTTGATTTTTTTTTCTAAATAATTTGCTGGATATGCAAGTTGATTTTGAGTTAATTGATAATGGTACCTAAACGTTTAGTCTCTGGTTCTGCTTTAATGGTGGTCTTGTCTAGGCATGACATGACAAAGGTAGGTTTGTAGCGAGATAGAGGTCAAGGAAGGAATAGCAGAAGTTTGTTTTTTTAGGATTTAAGATGAGCTGGCTGCCAGACAGACACTTTTCGATGGACAGGAATAAGTGTTTTGTGTTTGTGTGTGTGTGTGTGTGTGTAGTTGAGATATTGGAGATGGAGAGGAGTGTAAAATTGTCTGCATATTGGATAAGAGAGGACTGTTTTCAGGCAGTATGGAGGTCATTGGTGAAGATATTAAACAGAAGGGGGCCAAGGATGGAGCCCTGGGGAACTCGCAATTTGATGGGTAGGAAAGAGGAGAAGTGATCCATCTGATTGATTGTTGCTTATCGGAAAGGTAACTTGCAAACCAAACAAATGGGGGCCCAGAGAGATTGAGATCAGATAGTTTGGATAGAAGCACAGAGTATGAAACTGTATATAAGGCTTTGGAGAGGTTGAGAAACTGGCAAGATACAAATCGGTTGTTCTGTGGCCTTGGCTACAGTGTGAGAAAAATATAAGTGCAGTGGTATTACTGTGGTTTGGCCTGAAGTGGGACAGTGTAGACGGATTTACAGATGTCTGGGACTTTGGCTTCTAGAATGGATCGATTGATTAGCAGAGATACAGGGTAGGCTTCAGATTCAGTGGCTAATTTGAGGAAGATGGGAGGAAGGTTATCTGGAGAGGGAGAGCAGGGTTTGTTTGTGCAGGAGTGATTTGATATAGGCAGTAGTGACTGGTTTAAGGGATTGAGGATTTTTGTTGTGTGGCTTAGAAGAGATGGGAGGGGGATCAGGATTGTGGTTGGTGTGAGTAAGTCTTTGAATAGTATCTATGAAGTAATTGTTAAGAAGGGTGGGAGTTTCTAGTGGGTTATTTGGGAAAGGGATGGGAGTGGAAAGGTTTTCAGGGTAAAGAATTTTGTTTTTAGTAGACCAGAAATTTTGTGGGTTGGATTTTCTGTTGATTTAGGGTGAGTTGCAGAAGTTTTTTTCATCTTTAACTATTTTTGGAAAGATTCCTGGGTTCTCTGTAGTTTTGGAGCTGAGAAGGTGATTTGTTTTTTACCCAGGTTTTTGAAACATCATCTCTTTAATGCATAAGGAATCAAGTTTCTTTAGAGAGCCAGGGGGCATAATTAGCTTTAATTATAATTCTCCTAGAAGAGGCAAAGTAGTTGAGAATATCAAGGAAAATGTTATTAAATTTGAGCACAGCTTCATTGAGAGAGCTGCCAGGGAAGGACCAGTTGATTGATAATGTACAGTTAAATTTGTTGGCACTGAAATTTGAGTGTTTATGGCAGTCTCTATAGGAGTGTGTTTTGGGTGCTTTGAGAGGATTGTTGATCAGAGTGTAAAGTGTGTGTGCTTGTATCTTTAAGAAGCATGTGAGGCTGTACATGCACATACATAACCCGCACATGTGCACAACCTTAGTGACATTTTTTAGAAGCAGCTAGGGTGTGAGCGTGCATGATCATAGTTGTTAATTGTATATAAGATACTGAAGTTAGAGTCAATAGTCAACAGTAGTAATATGTTTGTATGAAATAAAGCTGCTTGAACAGAACCCATGAAGACTCATTTATTCATGTCCTAACATGAAAGCGACAAGTATCTCCGGATGTGGATGGGAAGAGGATCACTCAATGTGTTGAGTACGGTACAGGGATTGTGGTAGAGATTAGGGGTGTTTGTGAAAATCCAATCTAAGATTGGATTGGAAGGTGCAGTTTTGTGTACGTGTGTGGGGGATGTCACAAGTTGGTGGAATCCATGTAAGTTGATAGAGTTGTGGGGAGTCAATGATTAGTTTGGACCAATCAGTATTAACGTCTCCATGTATGACAGTTTCATAGGATATATTGTGGGAGATCCAGGACAGAATATGCTCAAGGGTGGGAATATCATTGCCTGGTGGGATGTATATGGAGGCTATAGCACATTTGTTCTGTGAGTTTAGGTGGCAGTTAAGAATAGGTAGTTCAGCAGGGTGGAAATTGAGTACCGGAATGGTAAGAGATTTAGCTGATCAGAGTAGAGGATGGCAACTCCTCCACCTTTTTAGGGATTCTATCAGAGCATTAGATGTTATAACCAGGTGATAGTATTACATTGTTGGTGATATGGGGTTTTAGCCAAGTTTCAGATAGGGTAAGAATGTGTGGGGGAGGAATGGGATAAACAAGCCTGGAGTTCAGTGGTTGTGGTAAAGAGTTGTTGGATATTTAGAGAGTAGATAGGTTTTGTGGTAAGAAGTGGCAGGGTTGGGAGGGAGGGGTAAATGGAGGAAGAGTTCACTCTGGTGTTGGGAGATGGAGTAGGGGGCCAGGGTTGGGGTGGATGTCCCCAGAAAGAAGTAAAGTAATAGTAGGTGAATCGAGTTGTGCAAGGTGAGGGTAAAAGATGTGCTTCAATTTTGGTTTCCAGGAGAGAGAGGTATATTGATGTAACTTGTATTTAAGTAGGAAAATGTTCTAGAAGTTATAGAGGGATGGGGAGATTTTATAAGAGTGAATGTTGTCTTTATTAGCAAGGGTGATTGTGGCAGTAAGAGATGTGTGGGTGAGAGAGTTTGTGATACGAGGTTGATACTGTGAGAAAGATAAGTGGTGGTATTGTTATACAGAAGTGAAGATAGAAGTGGTGCATTGCGAGATTCATCATTGTTTGCATTTCTTAAGAGATGCCTTAAAGTCACATTCCTCCCAAAATATTTTAGATCTAGAATAAATTCACCCATTGGTGAACGCAAGGAGGGTATGAAACTCATTCCTTTCTGTAATAGTAAAGTCTGATCTCTTGTTAATAAAATACTTGCTATATTAAATACAAGGGAATCCTTTATTCCTGAAACCTCCATTTCTTCCTCTCCCTGCTCTGAACGAATGAATCTCAAACTAGAATTGGATATAGGAAACCAAGTACGTTTGTCCCTGTATGCCATCCGGTTGTTGATGCCTTTGTGCGATTATGTGAAAATGAAGTGGCTGAATATAGATAGCAAAAGGGAAGTAAACATTTCCACAACTTAATTCTAAATGTGAAGAGAGCACTATCTGAACTACAGAATATGAAGGACATCATGATCAAACAAGCTGACAAAGGAGGGGCAATTATAGTTCTGGATACGTCGTTCTAGGATACCAAGATGAAGGAGATGCTAGCGGATATAGCCACCTACAGGAGGATTGATAAAAGAGAATTGAACACCATTATACATAGTGTACAAGACACACTTTATGACAAGCTCATGAATAGATCGATAAGCAGATAGCTGTTTGATTTTTTTTTTTTAAGTATGTCATCGTACTATACCTAGCATCAATGGAATGCCTCAGGTGCATAAGAATGTACATGACCCTCCGATGCGACCAGTCGTTTCAGGAAAATGATGGATAACTGAACCCCTTTGTTTTTATAGAAGGGGAGTTAAAGAAATTGCTACCTGACGCACCTGCAGTGATCAAGGACTCAGCTGAGTTCTTAAGCAGACTTTACAAGAAACTGAAACGGATGAATACTTGTAAGAATTTATTATTGGTAACTATGGATGTGAACAGTTTGTTCACGTCCATACCCAATGATTTGGGGATCAAAGCAATCAGAGACTTTGGTGTGAAGCACAAAGCAACCAATAATATCCATTTACTATGTAGTCTCTTGGAATTGGTCTTATATAACAATGTGTTTCTGCATGGTAGTACTTACTACTGGCAGAAGTCGGGGGTAGCGATGGGAACTCCATGCGCAAACAGTTATGCCAATCTGGTCCTGACAAGATGGGAAGAGCTATGGAAAGCGGATATTAACAACAAATGGAATAGAAACATAGATTTGTGGATGATGTATTTCTCTTATGGGATGGTGATTTAACCTCCTTGGAACATTTGGTACAATTTTTGACCAACACAACTTCATTTTTGAAGTTTGAAGTGACATCTTCTAATACAGAAATAGAATTCTTGGATGTTAAGTTAATGTTAGATGACACAGGAAGCATCAATACTAGAATGTATAGGAAACCTGTATGGCGCAATCATTTACTACACAATACTAGCATGCATCCCAGGCATATTCTTGACAACATAGTGACTAACCAACTAACTGGAGTGTCCAAACTCTACACGAGGGATGAGGATTATAGGGAGGAGCAAATTAAACTTATCAATGACTTTAATAAGAAAGGATACAAAGTCAAAGAGACACAGACCAATGAAGCAACTACCTTGGAACTATGCTCTCAGAGGGGAAGACCCTATTTCTCGGACCAAGGTGAAATAGTTAAGATTAGGCGAAAGGAGGTAAAGTCCAATCTGAGATGCCAGTTGACATATAGTACCGACAATTTTGCTATTCGTAATACCATCAGAACATTTTGGCCAGTGCTAACACCTGACAACAAAGTTAGGGAAATTGTTGATCAACCTGGCTTTTCTTTTAAGAACAGGAAAAACTTAAAAAGACTATTATGTTATAAAACAGAAACTGAAGCTATTTCTGAAGACAGGAGTTTTCAGATGAACAGGATAGTTGGAACATTCAGATGTGGAAGTTGCAAGGCATGCTCTCATATAAATATCTCAAATACTTTTACACATCCCCTGACTAAAAGGAACTATAAGTTTGAAGGATTAGCAAACTGTCGGAGTAAGAACATTATCTATGTGGCAACCTACAGTCACTGCAAGGCATACTACATGGGGAAAACTAATCAAATGCTTAATGAACGTATCCTAAAGCACTTATCTGACATAAGAAAAAAAGTTACCAGCAATGCACTTTATATGCATATTAGTATAAATGACAGTCATTCTTTCAAGTTCATGACACTAGCTAGGCTTCATGAAACACCAAGAGGTGGGGATTTAGTAAACCGAACAGAAATTGAAGAGATGAAGTGGATAATGAATTTGCAATCAGATCAATCACCAGGTCTGAATGCATTTGTCCCTTTAAAACCTGCACTAAAAGGGAAAGCTCTTCAGCACGCAAAATGACATAATTAGAAGGGTGTGTATGCTTCTATGGTTACTAAATGCATCTAAGTGAGTGAACACAAGGAAATGAAGGTATTTAAGAAGTTGTTTCACTGGCAAACATTTAGGATTTGAAAAAGGTATTTTACCAAAAGCCCTTGTCCAGTTTATGAGCCAGTGTGTTTATTTTATCTTATCATATATTTTATTAAAGTTTTCAAGTTTTAAGTGTTTTTAAGTGGAATTGGTGGCAGAACCATTTGTTTTTGGAGAAATATCAAATTAATGATATTGAAAAATTCTGAACTAACTAAATCTAACAAATACCACAGTGACTCCCTTATCAATCAAGATATCCAAAATCTGGAATTCCATACCCCAAGCAATCATCAGCGCTAACAATGCATTAAAGTTGAAAACACTTCTGAAAGAACACCTTACAAATACATGGATATGCTCTTGTGGCAACCCTGAATGATCAATCCCTTCTCTACTACCACCTTTTTTTTACCCCCTTAATTCAAAAATTCTCCACAATTCCATCTCCAAACATTCTTCCTCTTGCTTTCTCATATTATCCCCTCACTGAAGCCTACCTGACCCTCCTCTCCCCCTCACCACTTTCAAATCACTCCCTCAGTTTTTACTCCATTTGCCCATCAGTACTTATGGCAGTCTCCTACCAAACTGCTCTAACAGTTACTCTAGGCTCTTGATTTCCCAACAGTGCTTCCACAGTATTATTTTCACCCATATTTTTCAGTTTGCTACCTTTGGCCTATTAATTTCTCTCCTCTGTTATATCTCTGCAAGGTCACATCGTCCACTTTGTCTCAGTCTTACAATCTTTCTTTTCCATCAGCGCAATTTCCGTATCACATCTACTATCAGTGCTACTACTGCTGTTAAACAACATTTACCTTATTCACCACTTGCTAGACCCTAATTGGTTGGCTCATATTTTTCACTACTGATCTATTTCTGAACTATTTTAACCTACTTATCTCAATATCTAACTATAGTTATTCCAGATATTAACTCTTGCCATTATTTGCTATTTTGATACGTTTCAAATGGAATTATACACCTATTGTATTTTTCACTGCTACCTTTTTTTTTCCTTGCTATGTATGAGCATGTCTTCAAATGCTTTCTATATATTTTTTACTCTATTGCTAGTAAGTTTTAGTCTAAGGCTATGTGTAGCTATTCTGTATTGTTTTATTTTTGATATTTTTATTGTTTGTCATGTTAATTGTGGCGCTTTTCTCCCTGGGCCTCCACTGAGAAAAGGCTAATTATTCTTAGCCCAGTGGATAATCCCAGTAAACAAACAAATGTAAAATGAAGTGGTTTAGCTTGTCGATTAGTTTTTGCTGCAGAATGTAGAGCGATTTCATATATACGTGTGTGTGTGTGTGTAGGTAGATATAGATATAAATAACTTTTTTTTTCTTATGGTGGTTTTGTTTCTGACTCTTCCCCTATCCACTTCTGGAATCAGGTATGTTTTCCTTTTTATCGTGATGTTATATATTCTGTCTTTATGCAGAAATTGTTAAGCAAAGAAGATGATGAGGGTAGTTGTCCATAAATACGTGTGGACCAGATTTCATAAGAGTTGCTGTGATTCTGAAAGACTTGCTGTCAGTGTAAGTGACTTATTTTGATGTAAACCAGTCTATAAAGAGGCTTAGACTGAGGGCCAGATTCCAAAAGACCTGTTCTCAGTTTGTGTCACTCGTACTGATATCAAGTCTTTTGGAATTGGGCCCAGTCTGTATTTTTCTCTGTCAGTCATTCACACAGATGAAGGCAGGTAGTCAAACAGTCATTTTATCTTTATCTGCAGTTTGTGTGACACTAACTGCATTATTTTCATATTTTCATTTTTGCAATTTTTATTTATTTTGATTTTTCACTTGCTAAACAGCCACATTTAGTGAATGGAGACCAAGATGGCAGCCATTTTAGTTTATCCATGCTTTAAAGAGGCTTTTTATGCTGTTGTGAAGCTAATGACTTAATACCGGGCTCTCCTTGTACATTATTATCCTCTTGGAGAGTCTCTGTTCTGCAACATGTTATCGCTGTTCTGATTTGTCCATTTTCTAATGATAAAGAATGGCTGAATGAGGAGAAGATATCTGTATCAGGACAAACACTAAGGAGCTTTAAGGCATCCGGGCCAGTGAGAGATCATCATTTGCAGTTTTCCACTGGAGGTATAGGACTCCAAAGAGTTTTGCAAAGGTATTTCAATGGAAAAGCCTGCAGTGCTTGAGATATGGGGTAAAAAGTAGTAGGTAATATTTTAATGTGATGGGGATACCCAAAATTAAAGAAAGAATGGCATGCAGGGAAAGCAATGTGGACCAAGTCATATAATATAGTGTTAAAGGAAGGAAAGAAGACTCACTTATTTGGAATAGAAAAATAGCAAAAAGGGCATGAATGTGGGATAAAATTAGAGAGGTATTAATTTCAATGCATCTGTAAGGAATAATTGATATAAAATGGTGATCAGTGGATATTAGTAGTGTCAGGACAGACAGCACAAGACAGTAGATGAGGCAAGTACTGATAGGTGAAAAAAATAAGAGTTGCTTAGAAAGATTAAAGCAGGAGTGGGACATAGTCTGAAAAGGTAGAACGAAGAAAGAGAGGAAGGGAAATAGTGGAAGCAAAGAGGTAGGAAGATTGAGTATTATAATGTGAGCAGGTTTAACATCTAAACTGATTTGAAGTGTAGAAGGTATGCACGAGATGGGAAAGACTAAATCTACAAATGTAAGTTTTGTATATAATGTGCAAGACTGACTACTGTAATATACAGCAAAATAATCCATTATTTTTAGTCATGTGCACCTAGTATTAGGTTTCAAAAAATGGATATATTTTCGTTGACATCTTCAGCTTGAACATATTTTTGTGAGTTGATATGAAGGTCAAAGAGGCAAGCTCTAATTGTATACTTGGGATCAAGCCCCTAGTGCAGAAGCTGACTGGTTGTCAGAGTGTAATAGTTATTTAGTGATGGGTTAAACTGAAGAGGCAAACTGTCATAAACTCTATAAATTTCATGTCAGCTAGGACCAGTGACTTTGTTAAACCCTGATTAAGGTAATGACAGCACCTAACGGAAAATCTTCAGGGTCTGAATTTAATAAGGCAGTTATAGTACTTTATGAACTGCTGATATCCAGGTAAAAGAAGATCACTTTTAACTTGCAGTGGGTAAAAGATCATAATTTCTTTTTTGAAATAATTTTAAATATTCATCATTATTCAGAATTGTTTTATAGTGCGTCTCCTGAATGTAGGAGTACCAGCAGTATGTCTTTGTGTTTGAGGAAAGGGGCTACTTTACGAATGTGCAAATACCATGACCATCTGTTGCATCTATGCAGTACTGCTTTATAGCTAATTGTATCCTCCTCTAGTCTTGCACAGCTTAAGACACTTCTCCCTGGCTTACATCCTTGCCTGTCCAGAAATCCCTTATTTGCTCCGTGGCAGGTACCCTGGTCATGACCCTTTGCTGAGAACACCCCCTGACTTCCCTAGAAGCTGATTTCAATAGTCTACTTTGTTTAGGCTTGTAAAGTAAGTATCTGAATCTGAGTGATAAGCACAGAAGCTTGGATAGATCACCTTTTCTGTGGATGATCTCTTTCCTTCCCCATCTGTATTTTACAGCATCTCATCCCTGTGGTATCTGAAAGACTCGATAAATAATTAAATGTGTGGTGACTCCCTCAGTCACCTGACATTTCATTTACAGTCCTGAACAAAAAAATAACATATGCATGATGAGCAATTTCATTTTCAGTTAAACAGCTGTATGAAACACCTGTGAAGTGTTTTTCCCCCCTAAGGAATGATATAAAATATTCATGCTAAAAACATTTCATAGCATAGGGGCACAAGGCTTTCTCTTTTATATATTTAAGAAGACATAAAACCAAACTAGATGTAACTTGCTTCTTGATAAAACAATTGTTGTCATACAACAGAAGAGATGTAGGAGAACAAATTATTTCTTTACTATCAGAATTATGACCGAGGTTTTGGAATATTGCTTCTATTGTTCATTATGATGCCACAATATTCCAAGTGGTACACCTGTATTAACGAAAGTCTGCAGACTATGTTCTGCAGTAAAATATAGCTTATTCCTTACCACCAAAACACAATATTATTGCTCAAATCTGGAGCATTCTACATAGGGTTGCCACCTATCCTTTTATTTTTCCAGACTATATGAAAATCAAACTGATTGCCTAGTAGTCCAACAAACCTCAGTATTCCTTTATAAAAAAAAGCTAATGCTATGTGAATGCATGACAAACTAGGAAAAGAGGACATTCTTCCCCCCGCACATTCTTATGATGTCACTAAATTGGGAAGAAAGTGAGTGGGTGAGGGGTGGACATGAACTTTGTTAGAGGAGGTGCAAATGGTGTGGCTTTGGTGATCTAATACAGATCACACATTCCTCTAAATTCTCAACAGTGTTATCTAACTAATCTGCTATCAGATTTTCTTCACCTCAGGCAAAGTAATGAAAGCTTGCTCCCTTATCATAAGCTCTCTCCACTTGTCCAATGTTGTAAGCTGACATCCACTCACCCACCTATGAAAATAAGAATGTTTCTTATTTATTTTATTTTTATTTATTTATTTTACATTTGTTGACCGGGCTAGTCTAACTGGACATATATCCGTTTTCAGTAGAGGCCCGGGGAGAAAAGCTCCAATTACATGAAGTAAACAATCATTTACAAAACGAAAACAATGATAAGCATAATACAAAAAGTGCCAGTGTAGACTTATGTAAGAATTTAAGAAAAACTAAAACTGGCAAAAAGCATGTAAACAAAAAAAAGTCAGTTATAAGTAAAATACAAGGTATGCAATATTCTAAAGTTAGATTAATAAGAGACAGATAAGCAGATCACAAGGTGGGAAAACATTGGTGAGAAAAAAAATGCTAAGGTAGAGTCAATATCAAAGATATAACAGTCGACAATTAAACCTATTATTTAGAGGACCAGTAAGGGGAGAGGGGGGAAGTTGGGAAATAATGAAGTAATTTCAGTCAGGGTTAGCACAAGGACATAACCACTGGGATTTAAGATGTTCTTTGATATGTCTTTTGAAAAGGGATGTAGAGTCTAGGTTAGTTATTTCATGAGGGAGTTGATTCCAGAATTTCCCGACAGAGTTAGAAAATAATGAGTCCCCAGCTTTATTATATGATTTAGTCAAGGCCACTAGGAGTTTATTAGCAGAGCGTAGTGTGGCTAGGTTTTTATATGGTGAAATTAGTTTTTTAAGGCTAGGGGTAGCATCGGGGTAGTTTCTGTAACATAATTACTCATATTCTTACCTGCTTTTCTCCTATGTTTGCAATTTTTCTCAGTGAATTTCAGGAGTCACTTGTAAACATTTAAACAAGATATTTTTCCATGGCTTTCTATTGTAGTTCTGAGATAGACAATTCTTGGTACTGGAATTATGAAACAATATCGCAAAACTGTGAATGTCAAAACTTATTCTCATTTAAAAATATTTTTTGTAGGTGGCTTGTCCTGCGGCACTTACCAGTGTAGGAAATTTTACTCCCATGCTTTCAACTGTTACATACACACCCCACATGTAACTTGCCTTTGGTGCAGAAGGCTGTGAGTTCTATTCCCACACCAGGTAGATCTGTTGCTGACATGACAGTGCAGCATAAAGGGAGTTCTGTGCTCCTGAGTTTTCTATCTTTTGAATGAGATGTTATACCAAAGCCCCATCAGCTTGAGGAGGTGGTAGCTCAGGTGAATGTTAAAGATCCCATTGCACCTATCTAAAAGAGTAGTGGAAGTTTCCCTATACTCTGACAAAATTTCCCATAGTAGTATAAATACCACATCAAGGCTCCTCCAAGAAGAGGCTACAAGCCTAATGGGACTAACACAGTCAAAAAAGGGTAAATAATGCTCAAAGTAACAAGTCCTGGAATTGAAAATGGTTACCTTATAATAGTCACAAAATTCACATCATTCATTTTCCAAACCACAAAAATGACCTTATGAGCAGAGGAGTTAAAAACTTCACCCACTGGCATTGATGTAGATTGCACATCATATCAAAGGCTCAAATAAATTTTTCTGTCACCCACATTTATACTGAGGAAATTATTTGGACTGATACGGGCATTCAGTCTTTAGCTTAATCCACTAGTACTGAACAACTCTTATTGAAGCAACATCTCCATTTCCTACAGGCATTAGTTTTCTTTTTCTTGCCTCAAACTGTTTCATTCTCTCAACTGACTTTGACCATCAAGCATATCTTCTCCAGGTGGGTGATAGCATGAGTTGATGTGCTACATGGTGCACCTACGGTCACTACCTGCCTCCCTGTCTCAAATTTCAGTGAACTGTGTTTTGTTGACACAGTAGTTTTATCATGTCCTTGTTGGACACAAGGGCATTTGAAATGCCCATCATTTTTCATTTTTTTGTTGCTTACAACACTGACATCGTTCCATAATCCACACAGCTCATTTACACCAGTTTCCAAACCATTTTAAATAAAGTAACTGTTTACAACTTTGTAACTGCAATGTGATCAAAACTTTTTTTGCAGTTTATAACCCAGTATGCAAACTACTGCCCTACTAATTAATTTGTGATATGCAGAAGCTATGGGTTCATATGCCTGAACCTTTGATATCAGTATTTGATGTGATGTGAAATTAACAAAAGCCAGTTGTATGCAAGGATGTGTTGTAAATAACACTGCTGCCTTAAGTAGCAGCCAGTACCTCCCACATCCAATATAAGCCCCATCCTGCAAAACTACAAATCAGAGTTATAATAATTTGTCAGGATTTATCCCACTTCGGATTGAATGTATTGATTGTCAGTGTAATCTTGGCAAATGTAATTAAACCTAGGCAAGAATTATTTTGCAGATACTGACGCGTTATATTTCTCACAACTGGGAAGGTGGGTCACAACTGGGAACCACAACTGGGATGGTGGGTCACAACAAGGTTCTCACAACTGAGACTCTCCAGTATTGCATCCATTTCTTTTCTATGTTGTAATGTGCACTGCCAATACTTAAAAGTAGCAAACAAACTCTCCTTAATTATTAGACTTAAAATGAATAAACAAATATTCAAATATAGTAGTTAACTGTCAGAGGTCACCCATTTAAACGACTGGATACTCCACAGCAAACTGTATAAACCTTTTAATCAGTTTAAAATCAAAACATCCGGAAGCATTCAAAATTAAATAATAAGCATGTATTGATTTATGCTAATATGCAGATGGTAAGTGCTTGCACAAGAAACTGAAGACAAGACATTCAAGAAGAAAGTAATTGTTTAGAAATAGGCTGCTTGTGCGGCTGGCTTTAAAGGCCATAACTGATTGTCCAAAGTCCTTAGAGGTAGTATAGTTGTGCTAGATCTCCAATTAAATCTTTTAGGAATTACTCCTGCAGGTTATATACTCCTGTAGCTGCTACTGACGATAATTGACAGTCAGTTCCTTTACTTGCAAGTCCTAGAACAGGATTTCTCGTGGTTCTGTTCTAAATTTTGCATACATTTTTTCTGGTTTCACAACAAAGCCCAGTCCATATAATGAAATCTTGTGAGGTAACTCAGCAGCCTTCATACAGAAGGTTCTATTGCAGCACAAACAGTTGCACTTTCATGAAGCAAGGATTTAGTCATAAACCATTTTACTAGTTTTATTGGCAGGGCTGTATTAAAATTATCTTTTGCATCTCCACTTGGATTTTTCACTGGTGTTATGCTCTGTAATGCCTGTGGATATCCAATATCACCTGAGGGGAAAAGAGGGATAGAGAGAGGAGAGGGAGACAAAAAGCAAAGGAGGTTTAGTATTAAGCAACACATTTTGCCATGAATAACTACTTCAGTGATTAAAAAATTCCAATTGCCAACAAGTGAGGTATCCTGCCATGAAGCATATTGCGCTAGTACCAGAGAACATCGACGTCTGTGCAGTAACTGAAACCTGGTTCAAGGCTCCTGAGAGCACCCCAGCACTACCAGGCTATACCTCGTATCATGCTTTTTGGCCCCAAAACCCGGTCCGAACCACAAAGGGAGGGGGAGTGTCCATATTCATCAAGGACACCCACACCTCCAGGTTAGTAACAACACATGAAGCATCGGAGACCATACAGGTGCAACTAACCATAGGCAAAACTGCTATACAACTGGTAGCATGTTACAGACCACCCTCCCAATCTCAGGAACCCCACTCAGCCTTCCTGAAGACATCGGAGGATATGAATGCATCACAAAATACCATCATACTGGGAGACTTCAACTACCCAAACATAGATTGGGTACATTATTCTAGCCCTAACACCCTAGCCCAAAGGTTCCTGGAATTCATAAATTCAAATGCACTGGAACAACTAGTCACCTCTCCCACTAGGGGAGATAATATACTAGACCTTATCATCACAAACATGGAGACAAAATGATTCACACCAGAGGTATACCCCTCACTAGTGAGATCTGACCACAAACTAATCACCATGGATATACATATCCCACCTTCACCCTCAGCAGAAAAGACCACAGTGTAAAACTTCTCAAAAGCAGACTTCACTCTTCTTAAGACTGAGATGGTATCCTTTAAGCCCACTGGGCCAGTGGATACCACATCCCACAATGCCGAATCCTTCACAAATGCTTTCTGTGGACATCTCCAAGAATGCATGGATCATGCAATCCCAAATAAATCCAAGTCCCTCTCCACCAAAGGCAAGCGTCCTATCTGGTGGACCTCAGCCATTAACAAATTGTATAACAAAAAAAGAAAGCTACTGCACGACAGAGCAAAATCCCATAAAGGGAAGACATCTCTGATCAACACTAGCAGAAAACTACATTCTCTCATAAAAACATCCAAGGCCAACTTTGAGAGAAAAATCACTAAGGACACTAAAGATAACCACAAAGCCTTCTTCAGCTATGTTAGAAACCTGGGCGGAAACTCTCAGATATGCTCAGAGTTAGTTCACAACAACAAAAAATACACTGAACCCACAGATATTGCCAACATTCTGGCTGACAGGTTCAGTGCAAATTTCTCCCCTCCCTCACCCCCAAAAGAAGAAATACTTATCCCAGCTGAATGTAATCTCCCTGTCATCTCAGATGTCCAAGTGAGAGACACCGTCAACAAAGCTAAAAACACAGCATCAATGGGACCTGACGGTATCCCAGGTTGCGTGCTACATGAACTCCAAGAGGAGCTAAACCCACACATAAAAATGCTATTTAACTTTAGCCTTACTACAGGATATGTACCTGAACACTGGCGTACAGCAACAGTGGTCCCACTCCACAAACGGGGTACCTCTACAGACCCTGGGAACTACCGCCCCATAAGCTTAACCAGCCTGGTCTGCAAAGCTATGGAAAGAATCATTATGGAACTCATAAACATAGACTTTGGGGACCTACAGACACTTGACCCCGCCCAGTTTGGCTTTGTAAAGGGCAGATCCTGCCTTTTGAACCTGGTTGACTTTTTCAAGACAGTCACTAGAGCCATTGATGAGGGCAAAGCAGTCCATACAGCCTACCTGGACATGGCTAAGGCCTTCGACACAATACCCCACTCAAGCATCATAGATAAGCTCAACAGCTTAAATGTAAACCCTTATGTCACTAGATGGGTTGCAAACTGGCTAAAGGACAGAACCCATAAAGTTAAAATCGCTGGAGCAATGTCAGACTCAAAGCCAGTCAAAAGTGGTGTCCCACAGGGATCTGTCCTGGGACCCCTCTTGTTTGGCATTTATTTCTCAGATGTTAAAGCAAACGTGGGAGGGTTGTGGCTGACAAAGTTTGCAGATGACTGCAAACTAGGCGCCATAGTCGATACACCAGCGGACACATACATCCTACAAAAAGGCCTCACAGAAATGGACAACTGGTGCCGGAGTCATGGCCTTAAACTAAATGCCAAAAAATGTATAGTCATCCCCTTTGGGTAAAACAAAGTACCCACAAATTATCACATAGACAGCAACCCACTGAGTACGGAAAAAGTAATCAGAGACCTAGGGACCCAAGTCGACAGTGACCTCTCATTTGACACCCACGTTGCCAAAGTAGTTAGAAAAACATTCTACCTTGCATACCTTATTACGAAGGGATTCACATCCAGGTCCAAGGATGTCATTGTACCCCTATACTCCTCCCTCATCAGACCCATGATTGAGTACAACGCCCCATTTGGTATGTACCTCACCCGGCATTTGCAACAGCTGGAGAGACCACAAAAGTATCTCAACAAGAGGATCAAGGGTCTCCAACATATGTCTTATTCTGCCAGACTAAAGAAACTCCAGCTCTATTCAGTAGCATACCGCCTGCTCAGAGGTGATCTCTGCCTGACGTACAAGGCCATGTCCAGTCATGAACTGATGGACATGCTGCACCTCAAAAAATCCAAATCCATCAGAACCACGAGAGCTAAAGACTTAAACCTCGTCACAAGTATGAATAGGACATGCTGGAGGGATAGATTCATAACCCAGAGGCTTCCCATGCTCTGGAACAAGATCCCAGTTCGTTAGGCAGAGCCCCTCACTGACACTCTTCAAGAGAAATCTTGTTGAGTGGATGGGAGATCGTAAGTTTACCCCAGGGGTCACATCTGTGTCACTACTAGACAGGGGCACAGTAAACTAATTCTATTATATAAGGTTACCTTCACTGTGTCACTACTAGTCAGAGGCACAGTATTCTAAATCTATTCTTTGCATTTTTTGTACCATTTCATGGGGTGGCGAAAGCCACATCACTATGGCTAGGCTTACGAATGCCCCAGGGCAGATAGCCTAGTACTAAACTATGAAACTATATGGGGATCATGTGTACTTACACAATGCTAGGCAGACACGATGATAATGTACCTACCATGCATCACACATTACCTGGCAGTTGATGAAATGTTAGCCATTAATATTGCAATACTACCACTCACCTCATGGCTCAGATGGGGCCCTAACTGCACAATAGCTGTTGTCTGTAATTCCAGCCACCTCATGGAAAGTGTTCTGCTCCATAAAAGGCACTCAGTCTGGGTCTGGTCCTCGGGTGACATCAGAAAATGGATGTACTGATCTAGATGTGCAAAGAGTACATCCAGACACTGCTGAAATATTCTCTAAGCAAAAGCCTGAGATACCAAACATATTCTTGTTTTGCTTCTGGAAGGTTGCAACAGCAAGTATGAGGACTGTAAATACCTTAGTATCCACAGGGATAGAAAGTCCATGCATCCCTCCCAAGTACCCCTTTTGGGGCCATAGGTAATAACTAAAACTCTTACATTATACCTCTCACTCTAAACTTGTGCAGTATCTCTTGATTATCAAAACTGTGGTGAGGTATTCTGTCTGTATCCCTGCCTTCTTCTTTGATGAGTGCCATTAGCTGCATGTTGCTTTGTCGCTGCCAAGGCAGGCAGCTAACACAGGGACCTGCAGTGCTAACAGCAAGGGAAAGTAACTTCACCAATTTCATAGTAGAAAAAGCACAAGTCAAGCTGTCGGAACAAATTTCTGCACAGGGCAGAAATACATCAAATTGTAATTATGAATTGGAAAGAAGAGGGAGAGGGATTTATTAATATACAAGGATTAACATCACTTCTCATTCAAATCACATTATTTGCTTAGGCTTATGCAAGGCCAATGTGCATTAGTATAAATGGTTTCTAAGTTGTGCCTTTGTTCCGCAAATGCGCAAACAGTGCAGATTGACTTTTTGTGTTAACATAATGACTATGAATATCGCCCATTCTCTCAAACATACTGCAGTCATCTCACCACACAACAGTAAGCTCCATAAAATTGAAATAACTAACCCTACATATTAATAACATTCTTCCAAATGGCAGCTCATGTTGGTATATGGACTCCTCCCAGATCAGAAAACTCCTAAGGGATTTCTTTGTATATAGTCGCTAAGAATACCTTGTTATGAACACATGAAAATTCCCCTTTAATATAAAACCACCCCATCCAGCTTTAAACTGTACTTGTGGTGCACAAATTCTGTGAAGGACATTGTTTCAGTACATTCAATGTGCACAGATTAATGACCAGACTAGGATGTAGCAAAACATTCATTCCATCTCTCTGAATTGCTCCTCCTTGAGTCAGTACCCTTATCATGGGTCATGATATTCTTCAACAGCAAAAGACCCCTCTGGTCATGCTGCCCTTCTCAGATGAGGCTGAAGATATGTTTAGCCCAAGCTAGGTCCCCTTTGACACCCATGACCACTTGCATGTATATATCCAGTCGCTCTTTCTGCTGCAGATTTCTCCTTGCTTCCATAATTAGCGAACAGTCTACACTCCTTAGCTCTTACATAACCACTCATCTTTTCTGTATCTATAAGTACATTTTTTCCCCCTAATGACCTCCACTGCATAATTCATTTTATTACAAATCCCCAGAAATGTGGTTACTGCAGAGACCAACTGTAAAACAGTATCATTATGAGATATAGCTGTGTGTTATGCAAGATACCGAAATCCAACTGCCAAAACTCCAGACAGACATTATTTTAAGGAGGAAAAATGCAAACCTTGCTGACAGAATCAAAAACACTGCACTAGTTGAATAAAGAAAAGCTGTTCGCTTTCGTGGGACTTTGGAGAATTATAATTCTACACCAGATTTGTACTTGGTTCATAAATAGTAACTCTCCAGTGGAAAAATATAATTTGCACTATTAGACTATTATGATTGGTTGGATAGTTAGTCTGATTAACTACCTGCATTAGAATTATAGTTTAAAACACAAATGGATTTACAAAGATTTTTTTAAATTAACTGTGGCAAAATTCTAATAGAAATATCTGTGGATGTGAGTTTATTTCTGCAGATGTCCAAAAACACTATAAAAAGCAGTAATAGTGTACTGTTTTCATCCGGAGATATCTTCACTCCCAGATCCAATACTGAAAGGTATATAATTTCTCAAATGTGATGCAATATAGGGGGCAGACCTTATGCATGTCTTTGTCAGAAGTAATATTTCCTTAGATCATAATCTTTACAGATTGTTAAAAGTTAATATGCAGGCTTATGTCTACAGGACCAGTTATATTGTGCCCCTCTGATGACCTAAACTGATAATTCAAAAATGCATGCTTAACCCTGGCTGTCCCTTTATCTATGGTGTTAACAGATATGATTTCTGGGTAACAGATAATAGCATTTAATAAATCTGTTAATGTTAACTGTTGTGGTCCTGAGCTAGACTTTTTTGTTTGAATTTAACATGGGGAATATATTAGCTAGCATTTAGCGTGCCACTCCTCTGATAACAGGTAGGTGGTATTTTATAGCAATAACCCATGCCTGGGTGTGGGTAATGCTGGATTTTCCCATGGTTGGTGTGGTTTGGTCATGAGGGCGAAGCCCTAGTGGCCAAACAGACAACCGTGGGTAAATCCAGCATTATCCACATCCAGAAGTGGGTTATTGCTATTATACAATGACAATATTTAAGAAAAAAAAATACTTACTTTTCTTAAATAATGGCATTGTATAAATAATGGCATTGTATAATGCCTCCTTGCTGCCCTTCTGCAGCTGTCTGGTATTCTGTGGCAGTTCTGATGTACTGCGCATGCGTATGGTTACATAGTACATCAGAGCTGTGGGTGGAAGCAACAGAGAGAGCAAGATCTCCGTTGCTTTTTACAAAGTGTCTCGCTATGTTAAAGGAGTTTAACATAGCGAGACAGCTTTAAAAAAAGCAACAGAGAAAGGAGGATCTCCGTTACTTTTTTTAAAGCTGTCTTGTTATGTTAAACTCTTTTAACATAGCGAGACAGTGTCTAAAAAGCAATGGAGATCTTGCGTTCTCCATTGCTGTAAAAAAAGACTTGTACTAATGGAAAAATTCCAGGCGACCGGACCTTTTTCCATTAGTAAACGTCTGATTTACAACGTGCATGCTGACCAATCAGCGTGCACGTTTTGGAATATTAATGGGGGGGGGGTCATTGTATAATAATATTTATCCAACACCATGTCAACTATCAGGTCTCTCTCAAGAAAGGTCCTTGTAATGCTTTATTTCCCTTTATAGACTACAAGCTTGTATATGTCCTTCTAGACAGAACTGAGTCTGCCTAGAATGGAAAGTCCTTCTTAAACCCATCTATCAGACCCTTCATTACTATTTGATATATATATAATCTTATGGGTATTATACAGTGCTTTACATTTTATTTGGTATACCTGCTGTCTTGCCACCACTGCAAAGCTACCTCTCCTTCCCCATGAAAGCAACTCCACCCCGTCCATGCTTCTTCAGTCCAGATAGATTCAACTTATGACCCCGTTTACTT
The DNA here is from genome assembly GCF_019279795.1 of Protopterus annectens. Classification (NCBI taxonomy): domain Eukaryota; kingdom Metazoa; phylum Chordata; order Ceratodontiformes; family Protopteridae; genus Protopterus; species Protopterus annectens. Next base: position 555,029,479 of record NC_056743.1, on the reverse strand, counting down.
ATTCAGACTTTTGTTGGCACTGCTGCCTGCCCCCCCATGCCCACTTTGTTTCTAAAATTATTTTGAATACAGGTGAAGACAGCCTCGCCACTTGTATTGGAATGAGTTTGCAAACTCTCTAGTTGCGTCTAGAAGCATTGCATTCTAATGTTCTTCCTTCCAAGGATTGTGATCCTTGTGCATCATCTTTCTGCTGTGCCTGTCGAGCATAAACCTAAACCAAGACTTGCAGTGATGAATGCCCTATTTATTTGTTTTCTCTCCTATCGTAACCCTCTTGAAATTTTGATCATATAGCAACCATGCACGGCCTAATCTGATTTTTCTGTGCATCTCGTATAATAGACATAGGTAGGTGTGGAAACAACTAGTGTATTAATTTTTTAATGATTTCCACTCATAATGCATAAGTAACTTGCCACCTGATTATCCCAAGTCCTTGATTATATACTTACTCCATTTCCTAATTCAAGGAAGTAAGTGCAGCTATGATGTCCTTTGCTCATCAGTAAGTCTGCATTGATACGTAACTCGAGCATAACCAACAGCCATAGAGCAGTGGAATAAAGTTCTTACTGTGACACAGACGACCTGGGTTTGAATTTGTAGCATAGGAGATGAAAGGGGAGAGTCTGTATTTAATGGTCAGCTGGCCATATCACTAATACACAAAACATCAAATGGGCAAAACATCAAACATACAAAAAAAAAAATTTGATGCAATACTGAAAATGGCAGGTTTAAATAAACAATTAATGCATGCCCTTCAGGTTTCTTGTTCAGATAAAGATAACATTACATAACTGAATTTTAATCGTCATGGAAAGAAAATGTGAAAGTATTCCATTAAAAAAGTAAAATTATCTATGTGACAAAGCAGTTTTGTAAAACCAAACTTGCTAATAATGGTAGTTCCATTTACCATGCCCCTGCATTGTAGCTGGGCTTTGTTATGGTGATGTCACACCCCAGAGGGTGTCTCAAAACCTGTGTACCACATCTCTGCATTTACATTCCTCATTTTGGTAGAGGCACTTCAAAAGATGTCCACACATGTGAAAGCATAAGGCTGAGATCAAAGCCGAACAGACAAGCAGACCAGAGTTATGGCCTACCTTCTTAGAGATTTGTACTAGAGAAAAATGAGTGATCAGCAAGTATTATGTTGTGGAAAATATTGATATCTGGCAGAAGTTGGATGAGCACCTGTCATCCTTGAAAGGTATCACCTGCTCTGGCCCCAGTACCGCTACAGGTACAATGGTTTACAGTGGTGTAGGTTTGATCAGCTAGCTGAATGAGTAGGTCAGGTGACAGTGATAAGGGCAGAGTTCTATAGTAATCATTTTTATTTATTTTTTTTAATCTTATCAAAATAGGTTTAAAACATAACTCAGCATAGAAATGGTGTATAAATGCAAGGACAAATGTAAGTGCAAATATGAATTTATATATCCAAAGGTTTATCTTTATAGAAATATTGCCTATTTGTGTCAACATGCTTTTGTGTATAGATGTATGTTTACAAATATTTTGTCTCAAGCACACACACCACACCACACACACAGACACACATTTGTATATATGTACAAACAGAAAAGCACGTTTGCATTGCCACATAATTTCATAAAGTGTAGGTATTAGCTCAGTAATTGTACTACAGTTGGACAGTTTCTATAAACAAACTTTTTGTGTAGGCCACTTGCATTGAAGAAGAAATACTTACGACCACAGATGGATTAGGTATGAATGTACAGAAATCAGAACACACATTAATCAAGTAGAAGAAATGGCCCAGTGTCAGAAATCTTGTTAAAAAAAAGCATCCAAGATAAATAACCATTATAGTGTTTTCTGTGCAGTGAAAAGGGAAATTTCTTATAACAGAGACCAGGAGAGCAAGAGTTTAAATAACCTGCTAGAAGGTGCTCATGTGTATGTAAAAAAAAAATCTATATACTGTCTGCCTATCTGTCCATCCATCTATCTTGCTTACATTAAAAATGTAAAGTAGATTTTAATTTTTTTCATAACAAAAAATGCTAAGTAGTTTTTAACTTTAAACTATAAAGGCAGAACTAATGCATACAAAAATGTAACAAAAGAAGTACAGTGCTCTTTTGGTACACTTTTTCAGCAAAGTCCATATCTGCCAGAAATTAATGTATTACTTTTTTAGATTATACCAACTTATGTCATTAGTATCGATAGAGTGCAAATTTAAAAATCACCACCACTATTAGTAATATAATCAAATAAGAAAATAGTAAAGGTAAGCAATGGCTGTGGGTCCAATATTCAGAATAAAAACTATTTATTTCGTACTTACTGCTTCCTCAGATGTTTGAATCAACAGCTAAAAATCACCATTTATATATACTTTGCATCAGTTCCTGCATTAATTAGACAATTAAATGGCTCTCTAAAAGGCACAATTTCTATAAAAAACAAACTTTATAAACACAGAATGCATAAGTGATAAATAGCAGACATATAATAAATATACAATAAATGTATACAAAATATGTAATATACAGATAAAAATGTATATATAAGAGCATCTTATCAAATTTATCTATGTAGTGGTCTGGCTTGGAGAATGGGTTTTATGGGCACTTTGTTGTTTAAGCCTTTCCCAGCATCGGCTCTCATTCTAATAATCCACTTGATATCTAAAATCTCTGTCCGATTTCATACCTCTCCCATCCAATTTCATCTTATCCACTACCATAAATTTAAAAGTATGAGTATTGTCCTTCCCAATAGTATGTCTGGCTAAAGCATTTGTCTTATTTATATTTTTAATGTCGTATAGATGTTCTCTAATCCTGTCTCGAAGACGTCTATCTGTTTTACCTATATAAAAAGATGAAATTGGAGTTTGTTTTTTTTTATAGAAACTGTGTCTTTTAGATGTTGGTCTTCTGGATGGTCTTCAGTGAGTGCAGGACTCACTGACCTAGTCAGTCCCAACCACAGTACTACCCCAGTCCCCATCCCCCTCAACATAGTGTTTCTCCACTCCAACACCATCAGGCAATTTTATTTTATTTATTTTACATTTGTTGACCGGGATAGTCCGACTGGACACATGTCCGTTTTCAGCGGAGGCCCGGGGAGAAAAGCTCCAATATTACAAAGCATATGATAACAATATATGACAGATATATATGGTAATATATTTTACATTTCATACATAGATGTGAGAGGAGAAAAATAAAGATTACAAATACAATAATATGTACACTAACAATTGTAGAGAAGAAGATACATAGATACATCGGTGTAAGAAGAGAAAAAAAAACAGGATTGCAAATTACAATAATATGTACATTAACAATTGTGGAGAAGAGGGTGAGATCTTAATGTTATGAGATTCAGGTAGAAAGTAGGTGGCGTTTGCCTTGATGGAAGGTACAAATGAAAAGGACTGGGAGAGTTACTTAGTCTGGATTGGAACACTGGCAAAGCCAGTGGGTTTTGAAGTGGTGGGTGAGGCCTTTCTTGAAAGAATGAATGGAGGTGGAATTAGTGAGACTGGGTGGAAGAGAGTTCCATGTTTTACCGACTGTGTTGGAAAACAAAGAGTCCCCTCCTGTGTTATGGGATTTAAGCGTCTGTACCAGTGATCTATGAGATGATCTAAGTCTATTTTGGTTTATATAAGGGGTGAGTAGTCTACTCAGACCAGGGATGTTATCTGGTTGAGAGAGTACTTTGTAAGTAACTATGAGTTGTTGCTGTAGAATTAGGTTGGGTAGTTCTAGCCAGTCTAAGTTCTGAAGATTGATACAATGATGGGTTTTGTAGGGTAAGCCAGTTACAAATCTGGCAATATGATTATAACAATAGGAGAGTTTGGATAGTTCCGATTTGTTCGGGTTTGTAAGTATTGGGGAGGCATACAGGAGGGAAGATAGGAGGTGGGTGTGAGCAATGGCAGCTTTTGCGATGGGAGTCAGAAAGGATTTTATTCTATAGAGAGACCCCAGTTTTTTATTAACAGCCTTAATAGTTTGGCTGATGTGAACATCAAATCTAAGTTTGTTATCAATGGTGACTCCTAGTAGCTTGGTGTAGGTATCTGGGGAGATGATGGTACCATTGTTGGATTGTATGCTAAAGGGAAGGGTTGGCGTTTTATGCGTGGGATGAAAAAGGAGCATTTTTGTTTTTTTAGGGTTTAGGATAAGTTGGCGTTCAGATAGCCATTTTTCAACTGCAGTGAAACAGTCCTGAGTTTTGGATAGTAGGGAGGCGGGGGATGTATCTGAGCATATTAATGTAGAGTCATCAGCGTATTGAATACATGTGGATTCTGGAATGACTTTGTCTAGATCATTAATAAAGATAGAGAATAGGAGGGGGCCAAGTATGGAGCCCTGGGGTACTCCAATAGTGTTAGGTAGGCAGTCTGAGAGCTTGTTGTACCAGAGCATGGCTTGCTGCCTATCAGAAAGATAGGCATGAAACCAGTCAAGGGTTGAGGTGTCTAGGTAGAGAGTTTTAAGAGTTTCATGCAAGAGTTTGTGGTTGACCATATCAAAAGCTTTTGATAGGTCCAAAAAGAGAGCTGAAGATATTTTTTTGTCATTCCGGTTTAGATTGATAGTGTTAGTAAATGAGAGGAGAGCAGTAGTAGTGCTGTGTTTTGGCCTGAAGCCATGTTGAGAGTCAGTTAGCAGGTTGTTCTGAGTTAGGTGCTGCATGAGTTGTTTGTGTATACATTTTTCCATGATTTTAGCTAGTGGTGATAATATGGCTATTGGCCTGTAGTTTGAAAGTTCAGTGGAAGGGCCTCCTTTATGGAGTGGAATGACATGGGCGATTTTCCATATGGAGGGGATTGTGGATTCAGTTATGGTGCGATTAATTAAGATAGAGATGGGGTAGGCAATGATATCTGCAGCTTTTTGTAAAAATACAGCTGGCAGAAGGTCTGCAGCGAGGGTGGTAGGTTTTAATTTCTTTAGTAAGGATTGGATGTATGCAGTAGGGACAGGTTGTAGTTTGAATAGTGGCTTGGTCTTTAGGGTGGAGGCTATTTTTGGGTAATGGGGGATGTTTTGTTGGTTGGCTAAGGATTTTATGACATCGATGAAGAAGGTGTTGAAGGATGTAGCAACTTCTTCTGGGTTTTTCGTAGTTAGGTTGGCTGGTGTAGGTGTGGAGGACCTACCAGGGTGGAGAAGTTTATTTATTCCTACCCAAAACTTTTGAGGGTTCTTTTGGTTTGTTTGTTGTAGTTGGAGATAGTAGTTCTTTTTATCAGATGAGATGTGCTTTTTTGTTTCATTTCTTAGTTGTTGGAATCTATTCCGGTCTAGGGGTGATTTGGTAAAACGCCATTTATTCCATGCTTTATTTCTGGAAACATTTGCGGTCATGTAGACCAGGGGTACCTTTTGAGCTCAACTCCTCTTCATCCCCTCCTTCCATAATCCATTCCCTTACACCCTCTGACCTACTTCCTACTCTTATACATAAAAACATTTGAAAAACGGGGTGTGTCTCCCCCACCAAAAGCATTGTCACTCTCCTCTCCCACCACCTTTTGCATAACTCCCTTGATGTTTTTCCTTTTCTGTTCCCCTCTTTATTATATCACACCTTTGTCCGTCTTTCCAATCTTGTCCCTTTCTACTCTTTATGGAAACCACCAGGCTGTCAACACAAGGATACCTCTATATAAAACTCATTTATATTTTTAAAAAGCTAATAATAAAAGCTAAGCTTTGCAGCACTTTCTTTAAATAATTTAAACATGCTTGCTCTTGGCTGCTTTCATAATATCCATACTCTACCATAATTAAAAGAGCACTTATGTTTTATGCAGTACTTCTGTAATACATTAGTAGGGATTTACTTCAGCTACTTAATACTTCGATGCAAGTAAGTATTTTTTTAATGTCTTTGCATTTATTGAACATGAATAACTTCAGATTACTGATTTAGCATTTAGTCTTAACTGCGCCTTTCGCGAATGTCCTCTATCCAAAGGTGAAACTTAGGACTATGAATATCCACCCGTTATCTTCTCGCATTGGACATATGATGTACATTTTGTTGAGTGCAGGAAATACAATAGCATGGCAGCTTGGCCAACTCAATATCATTTGCAGTTTATTTTAGAACTCCCGTTACTTTAAACTGGTCTACATTTTAAACAAACTGGGTTTCTGCATATTTCAAATATGATTAAAGAGAAAGTGGATTTTCTAAATTAATTTTCTTTACAGCATTACATTATTATGAATGGAGGATATTCTAACAAATTCTTAATCATCTATTAGAATATTCAGTAGCATATTAAATGTCACGCTACTCTGAGATTCTGAACTTGCATTTTAAGCTGAAATATGGCTGTTTTTGTAAAGTGGGCAAATGCTATGTATAGTTGTATAAGGCTCTATGAAATTAATTTTGGATCAGTAGAAAGTATGTGCAATTAGACATCCAGACATTAATTGAAGCTGTAAGTTTGTATACTTGCAACCTACATAGTCATCACTGTAAGCTAAAATGATGTTACGATGTTGGCACAAACTGTTAGGAGTTACAACATCATATTTACAATTGTATGTAGTGCCTGAAAGTCATGGAGTACCTTAAATTTTAATAGTAGGCAATGAAAATTTTTATTTTGGATCTTTTTTCATACCAGAGTTAAGTAACCTGCAGAGTAAGAAGGGTGAAGAAAAGTGCGAACAGAAAGAGTTTAAGCAGACAAGATATAAATGTTTCACTTAAGTAAAGTTTTAGCTACAAACCCCACTTGTATATAGGAAATTTCTGACAAGATCCTAAAAAAAAAAAAAAAAAAAAAAAACACCATACATCCAGCCAAGATAAATATTAAGATTTAATAACAGAGTAGTGTACAGCTGAAAATTAAAACAAAATCACATGTTACAAAGTGATTAGAGACTGTTTTAATGTGTCTTGGACTGAAAGTGTCTCAACAGGAACTGCATGATCTTAAGTACATTGGTTTTTAAAATCGCTAGTGATGCAAGTGCATAGGATATTCATATTGTCTGTGTTGTCGTAAAATATAAAGATAAGATCACCAACTCAAATGGATATTGAAAGGGAATAGAAATGCTCAACGTAGAGGCAACGAAGTGACTGAAGAAAATGGCCCATAACACTGTAGTTCAACAGCAAAAAATTTCATATTCAGAGAGAAGGGAAAGAGCTAAAAGAGATGTTTCATGGTAGGCAGCAAGAGTTTAGCAGTAGTGAAAGTAATGAGAAGTCATTAAGCATTAGCAAAGAGGCATAAGAAATCAAATGGAACATGGAGATTAACATGAAAGATTTTAAGTTGGTAAAGCTGGGTGATGTATTTGGGCAGTACTTAAAACATAATGAATATTTGAAACAAATAGACCTAAAATCCAGAATTCTATGCATTCGTAGCAACGTCTACTTCAAAAGGAATGTGAAAGCTACTTGGATGCTTGAATAATCCTGAGATGAGTTGTAATGAGACCTAGGATATGATATATCAAAAACAGAAACATATCCTGTATTCCCTGCCTCTTGAGTTTATTTTGAATGAAAGCATAAGTGAGAGAGAGTGACCTAGAGAAAGACATTAATTAGTTTATAAAAGTATTTAAAACAAGACTAGAACATAAGTAGAGGCACATATACTAATGCATATTGCCAGGGAGTATTAATTAGAATTATAAGGAAAGGAGGAGGAGAAACAAATGCAATGAAGTATATAAAAGTTGAAGAAAATATATTGAAAGAGAATGTGACAATATGAAAACAAATAAATGTAGCAAATCATGGGTGTTAGAATAACAGAGTAGTATAAAGTGAAAACGAAAGGAAAAACGGGTAAGTGGGACAGTAAAAAGGTAGAATAAAGCTAGAGTAGAAGCAGCAGCAAAGGAATAAATTGCAGGACAAGTAATACTGATGTAAAAAAAAAAGTATTAGAAAAAGAAGTATGGATTGAATGGAAAAGTAGAGGAAGATACTGGAAGAGGCTACTAGAAGAAAGAGAAAAGTGGAGAGAATTGAGAAAGGAAATAAGAGCACTAATAGAGTTAATAATGTTACACTTGGTTAAATAGACATCGGTCAAGACAAAAATGAATCGAGATTGATGACTTATGGGAAAATAATCCAACGGGTAAACAGTTAAAAAAAGAGAGAAAATGATAACATTTCTTGGATCAGGAAAGAATGACAACAGTTAAAACATAATCAGGCAAGTGATGAAAGAGGATGTTGGAGGCAGCAGATGTCATACATTTCAACAAAAGTAAAGTAAGAAGAAAGAGAAAGATGTGATAAAGCTGAGGATAAATTAACTATATGATTTCGTAAAAAAAAAATAGACTTTACATGAGTAGAGACAATGTATGGAGGATTGGTGATGGTAAAATTAGATATCCTTCTATTCTCATGTTGCAGTATTCTCACATGTGGGATTCTTCACCTCAGGTGACCTGAACGTCCGGCTCATATACAAAAGCTTAGCATGGCTGCTGTATGGTGTATGTGACCATAAACCGTGGGCCATAAATGTGACATCCACACCCACAGATCACAGAACTGAATGCGCAGTTGGACAGTAGTTTAACGGCAGCTGAAAAGATGCCATACAGAAAGGAAAAAGGTCCTGTAGGGGGGGAGGAATACTGCAACATGGAAGAGAAGGATATCTTATGGTAACATTTTACACAACTAATCTATATCTTCTCCATTAACTTGGTGAACTTTATCATGGGTCATATTATTTTTGGCTTGGATATTATGAAAATAAATAAGTGTGAGGAGGCCACATGCAGATTCATTTATGGTGTTTAGAGACTGTACTCTATAGTTTGAAAAGGTCATGGAGGGAATACAAAATACTGAAGAAGTAAATATTATGAGGATACACCATCAAATCGTAATAAGCTTGACTTTTAACCTGACTCTCTAGCAGACATATGACTTTGGATGTGATTCTCTAGCAGAGTTCTGTAGAAGTATTACAAACAGAAGGAAACGATAATATAAATCCACATAAAGTCAACCTTGACTCCTAGTGTTGTCATCCAGTGGAAATGTGATAGAAGTGTGAGTCTCTAGTGGAAGCCATGGAGGTTCCATAATTGTTCATAGGGTCATACTCGGCAAACAACCAACATGGGCCTTTTTAAATCTAGCCATAAAACTCAGCCTAACTGATTTTCTTTTAACAAGTGCATCTTAATTGGGAAGAATGTTTAAGAGGGGTATGTATGCATGTTAGTAGGTTGCTAAAAGGTTATGTGAGATTGTTAGTTAGGGAATGTTTGCTGTAAACCTTTGTCTATAAGAATCATGGGAGCTAGCCATGGGATGAATTTGATTACCCATCCAATGTTAGTTAGGGAATGTCTAATCTGTCTGTAAGAGACATGGGTGCCAGCCAGTGGCTGAATTTATGATTTCCCATCCAATGGCCAAGCTTGTTTGAATTGTGTTTGGTATGGACTGTGCTTCACATGGATTCAGAGCCTATTCAGAACACGTGGATCCTTTGATTCAGATCTCTGTTAGACTGACATGCTCTATGTATGTTGTAAGCTAAGTTCATATCCCTAGATCTAGTGTTTCTGGTGCTGCTTGATTGCTTGATTTGTGGATGTGTAAAATCTCTATTGGGGTGGCTCTATGGAGGCTGTATTTGCCAAACATAGATTGCCTCTCAACAACCTGTAGGAAACTGAGTATAGAGAATAGGGCTCTATGGCAATCTACATAGGACAGTGTGTTAATACCCTGGATTGTCTTGATGAAGAAGCTCTTGGGCTTTCCAGGTATTGCATATACCTAGTCAGGTACATGCATGAAGGGGGAATTGCACTCTATGATGAGTCTGATAAGGGGTGAGTAAAGTGGTTACTATAACGTCCTCGGACAGGGTTGCCATACCCTTACTTATAGGTTGGGTAACATAGAATTATTTTCTTACTACGTTGGCCATGTGTTAGTCAAAGGCCAGATTACTGTTTACATATGTATCCGGATCTCTAACTGATGGGTCAACTCTTAGAGATGTCTTATCAATACGAGTAAGACACTATAATGCACCTCTTTGCATTGTGTTTTAATATGTGGCTTTGACACTAGTCATTTGTCTGTGTTATACACCCCCTTACAGGATGTTGGCATCAGTGGGAGGATTCATAATCACTCCCAATTTGCAGTCATCTCTGAACTTTGGTGAACCAGAGGCCCCTGACATTAGTCTTGTTCTCAGAGAAGTAGATGCCAAACAGGAACGGGCCCAGCATGGAGCCCTGTGGTACTCTGCTTGCAACTTGCCTTTTGGCGGAGGTGAACTCTCCAGTTCTGACTCTTTAGGTCTTATCTTGAGCCAGCTGGCAATCCAGTGAGTTGTGTAGGGATTTATGTCTAGCTCGGTGAATATGCCTACAATACCCGAGTGGGGTATTGTGTCAAACACCTCAGCCAGATCTAGGCAGGTGATATGTATGGTTTTCCTTTCATCCGCTGCCTTTTTTACCTTCTCAAATAAGTCTACCAGGTTAAGTAGGCATAATCTTCCTTTGACCGAATCATACTGGGATGGGTCCAGTGTCTGTAGGCCACCAATATCTTTGTTGATCATTTCCATGACAACTCATTCCATGGATTTGTGTATTAGACTAATCAGACTAATGGGTCTGTAGTTTCTGGGGGGGTCAGTTAATGGTCTGCCCTTGTGAAAGGGGATAATGGTTGTAGTACTCAATTTGTTTGCTAAGTAGCTTGTTTTGAGGCTGTAGTTGTAAAGTGACAACATGGTCCTGATAGGCTACGTTTTAGGCTATTTAGGAGTCAACCTGGGATATTGTTGGGCCCCTTTGATTCTATATTTTTAGCCTTAGTGAGTGCCATTATTACTTGCTCTCTTCTGATAGTTGGGGGTAGGCTGGTAGGGATTTCACAAGGGGTGGTGGTTGGTAAAATCTGAGCTGAATTTGTTGGCCAGCACATTTACTATGTCACTTTGCTCAGTGAAGATGGTACCATGTACTACCATTTCTGCACAGTGTTGCATGTTTCCTTTGAGATTTTAGACTTAGAGGTAGATGTCTGTCTTTATCCTGAGATGCTTTTTTTTAACCTCATAACTGGCCTTGTTGGATTGAATTAATCCTCTTAGTTTCCCGTTTAGTTTTTAGTTAGCTCTTGTTATTATGAGAGTTGCTCTCTGACTTTGGCCATGACTTTTTTCCATTTGTTATACACCCTGTTAATATTAGGATTCCACCAGTGTAGTTTGTTTTGGCCTTACCTCTGCTGGGTAGAGCAACCTCTAAGCAGCCATTTGCATATTTTACAGTGTTTCTGTGAATAACGCTGCATAGGGTGTTGTGAACTCTTCATTGGGTGGAGCATTGCATTTTGACAACCTGTCACTTAATAAGTTGTAGTTAGCTTTAGAAGCATTTCTAACTGTAATGGGCTTTTCTGGGTTTTCCCAGCTGATTTTTATTTCAAATGATACAGCTTTGTGATCCAACCACACCTGTGCGGATGTGATACAGGGGAAGTGTAGCACACTCCTATTTTGGTAAGAACAAGGACCTGTGTGTTTCAACTTATGGTTGAAGTAAGCACTTACTGATCAAGGACATTTGTGTTAATAAAGTCCAGGAAACATTGTGCCTGCAAGTTGGAGGCAGTGTATGATTCCCAGTCTATAGAGGGTTAGTTAGTCCCCCAAGAATAGCATGTTTGGATTGATAGTGCCTCTAGTAGGTCTTAGATAAGAGCTGTGGGATTCTTGAGAAATAGATGGTGACCTATAGCTTGGTAAGAAACTTTAGATAAAGTCATTTACACTGGGATGAACTTCAGGATATCATGCTGTTTGACCTTGAGGAATACTTTCCAATGTAGATCGAGACACCTTCACCTTTGGTACCCATCTGTGTGGCTGATGGTCTAAATGTGTGGAAAGCACTGTAGCCTTGCATGGACAGAGTAACTTTCTGTAGCTTTAAACCATGTCTCAGTAATGGCATGGATGTCTATATTCTCCAGAGTGAGCAGACATAGTGGAACAGCCAGTGTTTAATGCAGGTGTTATATACATTACTTAAAACTTGCCATTTTAATTCTCTTTTTCCAGAAGCACATTTTTATTGCCATCTGGGACTCGGATTCAACACAGCCCAGGATATCTAAATCCATGGTGTGGTTTGGAAGTGCATTCATATGAATTTTCATCTGATTGATAAATGGTTTGTCACATAAAACATTTGCATTTCAGACCGTGTGCCCTGTAAACCACCCTTTCCAAGTTGCAGTCACCCCTGATTTTTGCTATGGTACATCTGGATTATGTTCAGGCAGGTAAAGTGGTCCACTCCACTCATGAGGATGCAAAACCTGTAACTCTGAGCCCCACACTTGTATGTGCCATAAATATTCCCCCCCCCCTACTATTTTTATTCAAGAAAAGCTCTGACATTTGGCCTGGTTCAAGAGGTTTTAGCTTTGGGTCTGTTATAATCCAGTCCTTGCTGATGACCCTGCAGATTTCTTTGTGGTCTATTATAAATATTATGGCCACACTTCTTTCTCTGCCTTCACTTTTTCGGTTAAGAGGGGTTATTTTGAAGTTGCTGTGGCGTCTGCTGAGTAGATCCAGCAGGAAGGGTTTTTCTGCTATTTTCAAGTTTTTTATTGGTTTGGATATTTTATGGAGCATCCTGCTTTCATAACCCTCTAGCTAAAAAATCTTTTGAGACATCATTTAGGTTGTGTAGAAAAGTCTGTAAGTTCTTTAGAGACCCTTGAGATGTGCATGCCTTGTAACTTTGACACTGCATTTGAATATTCGTTGGGTACATACTGAAAGAGTTCAGCAGAAGATTCACCGTTGTGGGTTTCCAGTATGTATTGCAAACCCACGGACCTTATTTCAATGCTCTTGTTGACATTGGGATCTAGAAAACATACATTATTCAGGAAGGATTTTGAGATGTCCATATGGGAGTTAGCGGTCTCTGATTTTTTCTTCTTTGTTCCAGACAATGAAAATGTCGTCATGGAGCTCGGCAGGCACTAAATAATGCTATTGTGGTAAGCCTAGGCTGTCCACCCCCATACAGGATGGACAGATTAATGTCACTTGCTCAATTACATTCACAGTGTGCCCTACCCCCATGCTGCTAATCAAACTCACGTCATCTTTGGTGCAGGAAGAGGCTTTGTCTCTGTGCCACAGAGCCATGCGGGAAAAACTTTTGGCAAGATAATCCAAGTTACTTGGACTTATTACCAAAAAATTGGCTATCTCATAGAAAACAGGAAATGCAACTACTTTTTGAATAATGCTGAGGCTAAGCAAGGCTGCCAACATATCACTAATATTGTCACTAACAGCAACTCAAAGGATCATCTCTGCTGTAACACTGGATTATGGCTCTTGGCCCACAGTTCTGGTAGGTTTATTCTTAGCAGTGCAGCAGCAGTAGCCTAAGAATATGGCATTGCAAAAGAGTGTCGTGGTTTAGTATCATTGCAAAACAGATAAAGGTCTGTTGACACAGAGCCCTCAACAGTCATCGTGCAGATACAGATAAACATATAGCTGTAATAAGTTCTCCATTACTGCTCACTGCATTGCTGATGGACTTTTTTTATACTTATGAACTGACGGGTGGAGGTTTTTGTCTATTGCTGTGTCATGCTTTTGTATATGCTGATGTACTGAGATCTGTATTACTATGCCTCATATGGAACAATTTTAATCTGCGGCTGTAGAATTATGAATAAGGAACGGAAAGTTTCTAGGCTGAAGCACATGGGAAATATTGCAACTTTATAATACTGCAGGTTATCAAGACTTCGTAAGCACTATCATTTAACAAACATCTGCAAAGAGGATAAATCTGTTTGGGCTATTTTTCATTGTGTATTATAATTATGTGATGCATGCTTTAACCTGAGCTCTGAAAGTAGTGCCTCTGTGCTATTTAACTTCATATCATTAATGTAATGTATCACTCAGAAATAAGGTTAACACAATTAATTAATTCATTTGCTGCAAATGATGCTTTCACCTACTGCATCTATATTGCAGCCATTTAATTCTTGTCAAGTATATGCCAAATAGAGAGAAAAAATACGTTATGACTGCATGCAACTTTTTTAAGTTGTTCAAATATTGTGCAGGTTGCATTTGTTGTAAGATATACATTTAGCCTTGCATTTTATGAGGTTAGTTATTTTTTATAAAGATGTATGAGGTGGATTTATTTGCATGAAACCTACAGCAGGTTTTATGAACATGATGGAATTAAAAAGCGCAGCCACTCGCCAAGGAGGTTTGCAATCATTCATGGAAGGCTTTTTATTAATCACTCGTAGCTGTCAGTCTAAGTGCATCAGCATGCAAATGCAAATGCATAAAGCCCATAAAAGCCTGGTAAATCACTAGAGGATCTACCCTGGTGTGTCAGTCACTTGGCTTTCATTACGGTCTAGGATAAAACCAAGAGTTTGCAGCAAAGAACAGGAACTCAAAAGTTATAGTTTAGGTACAGCATCCTGTAGCTTTATTTATTCCTTTGTTCCAGTAGTTGATTAGATAACATCAACTGAGTGACAATTCCTATTTTTGATGATCACTAGCACTTTTGATCTGGCAAAAAGACTTTAAATCAAAGACTGCGAGTGAAATAGGAGATTTTGTAAGAATCAGAACTAAATTTACACAATATAATTCACTTTCATGTTATTCACTTAAGCTGATATGTTGTACTGTTAACTTGTGCCAGTATATTCCCTGTTTCATTAGAAAGGGCAGTGCAGTGCTGCAGCGGTTAGTGTTGTCACCTCATAGCAAGAGGTTCTCTGGTTTGATTCTCGGCAGGGGTGCCTTCTCTGTGGAGTCTGCATGTCCTTCCTGTATTCTCATGCCTTTCTTCTGGGTCCTCCAGTTTCCTCCCACATTCCAAAGATGTATCTGGAGCATTTCTTCCCAGGCCTCCACTGAAAATGAGCTCTGCTCCAGTCAGACTTTTCCCATTAAACAGATGTTAAATAAATAAAATAAATATTTATTATATTGTTATTAATTACATAGTATTTATATATTTAGATATTTCTGGAGTAAAGTACTTCTCTATATACACATTTTCATGTCATTAAATTGAGAACAAAACACATCAATTCTTAGTTTCATGTATTACATAGGCAATCTTACATTTATATAAATGAAAATAAACTATAACAATACAATCTCAGTTACAAACATTGTACCTTACAAACCATGTGACACAACTGTATTTTCAAACATTATTCATCACGTTTAAATATCCAGTCATTGTCAGTCAACCATTACACAGCTCATTCAAAACCTGCCTTAAAAATGGGAAATGTGAGATCAAAACATGCAGAGGAAAACATATCAGTTCTCTATATGCACTGAGGCGATACGGTATTTCTCCCAATCTGCTTTGGTTTGTGCTGATAAATGTATGATAGTACTTGTGACTATGCCTTCTTCCCACACATAAAGCAATATTTCTTAGAATAGCTTCTAAAATTAGATGCAGCCAGCAAAAATATTCTAAGTGATTACTTTGATTGTTGAATGCATATATAACAACTGCATTAATCTCAGTAGGAGACATGGAAGTGTTAACTTGTCCAAAATGTATAAAATCAAATAGCCACCAATATATACAATAGGTTACAACTCTGATAAAGCTAGACCATCAATCACCTTCCTGCACAACAGTTTACTATAGTGTGAAAATCTCTCTCTCTCTGTATGTATATATATATATATATATATATATATATATATATATATATATATATATATATATATATATATTAGCATAAATACATAACTGTTGGTAAAACTCCCAGATAATCCATTTTGTTAATAATGAAACATGTTTTATAAAATGACAGGAATTCAAAAACAATTATGCAAGTGACCTGTAGAATGATATGCAAATGTATGAGCACACTTTTAGAAAGGAGACCATTACAGTCAGAAGAAAAAAACATTGAATAGGTGATTTAACTTTGGAGCCAGTTATGCAAATCAGATGTGTATATAGGGAGAGATTGTATACATGTTCCTCAATATATGTATCACACTCCACTTGAGAAGGATATAATCTTTCTGACTGCAGCTTATATATATGAATTATGTAAATGTAGCAGTCTTCGAGTACTGCATTAATTTAAAAAGAGCCATTGCAATTCCTGCTCACTAAGTCGAATGAATGCAAACCTTTTTTAATAGCATTACAATCATATACTATACTGTAGACCCCCCTAAGTCGTATATACCTTATATACATTTCCAATCTAGATTCATGGTAAGAAAATGTTTTACATGCAAGCAGTAATGCTAAAAGTCTGTGCAGTATTTAATTAAAAGCCATTCAGCCAAGCAAATGGTATTGGAAGTTGCCCATCAAAAAAAAGACAGGAATTAAATCCCATGTGTGCTGCTTTTGTAAACCTGGATTTCACTTTTAAGGGAAAGTTGAGATGAAATCACCATATGGACTGTACAGTATCTACCCTTCTCATATCCACGTTTTTCTGTTTTCTGCAAAATATATTTAAAGGAAATGACATTCATTGACTTATTATGGATTTAGAAGTCTCAAGGAACGGATGGGGAAAATGGGATGATTAATTATTATATTTAATAATTATATTTAATAACTGATTACATTTATTTGTACATAGGGCACTAGCAAAGTATTTTACAAATTATTTAACAGCTAGGCTCTGATCATATCAAGTTTCAGTGCCACAGACCATTATAAGAGTACAGACAATTCATCAGTTCTTTTTGAGACAAATTTTGCTGTCTCACCTTATCCCACATTAGTATTTCAAAATCATTTAATATGATATACAAATTGTGTTCTATAATGCAGTTTCTTAGTGAGACCAGTTTCTTTTCTTATTTATGGAGGTTTTATGATGACTGATATCCAGTTTTACCCATGGGAAACAGACACATTTGTATGAGAACCCTATATAGGCCAACAGTGGAATGTTGGTTGTCCAGGGAGTGCTAATATTATGAAATAGTTCTGAATTCTGTTCAGATTTTTAAATGTTTCAAGCAAACCGGTACAATGAATTACTTTCTGCAATACATTTTGTTAATGGAATGCTTCAGTCTGTTGACAGAATTTATTCCATCAGTTATACAAATGAAAGTACACTGTTTAGAACTTCATCCAATACATAGTTTGATTTGTGAAACATGAATTAGTCTACCTGACCTTTAAAATATACTGCTTGGTATATCTCAGTGGAAAAATGAAAATGTTTAGAATGAAGCATAACATAAATCCTCAATGCTAGATTAATGAGGCAGATCTTAAGAAAAATGTAACACATTGTTTTACAGTGGCAACAGGCAATGGCTAGAGGATAAATTATAGATGATTTTCTTTGAGAAAGTTAAATACAACAGAGACATAAAGTGAACATTGAGTAATATATGGAAGCATAATAAAAACTCTTCTATTCCTTTGAAATAAATCTGGTATTTAGATAATAGTAAATATATTTCCTAATATAGATATTACAGAAATTTAAAATTCTAATTATACTGAAAAAAATCAAGATGCAATTATGTTTTTTTTTCTAATGTACCTATTAATCCTTGCATCATAGCTTAATGCTAGATGCATGACACAAAGTGGCCCATTGCATATCAGTACTGACCTTGTCAACTTTTGGAAGTCTCCTCAATACGTTATTTTGCAGCATGCAAAACTAAATTTTATTCATAAATATCTATTTTCACTCTAAGATTTGGAGCTTTCATTTGTAGACTACAGATCTTTTGACCTCATTTTCAATCACTTGTTCAGAGCAGTGCAATCCTCCTTACTGCCGCAGTCTGTACAACCTACACTGAAGCTGTATTACAAAAAAAAAAAAAATTTTTAGCTGTTTTGGGGACATATTTCATAGCCAATCCTTTGCTTTCCACTAAATGAAAATTATTTCTTAGTTGTCTAATACTATTAACTTTTCCCTCACATGACAACTTGCTGAAAGTTTTGCATTTTCAACTAAATGCTCTGGTCATGGAAGGCAAGTTGCGAATGATTAAGCAATAATATAGTTGCAGTGTGGAGGTATCCAGTACTGTATGTACAGCACAGTATCTCATTGTTTATGATGTCTGGCTCACAGCTCAGTGATCTAGGATTCAGTCCTGACATCTGATTGCTATCCGTCTAGAACTTTCAAGTTTTCTCTTTGTATAGGTTTTATTGGGGTACTCTGCTTGCTTCCCAAGAGGATGCTGGAAAATGTCTGCTTTAAACTGTCCATATCTAGTGCATTTGCTCCTGTACTTGTGGACCAGGTCATAGCTTTACAACTGTTCACTATATACTTATATTGCCAACAAATGAATAAATTAAATGTGTGACCCTGGGAGTATAACAAGGTATGGATAAAGGGATAATTGCATTCAGATAAGCCATACTGAAAATTATTATGGTTGTTCTTTTGTTTGAGCATAAACTTAAAGAAACCAGTTGGCATAATGGTTAATGTCTTTCTACAAGGTTTGATCCTTATCACCAGCCAATGCCTGTTTAGAGTTAGCATGTTCTCCCTCTGTCTCTTTGGGATTCACCCCACCTCCAAAAAACATGCTGAGTCTTTCCATCTCAGAATTCAGCAATGAATGGAGCTGTGGGCAGCATCATAGACTCTTCATGGTGCTTTATAGGGGGAGAGTTGTATAGAGCAAATTGGTTCAGGCATCTGCTATGGTGCGCAGTATAATCAAGATAGGAGAACACAGATCATAGACTGAGCAGCATGGCATGTTGTCTAATGTTGCCAAATGGGCATACATATTTCCCGGTAATATGGGAGTTGAGGATCCATCCTACTCCGATCTATGCCAGAGACCCATACTAATGGTGGTAGGGGATATTTGTACCCCTCTTGGCTAGTGTGTGCCCTGGATCAGTAAGCTACTGGCCATCTGGTATCTAATTGCCCAGCCTGGATTAGCTGGGATAGCTATGTTGAGCAAAAGATGGATGTAAAACCAATCAACCTGCCAAATATGAACTAAGCATTGCTGCATTCAGTATAGGTTCATTGACCGGATGGAGATTGGAAGTTGATGACATGATAGAAGGCCAGACTTCTTTATATCTAAGAAACAAGATGGAAGGGCAATGCAACAAAGCCACTTGGTTTAGGATCCAGGGCTTACTACTCAGGAGGAGAACAGGCAAGAAATGAGTGGAAATTATATTGAGAAACCACCTTCAGAAGGCAGTGAAAGATGTCAGAATTAGTGACAAGACTCATGATATAGCAGTATTCATAATCTCAGCCTATGCCCCACAGCAGGGTTGTGATAGTGAAGAAACTACATTCAGACAGGAGTTGCAGGACCTGCTAGGTAAAGTAGGCCAACAAGAATTGATTTTGATAATGGTTGACAAGAATGCACATACCTGGACAGGCAGAACAGGATTTGATGACTGTTGGCCTGGTTTACCTAGCAGGTAAAGCAGGCCAACAGGAATTGATTTTGATAATGGGTGACCAGAATGCACATACCTGGACATGTAGAACAGGATATGACGACTGTCTGGTTTCACACAGGTAGGGAAACATGAATAAAGGAGGGAGAGGCTATTCTAGACTTCCCTCAGGCAAATGGCTTGATAGTCGCTAATGCATGGTTCAGAAAGAGACAGTCACAAGATCACATTCAAGAGTGGCCAACATGCAACTCAGGCTTTCTCCTACAAAGAAAAGGTCACTGAGCTAGAATCGGTGATTACAAAGTCATCCTAGTGAAACAGTTGGCCCATAGCATAAACCACTTGTCAAAATCAACTGCTAGCAGTAGTTAGAGAAGGGTATATAGTCAACAGACAGGCTGAAGACCTGGAAGTTGACTGGAGAAAAAATACAGTAGCTCAATGAATTATTCAGGGCTCCAACACCAGAAGAGGAGGAGGAAACAGGTGCATTTGAAGAAGAATGGCAAGGTCTCAAAACAGCATGTGTTAGGACTACAGAACAGATATGTTGACTAAACCAGGTATGGAAATAAGGTACACAAGAAAAGCTGATGGTGGAATGGAGAAGTCCAGGAATCCATCAAAAGAAAGAAGGCATGCAGGAAAAAGTGGGAGACAGAAAAGACAAACCAGGCTAGGAAGGAATACTGGTTAGCTAACAAAGAGGTTAAGAAAGAGTTGCAATAGCAAAGAACAAGGCATCAGATATCGGGTTACAAGTTAGACCAAAAGATAAAGAAGATAGTCAGACACCCTTCATAACTGATGCCAGCCACAAGCTGCTCACCAATCAACAGGACATCAAAGGCAAATGGAAGGAGTATTTCCAGCATCTTCTGAAAGAAGCAAGTCCCACAGAAGCTGTACTGCCCCAGACACAGCCTACAATGAGTGAAGAGCCCACCATAGAGAAAGTAAGAAGAGCACTAGGAAAATGAAGTCAGGGAAAGCAACAGGATCAGATGAGGTCAGAGCAAATAGGATAAAAATGCTGTGCGAGATAGTGGAGCAATGGCTCCTGAGGGAACTCATCAGCAGGCCATCTGCTCTCCTGATTTATATTTTCATCATCATGTATAATGTGTATAATCAATCTAGTTCTTTAAATGATAGTTAAATACTGCATTTATCAAGTTAGTTTTTTTAAGAATTATTGTGCATTTGTTTTTTTAAGGATTATAGTACATTTATTAAGTTTTTTTTTTGTTAGAATTTCTCTCCTTTTTTACCTCACCTCTGTGCCATCTATGTACCTATGCCTTCCACTTATTTTATTTATTTATTGATGTTTGTTAACCAGGTTAGTCCAGCTGGGCTTGTGGCCCTTTTTCAGTAGAGACCCAAGGAGAAAAGCTCCATTACATAGTATAAAAATGCAGAAAGTCACAACTTTACAATAAACAATATATGTTACATAGTACAAAATATACAGAAATGACAGCTTTACAATAAAATATATGTTACAGTACATTTGAGAGTGTGTCATTTTGAGAATATATGTAAGATAAGCCAGAGGCTTGCATGTATAATATTTTTAAGAAGAATGTACAAACAAAAACCTATGACATTTCATTAGTTTTGACAAATTAAAGCTGATATAGATGGAAGTTTCTTTGTCTAGGTTCAGTTAGAAATCCTTATACATTATAAGTAATGGATGTAAGCTTTGGCAATAAGACAAACATATCTCATACTAGGTGGTAGTGATTTTGTTAAGGGGTACCAGTTCCATTTGGGTAAAGAACCTTGCCATTTTTTTTAAGGAATATAAATGTTTTGGAAACTTTATAGAGGTGAGAACTGTATGTCCATTCATTCTAGTATGGCAGAATTTGAGCAAGCTTTTTGCTCTGTAATCCTGAAATAAAAATGATTTTGAAAACATAAACAAAGCCACGTTCATGCTCTGAAAAGTCACTAATACATATTTGTATAAATTCCATATTACCGTTAGTCCCAGCAATGGCTGCTCAGTCATGGTCCCTAAAATAAAATGATGCCAACAATAAGATTCTAAAGTGATTTAATTTCTTCATTCTAATTACTATGGACACTAGTCAACAATTTCATATTGGATTGGCAAAATTTAAAGCTACAGTAAGATGAAATGCTTGCAGTTCTATAAATGCATCTACAAACATTCATATCAAATTGCCTGCTGGAGGGTTTGCAGTTGAGTTTTCTGTCAGTGAACTTTCCGTAACTTTTATATTCCTTAAAAAATGGCAAGGGTCTTTACCCAAATGGAACTGGTACCCCTTTTCACATAAATCACATTTGCTTCCTTCCCTTAAAGCTGTTTAATTGTTGTGTCTTTCGGCTTTTCCCGGTTAGGGGTCACCACAGCGGAACTCCGGTCCGCTAATGATTGGCAGTAGATTTTTATGTGCCGAGTTGCCAGCTCTGATGCACAACCTTCAACGAAGGTATGCCCATTCACGCATGCCTCCACGCAGAAGACGCTCTAGCTGAGAATCGAACCGGACAGTGTCTTACTGTGAGGTGACAATGCTACCGCAGCACCACCACCGCAGTAAAGCTGTTTAATATCTTCTGCAAATAATTGCATGTCAGATAAGTGTATGGCTGTCCCTAGTGCAGGCTTTAACCACAAGTCAAACAATCTTTCTCTCAATTAAAGATTTCACATAATCTCCTAAATTTCTGTAATTCATTTAGATGCCAAAGTCTCTGATGAAATCCTGAATAAATGTTTTAGAATAGTGGCTGGTAGTCGAAAGAATTAGTTCAAAATTTTATTAAAGATTCTTGGAAGGAAAACAACAGTAATAGGCTATAAATAATTATGTAGCGTACTAAAACTCTAATGTGCCGGTGGGTGCATTTAAAAATTCACTAGTAGAACATTCTAGCAAATTAATTTATCCTTTGCCCATGATGTGCTGTTAGAGCATTATATGAATTAGCTTCCATTTAGCATCCTGACTGAGACTAGACTGGTTATCCCGTATTGGCTTCTCTGTTTATACAATCTCTTGACACATTATACTGTCAAAGTATTCATTATTTAAACCACATGGATATCATTTTTTCTTCAACAAAATTTAGTGTCACATCTTTGGTAGATAATGCTCCATTATATCTAAACAATCCTGAACATGATTTACCGAATATCTTGAAAAATGAAGGAAAAATATAGTAGACCTAATAATTATAAATTTCATTTGGAAAAAAAAAATGCTATACAGTTAACTAAATATTTCAAATCATAAGGATTTATTTTCTAGAAATAATACATCATTTAAGGGACAAGTACAATGCACATTTGCTATTACTAATTGTAATTTAAGTCGATTAGTCAATAAAATGATCTTGGGTTGGGATTTAAGCTTGTTGGCAAAATCTTGAGTAATTAAAATGTTTTCCTCCATCTTTTTATTTGTGTAACAACACACAGAGCTTTATGGTAGTTACTATGCTTTTATCACAATTAATTTAAAATAGTAGTAGTAATAATTAGCTTGATTAGACACTGTCATTAATATTCAATCTGGTCTGTAATTATCAAACCTTTAGAAGTTTTGGGTTTTATCAGAAATTATTAAATTTTAACTAGTTTAGATCAATGTAAACCCAATCTACTTAGTACTGCATTATGTATTCATATGGTAACATACATCATAACTCAGTTTGACATCACCAGCTTAGGCTGTTCATTTATATGCATTCTCTTCCTCGATAAAAATTCAAATCTTTTGGCCTGTTACATTTTTTTGTGTGTGTTTATTCTATAGTTTCTATGACTCTGAGACATTAAATTATGTACCAGTTTCTGTTGAATAATTTCCTATATTGGATAGTGCATACTTTTTCCATTTGACAGAAAATAAATTACTTTTATACAGACTTATGTTTTTAAAGTAGAATCTTCAAGCTTTAACTTATCCCATTCTAAGTGCAGTTAGAATTGCCAGACTAAAGTAAACAGTACTTCACATATGATGCATACAAATTCAAATTGACACCATACTTGAGGAACTACTCAAAAAAGAAAAACTCTCATGTTTTCATAAATCTGTGTAAATTCTAAACATTACCTGATGGTTCTTTTATAAAATGACTGGATTTTTCTGCCAGAGGTGTCCATTTTTCCAAACTGACTATCTCTTACAATGTCTATAATTCTTTACCTTGCTCATATTTTTTCTTTGGCAGTGTATATTATTGCATGGTGCCTTTCTCTTCATAAACTAGCGGCACTGGTCTAATTATTATTTTCTCAGTGTTGAATATGTAATGACAACTCAGTCATGCATGGTTTATGTATATTTCATTGCGTCTAGTCAAACAAGAGAGTTTGGTCTTATATTTAAAAAAAGCTTTATATAAGACCTGCTATTTCCAGTATTCAAGACTGCATATAGTATTTTAATGTAGACATATCTGTAAATAATTCTGCAGAAAGATATTTCTTGATATGCCTAATATCACGGGTAACATTTATGTGACTAAAAACTAGATATGAAGAGTAAAACATTCATTTAGCTTATGGAAGTCCTATAATAAATCATATCTGGATTTGTGCAAATTTTCCAAACTTCTATCATATATAAGCAAGTATTTTAAATTACTGGACCACTAAATCCCGTAGAGCAATGAATGGATTGCACATTCATTAAAAGGTATCACAATACTTCATGCACACCTTCGACATTTCTTGTCAAACTTTCAGTACTAAAGATTTGCATAGATTCATAGGTGGTTACTAGGCATGCAGTCCAAGAGACCATAAATGGACCTAACCCATATTCTCAATTACACCAAAGCACTCTTTGGTTAAGTGACTTGGAAATGGTCACAGCATATGGAGGTGAAGTGCTGAGGGATTCAATCTCTGAACCACAAGAGGTAGCTCATTAACACCTCATATGCTTAATAATCTGGGTAAACTGCCAGTATGTCTCAGACATTTTCCCTTTCTCTATGGCTCAATGTGTTAATGAAGTACATTATGAGAAACAGCACAATAAGTGTAAGGTTTGAATCTACATTAGGGATAGTTTATCTTTAGCGGTTGGCATAATTAAGGTATTCACCTTACAGAGACAAGGTACAGTGTTTGATTCTCATTTTTGGGAAGCATAGCTAGGCTTAAAAAAGGCCACTTGGGTTCATTTGCCTAGTAAACACCTATCAACCTTGCCAAAACAAGCAAGAGCCTTCCAAGGAGTACAGTTACCTGTTCCAAGGAACACAGTTTTTCAGGATTATACAACTCCAAACATTTGTTGCATCAGCTTCAGAACCCAGTAATGTATCCTGTCATGGTACTTTTTTATTTACATTTACAGTTTGTGTGTTCCTACATCCTCTGCTGAAAAAAACTACTTCAGAGTTAGATAACTACAGTGAAGAATATTAACATATCCTAACACTAGTAGCGATTATCTTTTATAGTTATGTTTACATTCGTTAACTGTGATGTTCTGACTGAGGTCTTAAGTGTTCCACCAGGGAAAGCACTGAATTAGACAAACAATCCAAATTGGGTAAACGTTTAAATTAATTGGTCAAAAACAAAATATAAAATATATTTAAGGAAAAAAGGGTAAATGGCGTATACTGTTTGGTCAAAAGGAAACAACAAAATATCATGTAAGTAAAAAGGGATTAAAAACAAATACAATTCAATTAAAAGAAGAAAAAAATACTCAAAGCAGTTTTTGCCTTATAATGTGCATAATGTCTTTCTGGTATAGAGCTATTTCAATTTTAGAATTTTAAATCTCGTCTAATGAGGTAAGTCTCTCCTAAAGAGCCATAGAGCTTTTATTAGGTCTTAAAAGACATTGCTGAGGAAATGTTCCATTTCAGTATTGGTGGGATTTTTTGTTAGTGTTGATATGTTTCAAGATTTTTTTTGTATTTCGCATATATTATATTTTGAATATGCTGATCTATTCAGAAATCTTCAGTATATTTAATTTCTTTATTACAATGATGTAAAGTTATATACACGTTTACAGTAAATGATTGCCAGTGAGTTTAATTGAAACACAAAACCTCAAATAAACTCCCTGTTAACATTAATTGCCAGTAAGATCAACCCCAAAAATTAGTAAATGGGTAACATCTGTGAGTATAAAAAGTAAAACATTAGCTTTTTACATGAGGAGCTTCCCCCAACACTCCTAGCATGGGGACTCTGTCTCCCAAACCCTCAAATTAAATAGCCTAACTCCAGGATCACACAAACTGAAAAAGGGCAAAACAGCATGAATTATGGAACAGTCTTTATAATGAACTTTGACCATTAAATAATTTGACAAACAAGTGACAAAAAAAAACACCACAATAAAATGCTTGCAACAATAAATCAAATAACACTCCTATGTAAATCCTGAAAAAGTCTCTACTGGTACAAATCTGAAGCACTATGAACAGTTATAAAAAAATAAAATTTATGGAATATGGTTAAGCACTTTCATCCACATAAAACTTCATCAGAAATAAACACAAACATTCATAATAAGTGAGCTTATACTCATTAACGGATCATTCAGTTGAATATTTAAAGTGATAAGACCACTAAAATACATCCTCTTTAAATACATTAATAGTAAAAGTTACAGTAATGGTAAATCTAACCTCAAGGAATTGCTGCATATGACAAAAACTACTGATTAAATTACAAAATATTAATACAAATTAACATTTGCATGAATTTCATTATAACTTTTTTTAAAACAGGAACAGCAGAAATGTAATCATTAAACAAGGATAAGGCACATCATTCCAATGTATTTCTTTGTATATTAACACATTTTCCCAATGACTAACTCCAATGAATAAAATATACATTTTATAAACTCTTTACAGGTCCAAAGTGTGTCTATACAGGGTGTGATGACCTAGCACTGGCCCAATAATCAAGGAGCCTCAATCCTACCCACTGGCAACAGTGGGGGGACGTAATCACTGAGGTAAGTACACACACAGTGAAGTGCAATTTCCCTTAAGAGCACACAGAGACCACAGTCAGTCTGGGACTGGTTTCTCCCGATCCCCAATAAGACTCTCACCTTGCACAGCTATAGAGTTGAGATCTCAGCTGAGTGGCCAAGCAAAGACCTCCAGAACTCTCTCTGTTCAACCAGTGCTTTGTGTCCCTGAACAAGTAGCTGACGCACACACTTTGAGATTTGATTTATACATGATGCACACAGCTGGGAAAGGCAGACACAGGATTATTAGCTATGCCCCCTTAAGCCAGGAATATAAGGTGGTTTTCACTGCCACCAGCCAACACCTTATCAGCTACTTTAAGGCACTTAACAAAGGGTGTCCAGTCTTACTGTATAATGTTACTATTAATCCAAAGGGTAGTTTGACCAAGACTCTCAAGGAATGGCCCACACAGTGTCACCAAATAAATATGTAAGTAGTCTAAGAGCTTAAAATATGTCTAGACAGACCAGCCACAATTAGAAGCTTTAAATATATTTAATAATAAATAAGAAAAGAAGAAAGTACTCTGTAAACAATCACAATTACTTCAGAGATCAAAATCACAGGAATCATTTAAAACAACATTGCAGGACCGTCTCAAATAAAGAAAACATCTAAACTATACTTTACTATATTCCTAACTGTATCTACGAGAAATTACTGTACCCCAGTTTGACTTGCTCGTATCAAGACGAGACAGATGTGGTTAGTGGGTTTTCCAGATGATGTCAGGTCAAAGACAAAATACAAAATGCACAGTCTCTCTCTGAGTGTTCTTAAGTTAATATATCAAATATTACTTCTGGGATACTTGCAGCATGACATCATTTTTTGTTACCAGATGCAAGTTCCCAAGCTAAACCTCCATTGCTAGAAACTGCCAGCATTTAGCATCACCCTGTGAAAACACAGAAGCTTGAACCCTTCTTAGATCTTTTGGCAAATAGTAGAAGTCGTTAAATAATTTACATTCTTCCACATTGTAAAGACAATGCAAAAAAATTTCTCATTTTACACATTGTGTCTGTTACAACACTGAAACTGAGAGATAACATCTTTTATTTATGGCTCAGCTATAAAGTAACTTAACCTCAACCATTATTGTGAAGTTTTGTAAGTTAATCTCCTGTGTTTTAGTCTACCCTGTTAAACAGTTATAATAGTGTATAAAAAATCTCTTCAACACACGTCTATAAAATATGGCATACTGTTCTAATACATTTGTAACACAGGCATATGAATCATGTTGATACTCACAAATGACGCACAACCACTTACAAAATTCCAAAAAGCTAGGCTGGTAGTATCTCCTCCTGTCACACTTCTATATAAATCATATTAATATTCACAAATGACATATACTTATTTACAAAATTCCAGCTGGCTGCGCTGGCAGTATTTAATTTTGTGACATTTCTATATAAATCGTATTAAGCTTCATAAATGACACATAATTATTTACAAAATTCCAGCTAGCTGGGTTTGCAATATTTTCCTTTGTCACCATACCCCTGAAGACTCAAACAAGTTTTTCAAGAGACCCTTGAGAAACTTTGCTTGAGAGGGTGAGCCTATCTGGGAGGTACACTACCCTTTACCCTGTGTTGAGATTCCAGCTGCCTTGGCAGCTGGAATCTCAACACAGGGTATGGGGTAGTGTATTGAGATTCCGGTTGTCAAGGCAGCTGGAATCTCAACACAGGGTATGAGGTAGTGTATTGAGATTCCAGCTGCCAAGAACTGGAATCTCAACACAGGGTATGGGGTAGTGTATTGAGATTCCAGCTGCCTTGGCATTGCTGACCCTAGTACAGTGCTGCACTGTCCTATCATATGCCTGCAACCCTAGGCTCCACCATAGTAATCTGGAATTTGGCTGGCTTTCCCCCTGTAGCTATAGATTCCCCTCAGACTCCTCCTGCCTTGTACTGCAAATATTTAGCACCAGGGCCTCCCTATCATGGTAGTTTTTCATCATTGTAAGATGGTACAGCTTGTGCCCCTGCATCCTGTCTAGCAGGTCTACCATATAGTTAAAATTACTGCCCTTCTTTACCACATTAAAGGGTCCCTCCCAACCTGAGGGATAACAAAACAAAGCACCCAGTTTAATGATCCAATACTTGTCTTTTTTAGTGAGGATTGAATGCCATCCTTGTTTGTTGGATCTGTCACCAAGAATTCTGTCAGTAATAGTGAACTGGAATCTGTCTGAGTTGTGTTGTAAGCAATGTCTATATAGGGCACTGGTCTCTCTCTTGGTTCGTATGTCACTACGGTGCTCAGACATACATAATTGAAGTGGTCATGATGTTTGTCTGACATAAAATGAACCACATGCACACGTTGCAAGGTACACCATCCAATCACTATTACAATTGCCAAAAAATTTAATGTCAAAGATCCTGTCAGTGTTTTTACTGGTGAACTGTTTAGATGTCAAAATAAATGGACATGATGAACAATGACCACAATTGTAGGTACCCCATAGTTTGTCACCTATCATAGTTAGTTGGTGGTATATGGCTCCAGCCGAGCTTATCCTTTTAAAATGTGAAAAAAATAACCCAAGTGTCCTGCCTCTTCGATATCCATACTTACATACATCACCAATCAGAGATGTAAGTTCATCATTAGCAGTAAGAATGTTCCAATGTTTGGACATAACATTCCTGATTAGGTTGATGTTGCATCCAAATGTAGTGATTAACCGAATAGATTCATCCTGTTCAGCTTGAGTTTTTTCACGATATGTAAGAAGTGAGGTTCTAGATGAGTTGGAAGCAACTTGTTGGGCACCCTGGATGTCCGTCTCCTTGTAACCCCTAGCTCTAAACCTGTTAGCCAGATCCTGTTGGTCGGATAATACTTTTGTTTTTCTATTTCACCTTTTATGACCATATATGAATGTTTACACCTTTTGATTACCCCATGAACAATATCCATCACCCTGATCTAGGTTGGCTATTGTCATACTCGGGCACTAATTTAGCTGGATGCAGCCTTCATAGGCCAATTTGACCACATCTCCATTAGGGTTGAACAATACTAGCATTTTGTGAACTATATTTTGGTATCAATCAGAATATTCTAATTTTTTTAATAATCATAAAGATTAGTCTTATCTTGATGAGACATTACACCCAGTATTTCAAATGCAGAACAAAAATTGTTATTTTTGATGCAAACTGGCAGTAGGCCTTTAATCAACAAGGGACAGAAGCAGACTATGTTTTGGAGGGGTTTTATACTTAGTGCGTCATCCAGGGGGCCAAACCTTAATACAGTATATCTTCATATTCTTATTATATGATGCCTATAACTACTAGTTCTTTAGGAACACTCTGAGTACTTATGCTTGCATATTTACAATTACCTATCAGGATTCTGGCTGAAACTAATCTCTGAAGCGAATTGCACTTTTAATTCATGCCAGTTCGTGGCCAGAGCATATCGGTCACTATTACATATAACTAGGTTTATTGGCATAATTTTTGGTAAGTGCTAGGATTGCCTCTCTGATACGTCTATTTATGTTACTAGACTGGACATATAGGGTTATTAGCTCAGTACTTTTGATAGCTTACAGCATATACTATTATTTTGACTTTTTCCTACAAACAGTAACACACATTATTTGGGATTTGAAAAGATCCATCATTTCTACAGCTTATTGTCATGGATCTTGAAACAATACTTCAGGGGCTTTGTGCTGACAAAAATGACATTGGTGTTCTTGGTGTACCAAATGAGAATGGTATTCCATAACAAACGGAAACAGTTGACGGCTGCAACATTGCTTTTCATAAACTTAGTAAAAGTATGAAAACTTTGAGAACACACATATGGCATTTGAGGCTTTTTAAAGCCTATATGAATAAGGAAATAACCCCTAGGGGTCTAAGAATCAAAACCCAACCTTTAGTAAGCAAGACTGATGAAACTTTGACCAATGAATGGTATCAAGCCCAACAACAGGCATCTATGAACTTTGTTCGAATATTAAGTTCGTATTATGAATGAACTATTGAAACTAACATCAAAGAGGTTGGTGACATTTGTGGGCAAGTCAAAATTTT
Organism: Protopterus annectens; assembly: GCF_019279795.1. Classification (NCBI taxonomy): domain Eukaryota; kingdom Metazoa; phylum Chordata; order Ceratodontiformes; family Protopteridae; genus Protopterus; species Protopterus annectens. Next base: position 554,998,863 of record NC_056743.1, on the reverse strand, counting down.
TGAGGGACACACACAATTCTCTATATGCCTCAATAAACTGTCAAAAGAACTGCTGGTATTTGAAAAACAAATCAAGGACAAGAAAATCAAAAAAATTCAGTAGAGATCTAACCGATTACCAGAGGGGACAACCTTTTGACACTACCATATATGTTAGATTTATGGATATCAGACAGAACCCTGGTAGGAACAAAAAAAGACCCAGATCAATATTGAAGGGGTCTCATACATACAGCATTACATCAGCGGAGGATTCCTCCACTACAGACACTGAAGTGACTAACACTGGGGAATCCCCGGTTTCCAAGAAATCTAAAAACCAGACCCATCCTTTAAACGCACTAGGAGGAGGGGTGGGAGAAAGCATAGAAGGTACAAAGATAGATACAATTGAGGGTCTTCTACAAATATTTGAGACAATAGATGGTAACATTTTGAACATTTCTCAAACTGTTATAACAGAGGAGCAAAAGAAACTTTTGAATAAAGGTTTGAACTTTGTTCCCAGGGTATTTTGTTGATGAATCCGACATAGTTAATGATATTAATGACTTTTGCCGCAGGATTAACCTCAAACATTTCTTTGGGTCTAGATCTAACTCTCAAAGATCTAATGTATTCAAATTTCATAAATCCAACTTTGTACCACCTATGAATCGCAATGGAGCTGTCTTTCAACAAGCAGTACTCGGGGATATACACTTTAAGTTGGATCAGTTTTCTCCCTTGAAACACAACTTATCTATCAATGAACAACAGGCACTGCAACAACTTAGGGACAATAAAAACATTGTCATCACTCAGGCTGATGAGGGTGGGGCCATAGTCATAATGGACACACACTATTATCTGGGGGAGGGAAATGGATAACTTTCCAACCCTTCCCATTATATGAAGATGCCTATTGACCCCACTCTGAACTGCAAGCGGGAAATTGATTTTTTTTTTTTGGATCTTGGTGTCTCAGAGGGTATCATATCTGATACGGTGAAGACACATCTCACGGTCCAAGATCCACAGAACCAAACATATCTTTTACCCAAAATACATAAATGCCTTAATAAACCTCCTGGAAGACCAGTTGTATCTGGTATGGGTTCGTTGACTGAACCACTATCTGAGTTCCTCACACTATATCTCAAACCACTACTTGGCCTCATTCGTGCCAGAATACAGGACACTACACAATTTTTACACATCATTTCTAATAGCCAATTGGAATGTTATTGGCTACTCTGCACCATGGATGTCAAGGCTCTGTACACCAATATACCACATTGGGCTGGATTGGAAGCCCTCAATGTTTGGTTAGACAAAGCCCAACTATATCCTGTAGGCTTTAACACACTTTTGGTCTGCATGGCTGAGCATGTTCTAAATAATGTTTTTCACGTTCAGGGAGAATGTTACTGGCAGCTCAAGGGCACTGCGATGGGAGCATCCTTTGCTCCCATATATGCAGACTTGTTTATGGGATACATTGAGGAGCATCTCATTTATGATTCCACACACAATCTATATCTTGAGGAACTTGACATTTGGCATAGGTATTTGGACGATTGTTGGTTGGTTTGACGTTCAGATGAGGAATATTTGGTGGAAGTTGTACTGTATCTCAACCAGAACAAATGGGGTATTGAATTTACCTTAAATTGTGATAGGAATGAGATCAATTTTTTGGATGTCACCATAACTCAGAATCCAGATGACACTTTACAAAGTAAAACATTTCGCAAATATTCCCAGTATAATAACTTACTACATACAACGTGTATGCACCCCAACCACATTATCTGAAACATACCTAAATCTCAATTCCTCAGGATTTGCAGAATTTGCTCCTCAGAAAATGACTATGAAAAATCCCAACAGGATATGGCTAACATTTTTAGAGCTAGGGGTTACAAGGAGCCGGACATCCAGGGTGCCCAACAAGTTGCTTCCAACTCAACTAGAACCACACTTCTTACATATCGTGAAAAAACATAGACTGAACAGGATGAATCTATTCGGTTCATCACTACATTTGGATGCAACATCAACCTAATCAGGAATGTTATGTCCAAAAATTGGAACATTCTTACTGCTAATGATGAACTTACACCTGTGATTGGTGATGTATGTAAGTATGGATATAGAAGAGGCAGGACACTTGGGTAATTTTTTTCACATTTTAAAAGGGTAAGCTTGGCTGGAGCCATACACCACCAACTAACTATGATAGGTGACAAACTATGGGGTACCTACAATTGTGGTCATTGTTCATCATGTCCATTTATTTTGACATCAAAACAGTTCACCAGTGAAAACACTGACAGGATCTTTGACATTAAATTTTTTTGGCAATTGTAATAGTGATTGGGTGATGTACCTTGCAACGTGTACATGTGGTTCATTTTATGTTGGACAAACATCACGACCACTTAGATTACTAGTGACATACGAACCAAGAGAGAGACCAATGCCCTATATAGACATTGCTTACAACACAACTCAGTCAGATTCCAGTTCACTATTACTGACAGAATTCTTGGTGACAGATCCAATAAACAAGGATGGCATTCAATCCTCACTAAAAAATAAAAAAAGAGAAGTATTGGATCATTTAACTGGGTGCTTTGTTTTCACCCGGTTTGAATGACCATTTATAATATTGTTTTATTTTTACTTTTATTAATTACATTATATACTAATAATGTGGTTTTATTGTATAACTTTTCATTCTCTTTTTATTTTTCACACAGCGAACAATTTGAATGTTGGGAAGATCACTTTGGGAAGAATCCTATTGGATGATTCATGTTATATATATGTGTGTCACTTCAAAGTTGTTACTACTGTCATTCCCACCGAGGAAAGCCTGTTGGCTGAAACCAGTCTGGGATGTTTTTTATACCTTAATAAAATACTTATGTATCTAATTTACTAGCTTCATTTGATGCTTTTCACTGTATTTGGTGCTGGCAATTTTTGTCTACTTGCCTCTGTTCCTGCCTTGCACCTGGTCCTACTTGCAGCGAGTTTTTTTCTGACTGTAACACTCTCTAAGCCAACAGATGGTACAAATATTTGTCCCACTCCCTCCTAAACTGGTCTGCAAATGCCTATAGCATGGTCTTTAGAGTACAGTTTAATCTCTCCACCAGACTGTTAGTCTGGGGATGGTAGGGGGTGGTCTTTAGGTGCTTCATCCCACAGTACTTCCACAGACAAGCCAGCAGGACCGACATTAAATTGGTACCTCTGTTTGGGAAACATACCCTGCTGAAAATCTATATCTAAGCATTTTCCACCTTTTCTGACTCAATGGAGGGCAGAGCCACTGCTTCTGGGTACCTGGTAGGATGATCTACTACCACTAGGTTATAGTTTTTCCCTGTGGAACTTGGGTATTCAGAATCCCCACAATATCCATAGCTACCCTCTGAAATGGCTCCTCAATCACAGGCAAAAGGCATCAAAGGAGCTTTCACCATGTCTCCTCCCTTGCCTACCTTTTGGCACTGCTCAAAGGTCCTGCAATACCTCGTTGCATCTCTGGAAATTCCATGTCAATAAAGTTGAGCATAATGTGTCTCTTGGTATGCTTTATGCCCATGTGACAAGGAAAGGGAATGTCATAGGCTATGACTAGAAGTGACAGATGGCAGGTTCTGGGTACTACCAACTGCTGTATTCTCTCACCCTCTAGCCCTCCCTCAGGGTTCCTCTCTTAATACAATAGCCTTTGTCCCAGTATACACATTCCCTCTTCCATTGAAATTAGGTGCCTCACTTGCTACCTCCCTCAGGCCTTGTAAATGTAGGGTCTGAGAGCTGAGCCTGTTTCAACTCTCGTTGTACCTCTTCCCAGCTCCCCTTCCGCAGGAAGTCTGGCATCCTCTGACAGCGGTGCCTCACTATCAGCCTGGGTACTACTATTCACCTCTGCCCTTGCAGTCACTCTGTCCAAGGGAATATCAGTAATCACAAGCAGCTGTAGTTAACCTTCAGTCCCACTTCTATAGGGTAGCCCCCTCCCTGAAGTAACCACCACACCAGTCCTGGCTTCAAGTCTGCGGACTGTATGAGTTTACCCCAGGCTACCAGACCCACATGCTTGTCTCCAAGCCTGACTGCGTACCTGGTGTACATGCATTATCAGAATCATTCCCTATCAGGACATCTGCAGAGATATCCTCAAACACGCCTACTTGCAGGCTTCCTTTTCCACACTCCTAGTCAAGATGAACCGTAGCCATAGTAGTTGGAATGGGGTCACTCTTAAAGCTCTGACTGGACTGGACTGCCCAAGCAAGTACTGCTCCTCTTTAATCATTGCAGGCTTTACAATGGTTAGGTCAGTGGCTGTGTCTCTCTCAGCAGTGGCCTGTTTCCCATTTACTAAGATAGGATATAACCTCTTGTGGTAGTTTGGTACCCTTGTTGTCTCCAGACAACTCCCTGCTGGCATTCTGTCATTCTCACTTACTGGCTCTCCCAACTTTTGTTCCCCACTTTGCCTCTGTGGACATCTGTATGCTACATGGCCCCACTGGTTGCACTTAAAACATTTTACCCTTGGTCTTGGATATGTATCTGGACTAGTGGCCTCCCCTGCTACTGGTGGACTCTGTTGGGGCAGTCTGGGCTGCCCACCATGGATTCCATTCGACCCATGAGCAGCACTGGGTATCCCTTTCCTGTGCAGTGATGATTGCTATGTATAGGTCTTCTTTTTTCCCCAACTCATCTGCAGTATCGCATTGCCTATGTTCTAACCAGAGTCTCATGTCTTCAGGCAAAGTGCTAAGGGCTTGTTCCCTCACCAAAATTTCTGCCAGCCCTTCAAAAGTGGTGACCTGATGCCCACTCATCCACCTATGAAAATAAGTGCTTAACTCAGCAATATATTCACACACACTTTCATCTGCTTTGCATCTATGCTCATGAAACTTTTTTTCTATAAGCTTCAGGTGTTAACTTAAAACACTCTAGCAAGCAATGTTTAACAATATTATAATTTAAGCAATCCTTATCAGACTATTTAGAAATAGCAGTTACAGCTTTACCATATGGAGTAAGGGGGTCAGGAACCATACCCAGAGCCCTCACTCAACATTATACTATTTACATACCCTTTCAAACATATAAATGAAACTATCAAAAGTATTCCCCTCTGTAAATTATGGAAGAAATGTACTAACCATTGATGCCTCTGGCATTTGGTTACTCCCTTCCCTATTACCTCCATGACCATGGTGAAGAGTCAGCATCTCCTTTTCATGTTGCCTCTGCTTCTCATTCTACCCGCTTCCAGACATCACAGTTTCTCTTTTTCCTCAGCCTCCAGATGTCTGTCTCCCTGCTTCTTCTATTTCTAAATGTTTGTCCTCCAGTTCAAGTCTCTAACTTCAGATGTATTTTTAAGTCCTCTATGGAAAGGTTGAAGTGTCCATTTCTGAAAGATGTACATCCCCAAGGCCAGTCTGATTGTCGTCCTGGTTGCTGATCTGTGAAACAGCTGTGCCCAAGTCTACAATAATTTCTGCTTCCATCAGGTTGGCATGCACCAGTTCTTTGGCTTGGCACATCTCAGCCAACTGGCTCCTTGTCAGCTCGCCGTACTCTTCTGCTGACATCCTTGCTTTCTCTTCCTAAGCTAACAAAAAAAATAAAACAATTGTGATATGAAACTCTTAATGTTCACTGTGTAGCTGATTGAGAGTACAAACACCTTAAGTGACCACTGTTTACAAGCTACAGAAATTCTGTATCCACACCACTGAATCCTAATAATTGGATATACCACCACTGTGCCAACCAATTAATATGTGATGCCCTAGCCACTAGCACAGTAATCAAGGAGCCACAGTCTTCACCACTGGCAACAGTGGGGGATGTACACATTGGGAGGATGATAAAAACACAGTATAGTGCAATTTCCCTTAAGAGCACACACAGACCACAGTCTGTCTGGGGCTTGTTTCTCCCTCTTTCTCCATATCCCTGATAAGACTCCCCACTGGCAGAGCTATAGAGGTGAAATCTCAGCTGAGTGGCTAAGCCAAGACCTCCAGCACCCATTCTGTTCAATCAGTGCTGTGTGTACCTGCCCAAGTAGCTGACACACGCATACACCTGGGAAAGGCTGGCACAGGTTTACTAGCTATTCCCCCTTCTGCACAGATGAAAAGGTAGTTTTCACTGCCACCAGACAAGTCTTTGTCAGCTTTTTTTAAGGCCCTCAACAAAGGGTGTTCAATATTACTGTGCAGTGTTACTATTAATTCAAATGGTAGCTTGACCAAGAGCAAGGCTTTTAGGAGTGGCCCACATGGTGTCACCAAATAAATATGCAAGAACTCTGAGTACAAAAAAATGTCTTGACAGACCAGCCACAATTAAAAGGTTTAAATATATTTAATAAGTAATAAAAGAAGTAGTAAACGCTCTGTCACACTTCTATATAAATCATATTAATATTCACAAATGACATAATTAACAAAATTCCAGCTAGCTGGTCAGGCAGTATTTCCCTTTGTCACACAGGGCATTATTTTCACTGAGTTCAATGTTACAGGAAATATTTAAAACAACATTGCAGGGCAGTCTCAAATAAATAAAGAAAACATCCAAGCTGAACTTCACTATATTCCTAACTGTATCTAAGACAAATTACTGTAACCTAGACTGACTTGCTCATAGCAAGGCAAGACAGATTTGGTGAGTGGATTTTCCAGCTGATGTTGTCAGGTCAAATACAAAATGCACAGTCTCTCTCTTAGTGTTCTTAAATTAATATTCCAAATATTACTGCTGGGATACTTGCAGGATGAAATCACTTTTTGTCACCTGACTTTATTTTCCAAGCTAAACCCCCATTGCTACAAATTACCAGCATTTAGCATCTCTCTGCAAAAACACATAAGCAAGAACCCTTTTTAGATCTTTTGCCTAAAGGTGGAAGTCATAAAATAATTTACGTACCTCCACATTTAAAGACGATACAAAAAACTTCTATTTCCAAACATTGTGTCTTTTACTGCACCGAAACTGAGAGATAACATCTTTTGTTTATGGCCCAGCTATAAAGTAACTTAACCTCAACCATTCTTCTGAAGTTTTGCAAATTTTTCTCTTGTTTCAGTCTCCCCTGTTAAAAAGTTAGAATAGTGTATAAAAATCTCTTCAGCACACATGTTTATACAATATGACATACCGTTCTAATACATTTGTAACACAGGCATATGAATCGTGTTGATATTCACAAATGACACAACCACTTGCAAAATTCCAGATAGCTAGACTGGCAGCATCTCCTTCTGTCACACTTCTATATAAATCATATTAATATTCACAAATGACAGATAATTAACAAAATTCCAGCTAGCTGGTCAGGCAGTATTTCCCTTTGTCACACAGGGCATTATTTTCACTTTTTTTCTCAATGTCATAATAATTGTCCATAAATTCTTTTAATGGCCTCTGTCCTCTCTACATGGAAACAAAAGCAGGTGGAACAAGTAGCGAAACAATTGACGCCTTACTTTTTCAATTAGTTTTTCTGAAGTTGAGATTGTAACCCACAAGAAAATCTCAATTTGATCACATCCAACTCTATAATTTAAGAACAAAACTTGCAAGAATTACATTTAGTGGTGTCCTTAGATGGTGTTAGTAGCACCGTTGGTGTATCACACTCTCTGGTCTCTTTTTCCAACAGGTTATTTAAATTGTTTCCTGTTTTATATAGAAATAAAGGTCTTTTGTTATTCATGGATTTAGTCACTGAAACAATCTCCCAATGTTCATTTTTCCAAACCGGAATATCTAATTTTAAAGTAGCGAATGGTCGGAATGTTTTACAAAACACTGAATGCGACATTTCTGACCGCTCTACCACCTAAACAAGCGCTACCATGGGTCAAAAAGGGGGGAATATTGTGTTTCGACTATCTCCGGTTCGGACATATGAGAACTCGCTGCACTGCTTTCGACATTTGGTACGTCGACAAGGTAACGGATGGCTAAATGCATGTATACCAGGTGTTTCACCAATAATTGTGAGGTCGAGATCACAAACACTTAAAATACTCCAGTGCTTTTTTATAATAATTAATAATATCATTTCAACCTCTCTCATTCTAGTATTATACTGTAATACCAGAGCCTTTGTTAAAGATGCAGGACACTCCTGAATCTTTTCTATATTATTCATTTATTTTGTCTCAGTCCTTGTTTTTCATTTCTTGGTGGGTAATTAACCAAGTAAATGCTTAAAATCTGTATTGCTTCTTCTTTTTACTTCATCAAACACATGTAAAATAAATTTTCTGGGATACCCACTTTGTAGGAATATAAGCAATAATCCTTCCTTATAATAAACTTCATCCTCAGTAATCATCATACATAGTCTAATAAACTATTCTTTAACAAAGCCCTAATTCAGTTTTGGAGGCTGGTGACTTTCAACATTTAAGTTTGTTGATTTCCTAAAAATGCAGGACGAAAATTTGTTTTGTAAATGCAAACATAACCCTATCACTATAAATAGATGAAGTAAATTTTTAAAAAAAGTGTAGTAATGTTTAAAATTTGATTCAACAACTCAGAATTTCCCTTCCATAAGATAAAGATCTCATCTGAAAAGCATACCTTAATTGTACAAAATGAAAAAAATCATCTCTGAAGGTTAAGGTTTTAAGCTGTAGTTCCTGGGTGCAGAGGTTAATTCCCTCAGCCCTTATTTACTGTCTGATTATTGCTGATCTCTGCTTATATTTGATTTTTCCCGCACCAGTCAGCCTTTTGCTGTTGAAATTTTAAAGCTTGTGGCTTTTGGGTTACTTTATTCAGCTGCTTTTAATGTATTTGTGCTTATTCCTACTTTATTTAACTTTTGTTACACATTCTGAAAGTGTTCACTTGCATTTAATCTGCATTTATTACTGCTTGTTAGTAACCTGTTTACACTGTAACTGTTCTAAGTGTCTTTGTTCAATTTAATCACTTGGGCTCCAAACTAGTTATTTTATATTAGAAATGTTTGCGGTCTACACTGTCGTGCCAGGAGAGGTAGCTTACACCTTTCTGAACTGGGAAATGCTGGTTGAAGGCTTAGTGTGCCTGCTATCCTAAGTGTCTTTGTTCTGGTTTAAGCACTTGTGATCCAAATCAGTTATTTTTCATTGGGAAGGTGTGCGATCTACACTCTTGTGGCATTACTGACTAGACAGATTTTTAACTTCTACAGCATCCAGTTTGCGCATAGCTGAGTGATATTTAAATTCCCCCACTACTCCCTTTAGTAAATCATTAGCCATGGATATGCACTTCCTGAATATCTCTGTGGCCAGTCTGGTTGAAATGAATATTCTGAGGCACTGTAGCAATTGCCTCATGCACACTGAAGACCCACCTATTCTTAATAAAACATTGCATGCAAGAGGTGTAAATACACTTTAACCCTGTTGGCAAAACTCTCATACAACCAGAACTAATCCTATAGAGGCTGTCAGTGACACTTGCACCATGGTTGCTGCAGAGGGTAAAGACCCTACACATAAAACTACTTATGCCGAGGCACTTGTAGGTAACCTTCCTAAAACAAAAAGACATCCTGCACAGTACAATCAAAGAAAGTGTCCTTGGGCATCATGTCAAAGCACCAACCACAGCTACACATACTAATGCTGTAGCCAGTGTCTCTATTGCTAAGCCCTTAAGGCAAACCAACACACAGCCACATTTTCTGGTTATTGATGACTGTGTAGTAAGCCACACTAATGTCTCCCTCATCAGAGTAAGGAGAGAGTCGGTGTTGACTGCCTTTCTGGAAATAGGATCTGTCAAGTCACACAGGCACTTAGGAAACTGAACCAAAGATGCCAATACAACTCTGTCATAGTCCATGTGGGTGTTAATGACATCAAATTTACCTCTCGACTATAAGAAGTGAGACACGATCGAGCTCACTAAGTATAAGCCTAGCACTGAGCAGCATGCTACCTTCTCCAAGGATGACGCCACGCTACCAATAGAAA
>NC_056743.1:554191338-554366338 GCF_019279795.1 Protopterus annectens | reverse complement strand
CATTACCAATGTTAACATGGTATCTATTTGAGGGATGCAAGGGATGAATCTTTTTTGTTTACAGACAATCTTGCCTTTTTTATTTAGCATGACTTTTTTTCTGAAGTACACTACGGTTGGCTGCTGATGAGTTTGACTTAACTGTAATAAAATTAATACTTGTATATCATAAATAAGGGATTTCCCCAAGAAAAGAGAATATTGTTGCCCATATCACAAAGAAGCAACTTCCTTATGTGGATTACTACAAGTATTTGATGGTTTTGTTCACGGATACATGTAAAGAGTGTGAGACATGACTGGTAGATTGGTGTTGGGTCGCAACAGCTGAAATGTAGGTATTGATCCAGACAGTGAAAGAAAAAAAAAATGATCATAGCACAAAAATCGCAGTTTGCATAACAGTTTTTTATTCCCTGCAAACTAGCCTACTGTCATAAGCTTTTGATAGCAATAGAAAGGATGAGATTACCTATATGAGCTGCAGATATGAAGGGATTCGTTCCGATCCATTGGAAGAAATTTTTCTCATGCAAAATACTGTATACAAATACCATTGAAAGTTCAGTGAACTAGGGAATTAGCTATCTTAGCAGGCTCAAGACCAATGCAGTCTCATTTGGTTGAGTCGCCCCCAACCTCCTGGCTTACTATTACTAGCAACATGATCATTCAGCAGTGAGGAATAGTGGCAATGTTCACTGAAAGTGGCTTTCAGTGATATTGCTTTACATAATTGTCCATCACACAAATGACTACTGATTTAGTTTCTGGCTGTGAAATGAAGTTCTTTGAATTATTTCCTGGGTTTACTTCCCATAGCAGAGGGGTGGAGCTTGGCAATGTTGGGGGATTATGGATTAAAGCTCCTCCTCCACTACAGTATTCAGTTGAGGTGATTTGGGCACTTAGTGAAGGTGTTCACAACCAACTGCATCTTTTGGGAGGTATGTTAGTCTCAGCCAACAGGAAAGGAGGCTCAGGACAGATACAGATATGGCAGAAAGCGTACATCTCCTAAAATGAATGGGAATCCTTCTGTATTGTATATGTGAGCTGATAGCTACAGTTGGGGAAAGGAAAGTCTGTTCTACTCTGCTCATTTTTTTAAGTGACTCTTAACTGAACAAGCAATTAGAAAATGTCCAGATAGCTGAAAGGCTACACACATGTACATATATATGTATTCATATACACACACTATTACTTGTTCATAGTCTCTCTAAGTTTTGTATTGTTGGAGGAGAACCAATTTGAAACATTTATTGTTTTGTGCTTTGATTTTTATCAGTATTAGATTTTGGGAAATAAGGGAGCAAGATGTTATAATTTTATTTGTTTTTTTGGGGTTCTATATTACATAAGCAGAAATCTGACTGACCTAAAGGTCGAAAATGCAGGACATCGAACATGCTATTGTGGGGCCTGCAACCCCCACACCCCCCCGCTAAATATAAATATATATATACATATATATATATATATATATATATATATATATATATATATATATATATACACACACACCAATTCCAAGATAGCACTACATTGAGGAAAAGGCAAATATTCGAATCCTCACTGTACCGCGATCTCACAAAAAGCAGATAGAGAACCGGCATTTCCGATCTTTAGGTGGTTTGCTATTTTAATCTTTCTGCGTTCTAAAAGGAACCCATTTTTTGAACTAAAAGTATAGTTAATTTCTTCTAGGATATGTATTTTTTGTCAGGTGCAACAAAAATAAAAGGAAAGGACTTTCAACAGTACATCGTACAGCTGCAAAGGAGAGTCAATTTTGTTGCACATAAAAATATATATATATATATATAGATATATATGTATATATATATATATATATTTTTTTTTTTTTTTTTAATTATTAGCTATTCTAAAATCAAACCCCAAAAAGCATTTTATGAATGTGTAAATTCAAAAGAAAATTCCATTGAGAACCTTGGAAATGTTTGCATAATAATGAGGAACAAACAGCATTGTAGTGCGTGAAAGGCCAGGCTACACTTCAGTACTAGAAAAAGAAAGCTACTTAATATCTGATATTAACAGGATTTAAATGCTAACATAGTCTCACTAAGCAGTAAGTACTGAGAGTAACAGCAAACAAATGAGAACAGCAGAAACAGCTTTCTTTCTGCTGCTGTGTATGCCTGTCATTTATCACTGAGTTCAGTTCATAATATCACCAAGTCCTTTGTAAATGTCTTTCATTTTCTGGTAAATCACATGTGATTACTGTTGGTCAAAAATGCTACAAACAGACTTTCACACTGCCTACTCTTCACAATGAATGTTGATGCAAAATTATCCATCTAGCCTGTCATTCACTTAACAATTTAAGTGAATTAAAGAAGTGTTTAAAAACTTTCCCTGCTTTTGACACTTTGTCTTACCCACATATTTTTTTAACTGATATGTCTGCTACTACTCTGACAGTGCTTGCAAAGGTCTTTACTAGCTTTCAAAGCCAAAGCATTTTTTCCTGTAAATGGTTGTGTATAGAGTAGATAAAACTGCATGTGCTACAAAAATTAGGATTGGGTCCCCAATCATAATCCTCCATTATGTGTTTTCAACATGGACGCCAAGATTTACCTTTTGAGCTTCACTTTCAAGGTAAATTTCTTGGCATCTGTGTCTTAAACACATAACATGGTTACAATCTGGAACTTGATTATAATCCTCCATGTTATGTTCAGGTATAATTAATTTACAATGTTTGTTTGCTTTTTTTTTTTTGGTATCATACTACACTCTAGACCCTTCATAAGCATACATTTCAATTGTTAATATTTTTGCTTTATCCCTTATATATTCTTTCATTTTCTAATAAATTGCTAAGGATTGGAGACATTAGTCTTTCTTACTGTTTAGAAAATTCATGCTGATGGATGACATTTTATTCCATGAACTTTTTAAGTGAACTATGGTAATATTTAAAAATTGCCCCTGATTTCTGTCTCTTGTTCCCCCATTTCTGGTTATGTCTAGAGTAAAGAAATTGAGAGGTATGATTATGAAACAGTGCATTCATTTCAAAAAGGAGATCCTCCTCCTCGAGCTATAGAGAGCATCATGTCTGCTCTTCAACCTTAAATGATGCGCGCAAGTTGTCTGAGGAAACTCCTGAGTGTGAGATTGGGTTGTGGGGTGACATTTCAAGCTATTTTTTTCTCTTTAAATTAAGAAAAGATAGTTGAGTTATGAGGCACTCAAGGCAATATTTATTTTTCTTTAACGTGAAAGTGCAACTAGTCAATAGCTATTTTTAGCAGAGGCCCAGGGAGAAAAATTCCATTTGCATTATATTAAATTCCAGTCAAACACGCAGTAGTTACATTTCTGTTTACATTTATACATAAACAGTAGTTACATTTATACTTTCTAAGATTTTACAGAGGTGGAAGTTACTAAACAAGAAGCACACTGGCAACTTAGTGGATTGTATAGGCAGTAGTCATGTATAAAAATTGTTTCGTCATTTCAGTAAGTGGATGAGAGTATTATGTGTAAGGGGAGTATTTGGTGAGCATCTTACAGTGAAAACTAAGTTTTAACCTTGTGATGAGCATGTACAGGACTATGATTGGTTAAGATGTTAAGTAGTGGTTTAAAACTACTGAGTTTGTCTGAGAGTTTTATTTGCGTTGGGATACTGTACAAGTTTAAGAATACATTGGGAGTAGAGCAAGTCCCCTACATTATTTGACTTATTTGTAAGTAATAGTTTATTACTAGAACACAGGTCCTTTGCTGGACAGTTTGGTATTAAGAAGTTTTGTAGTGCAGGGCATTTTTCTGGATAATGAATGAGTTTGTGTGCTGTAGTTGGCTGTGAATGTGTTAAGACAGTTGTGCAATTCACGCCAGTTTCATTGCTTTAAGCTAAGACATTTGTGGGTCTTATGAGGGAGACTGGTAGCAAATTTAGCTATTTTATTGCAGCAGGAGGCAAGTTTCTTTCTTTGAGTATTGTTTTAATTTGTTAGGGATAGGAGCAGTGTATAAGAGAGTCAACAGAAAGAAGGAGGTGGCTAGAGTTTTTCTTGCAGTATCTGTAAGGAATCTATTGATTTAACAAAAGGAGCCTAGTTTCAGGTGTATAGATTTAATGGTGTGCAGTATATGGTGGTCATATTTGAGATGGTCCTCTATTATAACACCTAGACATTGACTGAGCTACAGTTTCAGTGACAGTATTCTTTGTTGACTTTATGGTAAAGGATTGCTTTTGATTTTGGCAACTTTTTGAGGTAAATAGCATTAACTTAGTTTTCTTGGGGTTGAGTAGGAGGTTTGCTTCTGAAAGTTAGGTTTCTACAGAGGGGAAAGATTTGTGGGTAATGTCTCAGAGCTTATTTACTGTTGAAGCTGCACATATTAATGCTGAGTCATTTGCATACTGAACTAAACTAGCATGGTGAGTGGAGGTGTTAAGATCCCTGAGTGACACCAGAAGTAACTGGTTGAAAGGATGAGTAGGTTGGTTGCCATTTAATAGCTTTTTGCCTTCCAGATAGGTAACTAAGAAACCACAACAAGAAGTATTGTGTAAGCCCTATTGAGGGGAGTTTAACATGAAGTTGCTGGTGCGAGACAATATCAAATGCCCTTGACAAGCCAAAGAACATGATGGACAGAAGCAGACCGTTTCTAGGTTTATTATATTAGTAAAATGTACTAGAGCAGTAGTTGTGCTATGCTGGGGCCTAAAGCCATGCTGTGTTTCTGAGAGCAGGTTATTTGAGGTCAAGAATTGCATCAGCTGCATATGGATGCATTTCTCTATTATTTTGGAGAGGGGGGAGAGGATCTCTCTTGGTCTGTAGTTATTAAACTCTGTAGACGTGGCGCCTTTGTGCAGTGATATGATGTACGATTTTTTCCACTGTGATGGAATGTATCTTTCTGCTATGGCCCTATTAAGTAGTATGGACACAGGAAGGATATGACTTCTGCACCCATTTTTAGGTAGTCTGATAGTTGGTCTACACCTACAGAAGTAGCTTTTAGTTTAAGGAGCAGCTTTCGTATGAGCAGGGTAGGTACTAGACTAAAATGAGCTGTGGCTGGGTTTGATTGGATGGATAGAGTGAGGGGACAGATGTCTTGGTGCCTAAGAGATATAGTATTGATTGTATAAAGCAGGAAATGAACTGTGTGGGGATCGAGTCTGTTATATCGTCTGTTTTTGGAGAGGGGCAAGTGGTTTTGCCACGGTGAGTAATTTATTTAGTGATTAAAAAAAATGTTGGAATTGTTTATATGTTTATCTTGTAGGTTGTTATAGTATGCTTATCCTGTTTGACATGGAGTTTTGCAAGGCTTCTAAGATGTCTAAATTGTTGAAAGGCATTTTGAGTTCTATTTTTTCTACCAGTTTTTCCAGGCTTTATCATGATTTTTTTGTTTGTTTCCTTTATCAACCATGGTGCGGTGTTGGACTTAACTCTTTTCTTACATACTGGTGCTATATTATTTAAGGTCTGTACGGATATGTTATTAAAGTGTTCTGCAGTAGTATCTAGCAGTTCTAAGTGCATTCCAGTTATATTTTTTTAGTGTTTCATTGAAAATATCTTTGCTGAAATTGGTTGTATTTCATATCTGATTATAGATAATGTGTTTACCTAGGTTATGCTGAGTTCTAATAGCATATGTTGGTATGTAGCCACTTATGCTATCTGAGAGGCAGCCTACTTTTGTCAGTCTGTCTGGTTTGTAAGATTCCAATCTAATGTCGAGCGTTTCCCCTGAAGGTTTATTGATTCTAGTAGGTGTGGTTATTAATTGTCTGAAGTTGTACACGTTTATGGATTCAGTGGGGGTAGTGGAATTTGAGTTGACAGTGTATATTTAAATCGCCAAGTATTGTAGTTTCATTGTTAATTTGTTAGGAAATTCAATACAGGATGTTTACAGCAGTATCTACTATTCCCGTGTGGTATTAAAATTGCTGTTAAACATAGTTTTCCTATTGTTTTCTAGGAGCGTTGTTAGTAGTTCAGCATTGTTAAATTTGGGTATTTCCTGTGGAAGTAAGGTAACTGTTATAGAATTTCTATAGATGACTGCTACATAACCTGCATGCTTGCTTTGTCTGTCATGCCTTAGTATGACATATGGGGTTGGGGTGATCTCATTATACTTAATTTCTTTTTATAACCAAGTTTCAGTAGGTATGACTACATCAGGAGGGTATGTGGCAAGATAAGCATGTATGTCATGGATTTTATTGAACATACCGCTTAGGTTAATATTTAATAAGGTGAGTTTGGATTCTGTTTTTTGCTGAGATGTATTAGGTGAGTGGTTTATTTTGTGGTGGCAGGTGATGGCTTTATAAACACTAAGACCAGGGTTGGGTGAATATCTCTGCTAATGTTTTGAATTGAAATTTTACAGAGGGAAGTGCTGTATTTTGGCAAGGCTTGATATTTCATTGTAAATTTGCATGCTTAGTTTTAAGATATTTATAGAAAAAATAAATCATATATGGTTTCTTTTTAGAGATAGGGTGTTATGGGAAAAGACAGGTTAGGTAGATGTTGATATTCTATGTGAAGATTGGTTGAAGCTCTAAGTATTTCAAGGATGTAGATTTGATAATTGGTGATGTAGGCTGGTAGAGTAAGGAGAAATAGTAAACTAATCTGAGGGGCATCTTATTTAACTTGGGTTTTATATTTGTTTTACATTAGGAAAATAACATGTTGGAAGTATAGTGGGTCGGTTGTAGAGATGTAATTTAATAGCTATAGGAGGCAAGAATCTAGACAATTTGAGAGTCATGGGTGGTAGACTAGAGTGGGTGTTACTATTAGGGGAAATTGCATTGATTGTTTTCCTACTGGAGGGAACTGATGGCATTAGTTAGAGGAATATGAGAGTGGTGCTATGGAAGTATAAATGTAGAGTAAGAGGGGATGGGTGGGATTTGGGGGTAGGGTAGCAAGGGTGAATGAAGTAGGTTGAAAACTTGTCAAGAGACAGAGAAAATTAGTGACAACATAAATAGCTGCAAATTTGTTGAGAGATAAAAGGAACATTGCATTTTTTTTCAATAATAATTCTTTATTATTTTTCAATTTGTTCAAACAAACATTTGACTGGGATATACACAGGTAATTTCCAAACAATACTGCTAACAACAATCCTACAACATATGTACACTATATACATGAATGCTTCCATTTTTAACAAAAGGAACATCTGAAGAGTCTTATCAATAGGTATAATATCTTATAATAATTTGATTTCTGATAAAATTTGACTTTATAGTATTTATATCCAAGGGTTATGCTGGGTTCCGTACATTAAGCCAATATAATGTTGAAAATTTGTTCCCAGATCTTCAGATTATTTATATGTTTGGTATGTTCATTGATTAGTAGTTTGTGGGCTAGTATGTGTTATATCACTAAAATCTTAAAGTTGCTCCATGAAGTTTGCGATGGATTCAACCAATTAGTAGCTATATAGAGTTTCATTAACAATAAGATATTCATAAGTATGGTCATTTGGGATCTAGATAGATTATTTGGGGGGATATGTAATATAGTAAATTCCCAGGAAAGCATTGAATTTTGATAACCCATCTTCTGCAGTTGTAGTTTTAAGGAATTCCATAGTTTGTATATACAATTACAGCTCCAGAACATATGGAGGAGGTCAGCAATTTCATCTTTACAGTATGGGCATTTAGGAAAACTTTTGGAGTTAAATTTATGCAAGCTAAGACGCGTATAGTATGCATTATTAAGTATCATGAGTTGAGTAAATGTTAACTTTTGGAGGGAAATTAATTTTATTGTTGAATTGATTGCTTTTACTATTTTACTTTTTTTCAATCAGTGGTATTTTTTCTTTCCAATAATTTGACAAAAGGACTTGATCTTGATAATTAGTCTTTTATTAGTTTATATGCAGATGTTATACACTTGTAAGAGGGCTTGCCATAAATTTGTACATTTCGTTAAGTCCTCATCATTAATTTTTAAATCTTTAAAGTAGCTTATAGATAAATCTTTGATCTGTCTCAATATTATTAAATATGAAGAAGGTTCAATTCCTGTCAATTCATGAGCCGAATAATTCAAATAAGGGTATATATCCCTTAACGTTAAATTTATAATAAGTGGAAAATTTTTTAGATCTATTAATTGATTATTAATTCTCATGTTTGGATTCCTATGAAAAGGTTGTAAGATCATCATGTGTTGGATAAGATTTAATGAACTGAAGAGATTTTGTAATAATGTTATATATATTTTAATATGCTCCATTAAAGCAAATGATTTAAAAGTATATTTTCTTAGGAAAGGTAATGATTTAGGATTAATTTTCAGACTCTCAACATGTTTGTAATTCAATCTTAACCAGTTAGGGGACCAATTATTACTATGTGCATCATAATTAGCAATTCTTAAACTTCTATTAGCATTTATTATTAAGTAATATTTTAAAAAATTGGGTAATTCTAAACCACCTCTGTCTTTTGGGGTCATCAATGTGTCGTATGAAATTCTAGTTTTCCTTGGATCCCATATAAATTTAGCAGATTCCGTGTGAATTTGTTTAAAGAACTTCTTCGGGATTAGAACTTGAGTAGATCTGAAGATATATAATATCCTAGGTAATACGTTCATTTTAATAATTGAGACCTTTGCTAGTGGTGGTAATTTCAATTTATTCCATCTCCTTAGGTCAGATAGAATGTGATCCCAAATTAGTTTAACATTATTAATATAAAAGTCCTTATTATCTGTGGAAAATGTAATACCTAAATATTTAATCTTTTCTTCAGATTTTACTTGCCCTACCAATGGTAAAAGTGAAAAGGGTTTCGGAGTTTTTAAAGGAAATAGCTTGTTTTTTTAAGGTTTATTTTGTAGGTGGATATTACTGCAAAGTCTTCAACAGCTGTTAATAATTTCTTGGTATCTGCAACTGGTGGTGTACAATATATGTTAAGATCATCTGCAAAAGCTGCCATAGAAATCTTGGTACCATAAATTATTGGGGCATTATGGTATATATTTTGTTTAATATGTAAAAATAAAGGTTCTAAATATAAATTAAATAATAAAGGGGATAGAGAACAGCCTTGACGGGTTCCATTTTTAATTTGTATTATTTTGGGGAAAATCATGTTGATGTATAAAGTTGTATAGGGATTATTGTATAATATTTGTAATGTCCTGTTGAATTTTTGCGGTATAATAAAATATGGTAAAATATGAAATAGAAATTTTATGTTCACTCTATCAAAGGCTTTTTGTGCATCAATTATAAGTGCATACAAATTTAAGTTCCTTTGATTGGCATAAGAAATGAATGTATTAAGAGTTAAAGTATCGTCACTGGTTTGCCTAGAAGTTAAAAAAACTGTTTGTTCATTTGAAATTATTAAATTCAATATTTTCTTCAGTCTATCAGCTAAAATAGTAGTCATAATTTTAGTATCAATATTTAAGAGTGAAATGGGCCTATAATTATCTGGGTTTTGGTGATCCGAATTTTCCTTGAGTATTAAAATTGTTTTAGATGCATTAAAGTGAGGGTCATTGATTTTATTATTAATTATATAGTTAAATGTATATGATAGTATTTTAACAATCGTACTACAAAATGTTTTATAAAACTCTGGAGTAAGACCATCAGGGACCGGCGCTTTGTGGGATTTCAACTTTTTAATTGTTATTTCTTCAGTGGAAATTGGTTTAAATCTTTTTGCAAATTGTCATCTATTTTCGGGAAATTAATTTTTTGTATAAAATCATTGTTAGTCTCATTTGTACGTGACTCATCTTGCTCACCATAAATTTGACAGTATAGCAATTCAAAGGTATTGATAATAGATTTCATATATATTTTGTCCTTGTAGTGTATTTCCGAAATTTGAGAGGGTGATTTAGATTGGTTAATAATTCTTGTTAAAGCCCTTGATGGAGTTTGAATATGATTAGCATATCTTGCAAGCATTTTGGTTTCATGAAATGCTAACCTATTCTGGCTCAAGAAAAGATCTTTTTGACATTTGAATAATTCCGTTTCGGTTTGTGTGTTATGATTTTGCCTTAATTCCTGATC
This sequence comes from Protopterus annectens, assembly GCF_019279795.1. Classification (NCBI taxonomy): domain Eukaryota; kingdom Metazoa; phylum Chordata; order Ceratodontiformes; family Protopteridae; genus Protopterus; species Protopterus annectens. The sequence continues at coordinate 554,356,231 of NC_056743.1, read as the reverse complement.
TAGCAATTTAATTTTAGCCTCTAAGATATGTTCTTCTCTAAGATGAATTTTTTTATAAGAGGCTTTTTGAAGAAAACCCCCCCTTGCTTGAGCTTTAGTTGCCGCCCATTCAATATCAGGTATATGTTGCTGTTTGGCTATTTGTCAGAAAAATATGTATTAATATATATGTTTAGTGCTTATTAGAAGCTAAAAGAGTTAACACATTTCATTCTATTTTATGTACAGCTTAATTCTGTATGAAATTATAAGATGCTTTTTCAAACTGCAGTATGCTTTCTGAAATTGCAAGATGCACCTTGACCTAGTATTTGCTAGCACAGCAAAATTCATGTGTATGCCTTTTTGGAAATGTACTGGGAAGCAGGTGATGATCTGCTAGGTCAGGAAAATGAATGAATAGTGAATGAATAGAACAATACTGTTTTCTATAATGTGACTGAATATGAACAATCAGCTCTGTTCGTGTTATGAGAACATGCACATCTGCAGAAAAGAAGAGATGCATCAAACAAGAGACTGCTTGAAGAATCTGTACTTGCTTTGTGCTCGAATTAGCTATAGTACCTTGAATGGAAACATAACATAGTGGGAAGTTGTATTTAACCAGTGGTCATCAAGGCCATGTTGTTTTTCTTAGGAAGTTTTTCATAAAATTGATAGTGCAAGCAGAAAATCATGGACAAACAGCTGCTATGAAGTAATGATGTTAGAACTTGTGATCTGTTACGTCAGCTTGGTAGGCAATGTCTTGTTAGAAAATGTATAAAGATGATCTTACTTCCTGATTTTAGTTAGACAAACTCTGTATTAGCACATTTTTGTCTCCTTGCTGCAAGATTAAAGTGCCTTAACCTGCTGTGTATTGATCTTTTTGAAGCTTATTTTTTCCTTTGATAGATTGGTCCTTCAGACCGGACACTCTCGCTCTAGCTCAGGTCAGATGGGCCCAGTGGCATGAAACCATACGGGGAAGAGGTTACATCGGTGGTTCTGCTTTGAAAGACCTCCGACTGAATTGTCGTTCAAAAGAGGCCAGCCACTGTTTCTGATCTGCGATTGGAGGACGAGTCAATGGTTCCATGAGTGAGACTGTCAATCACGGAGGCTCAGGTAAGGAGGAATTTACCTTTTCTCTGTTTCAGATCAGGGACTTGTTACAGTATTTGTTTTTGTCAGGGAGATTTTTTTTTACAAATCAGGGACAAAAAAGATTGCTGTCTTGTCATAGATCAGGGAAACAGCATAGGTAGGCAGTTATTCTAGATAAACTGTGAAAAAGAGAAATCGTGGTACCACGTGATAAGAAGGGTTATGTAACATTTTCTACCTAAATTAAGACGACATGGGAAATAAGTGCACAAAAAGATCCCGAGATCCGTCGTTAACCGAAGACGCGAAATGTATGCAATTACAACGTGCCGACAACGTTAGGTACTATACAAAATGGGTTAATAAATACAAATTTGATGGCAAATTAGACAAACCTTCACTTATCAAACTTGTCAAACAGCTTAAAACCGACGCAATAGGTCAGGTGAAAAAGCAACGCCAATCAGGCAATTCCCAGGCACACAGGTGGCTTGAGGAAGCAAACCGCAGGGAACAAAAGAATAAAAATTCAAAAGCAATGTTTTTAGATAAAGAAGACAATAACTTAGTAATAGCATTGGCCCCTCCACCCCCTCCGCTTCCCTTACCAGAATATGAAGTGAGTGGACAAAATGATCCACCTCCGCTATACCCAACTGTCCCTGCGAAATCAAAACCGTTCGTCAGAGATCCTGTCGAGACTAGGTCTCGAACACATAAAACAAGAGGGGATATGCAGTTATATCAAATGAATAGAAATTCACGGGCTATGAGCGAAGAAGAGATATATCCGCTCATAGAAGTACCAAATCCTCAGGCAGGACAGGAAGGGCATGACCCAACTATCCTGGTATATAGACCGTGGACACTGGAAGATATCCAGAAAGCCACAGAGGGAAGTCCCCATCCAAAAGTTAATTTTTGAAAATTCTTAGAAGACTTACAGGGCATGAGGTTAAGTTACCATTTAAAATTAGGGAAGTAGAGAAAGTAGTCAGACAAATCGTAGGTCCAAATTGGCACATGATCAGTGGCAACTGGAATCCCCATGACGCAGAACATAAGCCACTCCCACATAGTAACGCAGAGCTGGATAACAGAGTGAAAGGTCTGACAGACCAAATCTCTGAAAAATGGAAGCCTAGGGCTCACTGGACTTGCATTAATCAATGCATCCAACAAGAAGGTGAAACTGTTGATAGATATTATGCCAGATTATTAGAATGTTTTAATAACCATTGTGGAATGCAGGTACCTGAAGACCAAACACATGATTCCCCATATGAGCAGCAACTAAAGAATGCATTTTTGAAGGGTAGTATTGCACCCATAAGTAGTTTTATTACAAAGCACATGGTAGATCACCGTACAAGTAGATTACAGTCATTACTTGAATATGCGAGACATGTCGAAAGGCATTTTAATAGCAAAAAGAAAACCCAAATATTTGCAGTAGAAGATGGAGCGGAAGTCTTTGTAGTACAGTCCGGGAAGAAGGGCAAGAAAAATGCCCAGGGAAACAAACAATCTGATAAGCGATCAGAGGAGTTTGAAAAGAAAAGGGGTGAATGTTTTAAATGTGGGAAAAAGGGACATTTGGCAAGGGATTGCAAGCAAAATAAGAAGGTAGCCACGGAAGATAAGGAGGGTGAGGACTGACTATATGGTAGTCAGGAATCACTAGAAAGAAATGACCACGGAAAGACAAATGTGAATGTGATAGAAGGAAGAGAGGATGTGATAGAAGAAATAGAGGATGTGCAAGAAATCACAGATAATGAAGAAAATGAAATTTTGGACTTAGCATTATTGAGCCTAGAGCTCTACTTAGCAGACACAAAACCAGACGTTACACTTCTGGTAGAGGGGAGAGAAGTTAAATTTCTGTGTGACTCAGGGGCATCGCGAACCCTGATACATCCTTCCAAACTACCAGAAAATTCAGAATCACTTGATTATATATTAGTGAAAGCAGCTAATGGACAGCTGTATCGGGAGACACTCTCCCATAACATAGCAATAACTGACCCTGTTTCAGGGATGACCCAGAAGAGCAAAATTGTTTCTGCAAAATGCCCAGTAAATCTTTTGGGCAGAGACCTTATGCAGATATTTGGCATAGCAGTAGTACCAGCCATGCAGGGTATGGAAGCACAGCGACAAATGGATACTTTTGTGGTGCGGCCGGAGGGTGAAACATTTTATTGGTACAGCCAGGACTTGGTTACGACTGGTCCAGGGACAGTAACTGAAGAACTGATGAATGTAGCCATCAGTAAGTCCCCTTCCCTTGACACTGATAAACAGCATTTGTTGCATTGTACTCTATATTACTGTAGCACACCAGGACCTGATAAAGAATATGAGCAAGAACTGTTTAGAAACCATGCTAACAGATTAGTATTGCGTAATCTGTACTGGGACACAGAAGGGAACAGTGTAATTAGCTGTTCATTGCCCCAGGAATTCCTAACACTTTATAAATCTAATCGACTACCACATGTCAGTTTGACTAAGAACAAGAATATGAAGTGGGCAGACCTAGGAGAAAAAGTCACAAGGTGGGAAAAACAGACAGAATTAGAACTGTCAGAACAGGGAGTACAAAAGCAGAAGTTGAATTGGATAACACAGACACACCCAGCTGTGCACTTGCAGGCAAGTGAGGACAGCTGAGTAGCACTCTTACTAGAGGAAGAAGAAAAAGCCTTACAAAGCATACCAGAAACTCTCTGGTCAACAGGAAAATCAGATGTAGGACTTATTCGTACAGCAGGACCAGTTACTATCACGCCAAAATCAGCATTTAGACCACAGAAGAGACAATATCCCTTAAGAAAAGATGCAGAGGTAGGAATCAAACCTATAATAGCAGCTTTACTTAAGGAAGGAGTACTGGTAGAATCTCCCGATTCACCATGTAACACACCATTATTTCCTGTTAGAAAAGCAAATGGAGAATGGCGTATGGTCCAAGATTTACAAGCTGTAAATGACGCAGTAATACCTAGAGCACCTAGGGTGCCAGATCCACACACTTTATTGAATGATTTAAAACCTCAACAGAAGTATTTTTCTGTGGTAGATATTAGCAATGCGTTTTTCTCAATACCGATACATCCTGACAACCAACATTGGTTTGCATTTACATTTCAGGGGAAAAGGTATACATATACGCGACTACCACAGGGATATTGTGAGAGCCCAACAATATTCACACCGGAAATGGCAAGTAACTTGGGATTTATCCCCACCGAAAGGCAGCCAAATTTTACTTTATGTAGACGACATTCTGCTGGCAGCCCCCACCCAGCAAGAATGCAGAGAAGATACCATAGTGTTACTACAATTTTTAGCCATTCAGGGACACAAAGTAAACAAAAACAAACTGCAGCTTTGGAAAAAGCAGGTTAAATACCTGGGATATGTAATATCCAAAGAAGGCAGAATATTAGATGAAGACAGGAAAATAGCAATTTTACAAGCACCCAAACCAACTACCAAGAAGGAAATGATGTCCTTCCTAGGTACAACTAATTTTTGTCGGAGCTGGATTCCAAACTATGCCTTGGAGTATGCTCCACTGACCAACTTGATATACAAGAAACCTATGGCAGCACAAGATTTATTACAATGGACACCAGAAGCAGAATCAGCTTTCTGCAAACTGAAGCAATTAATAGCATCTTCATTAGTTTTAGGATTACCGAACTATCATAAACAATTTTTCCAAACTGTAGATTGTAAGCACGGCTATATGACATAAGTGTTAACACAGCAATATGGGGACAAGCAACGCTCCATAGCTTACTATTCATCACAGCTAGACCTAGTGGCTCGATCCTTGCCCCACTGTGTACAAGCAGTAGTCGCAGCTGCAATGGCAGTACAGGCTTCAGCCTCAGTAGTGTTATTCCACCCTCTCACATTGAGAGTGCCTCATGCAGTCACGATTATTTTACTGCAAGAAAAAGTAGCATATCTTTCTCCTGCTAGACATCTTTCCTGTATGACTATACTGTTGAGCCAACCTCATATGACAATTGAATGATGCACAACTTTGAATCCGACAACCTTGCTCCCAAGCCCTGCAGATGGTAAACCACACTGCTGCCTGCAGGAGATTGAGCAAAAGACACTACCTAAAAAAGATCTCACGGATGATGCCGAGGTGACATACTATGTGGACGGCTCATGTAAAAAGGGTCCTACAGGGCAGAACCTAGTAGGGGTATGCAGTAGTTTCTGATACCAAGATTTTAGAAGGAAAGTCTTTACCACACAACTTATCTGCACAAGCAGCAGAATTGATTGCTTTGACAAGGTCATGTACCTTGGCAAAGGGTAAATGTGTGAACATTTTTACTGACAGCCAGTACGCTTTTTCTACTGTACATGTTTTGCACAACAGTGGAAAAATAGAGGAATGATAACATCTACTGGCAAACCAATTAATCATGCGCAGTTTATTTTAGATTTATTAGAATCTATTCAGTTACCTCAGAAAGTAGCTATTTGTAAATGCGTATCTCATACCAAGCAACAGGATATGATTTCAAAAGGTAATGCGAGAGCTGACACAGCTGCAAAGCAAGCAGCTACAGCTTCAGAAGTATTTCTTTTGAGTGAGGAATTACAACCTTTTGAGATTTTAGATTTAGAAATGTTAAAAACAAAGCAGGCACTTACTACAAATGTAGAAAAACAGAAATGGATAAAACGAGGAGCAATTCTTGAGAAAGGGCTGTACATCTCCAAAGAAAGAAAACCAATTTTGCCATCTAACTTGTTTAGATATGCAGCTTTGTTGAGCCATGGGCAGTGCCATGTCTCAACAGGGGGGATGGTACAGTTAGTGGACCGTGTGTTCACTGCATATGGATTTACAAACTCCACAAAAAAATTTTGTGCGGCATGCCATGTTTGTAACAGCCATCATGCACAAGGGGCATTAAAGCCTAAGCAAGGGAGTTTCCCAACACCACCGTACCCGTTCCATACTATCTGTATGGATTTCATAGAACTAAACAAATGCGAAAATAAAAAGTACTGTCTTGTCATTATAGATATGTTTTCCAAATGGGTGGAAGCTTTTCCGGCCAAAAATCCAGATGCAGCTACTGTTGCAAACGTCCTCGTTAAAGAAATTATTCCTAGTTTTGGCATACCGGAAAAGATCTATAGTGACAATGGCACACATTTTGTAAATCAAACCATAGAACAGTTGAGCCGTTATTTCGGAATTTCCTTAAAGAACCATTGTGCATACCACCCCCAATCTGTAGGATTAGTAGAGAGGCATAACGGGGTTTTGAAAAACAAACTGATGATTAGTGAGACACAGAAGAACTGGGTGCACTGTCTGCCTCTGGCATTGTTGAGTATGAGAACTGTTCCAAATGCAAAGGGGTTAGCTCCTTCTGAAATACTGTTTGGGAGGGCATATATACCTCAGTGGAAACCTCTCATGCCTGCAGACCAGGAGGCTGACAGTTCACTTGCAGAGTATATGAGGCGACTTTTGAATAACAAACAACTTCTGCAGTTAAATTCTGTTTCAGATAAAGAACAGACCAGACCATCGGAAGCAGTAGTACAACCAGGGTTGTGGATCTGGGTGAAGGTTGTGAAGAAAAGAAATTGTAGTTCTCTGAAGTGGGAGGGACCATTCCAAGTTTTGCTGGCAACACCCACTGCAGTCAATATAGCTGAACGTGTGTCCTGGATCCATTTGATGCACTGTAAACTGGTCAAGAACTTTGAACTGGACAAAAACCTTGTTACTGTTATACAACGAGAATAAAAATGACTAGGTATAGAGTAAACAGGGATGCAGAACAACCTCAGAAAAATTGCATGATCATCCTGTTAGCTATACTGGTAACAATGAACTTTTTGCTGTGGCCTTTCCTTTTTTCAGCCACACAAGTTGAACTGAACAAACGTGATGCATTACTCATAGACTGGCATCCAAACTTTAACACTTACCAAGCAATTAAATACGTGTATGCTGAGACTTTTAATGTTTCAAACTGCTGGATTTGCACAGCTATACCAACAGCATACGGGGGATTATTAATGACTGCTGTCCCCCTAGGGGTCAATGAAACCTGGGAAAATGATTTTTGATACTACACCTGTAAAATCACAAGACAAAATAGCATTGTACCTACCTGTTACACAAAAAGGAATTGTATGTTTTTATAAAAATGACACTATTCAGGTAGGTTGGAGCAATTGCAATGTGACTGTTTCGTATAAATGTTATATTAAGGCTAATAAGGCAGAAACTATTTGTGATACAAACTATGACTCATATCTTGAGAAAATGCAAAAAACTGTTAATGAAATACAGCATAATCCTGTTCTTTTGAAGCAACTTTCTATCATTGATAAGAAAATGTTTCATGCAGGGCAAGCATATATCAATACTAAAGTAGAGAATTGTTATTTTGTTTGTGGGAAAAAAGGCATACAAATGGCTAAATGAGAATTGGTCCAGCAGTTGTTTTTTGGGTTACCTGGTTCCGGCCATACGACACACTGCAGCTTTGCCTCGAGGGAAAATTCGAAATGTCAGAGAGGTCAGCAGTAAACCTGGAAATCCAATCAAGAGACCTGAGAATCCAGTGGGACGAATTGAAGCAGGATGGAGAAACCATAATTCCGTGAAGAACAAAGGTAAACTGACACACATGGACTTAAGTGACACTATTATATCATGGGCAGGCATAGCCCCTGCATATGGCGCAGTAAAATCGATTTGGGAGCTGAGAAAACTGTCCAAACTTCTCGAAGTTATGAGCAATGCAACTTTTTCTGCTCTCGAATTAATGACTGATGAACTAAACGCTATGAGAACTGTGGTGCTTCAAAACCGCATGGCTCTCGACTTCACCCTAGCGGCGAGAGGTGGTACGTGTGCTTTAATCAAAGAAGAATGCTGTTCCTATATTCCTGACAACCAGCATGAGATAAAACGACCATCTTGAGGTGATCCAGCAAGTGTCGGCCATGACCAAACCAGGCCCAAACCCTCTGACGGACTTTTTCCAGAATTTGTTTGGGGGGTGGGGTTCCATCCTAATGAACATCCTGATTGCCATTTGTGTGGGATTACTCCTTTTAGGAGCTTGCATCTGTTGTGGTATTCCCTGCATGAAAAAGTTAATCAAAGATTTTATAGACATGTCAGTTTCTTAGACTTTGTATCAAACTCCTATTAGGAGCATGCATCTGTTGTGGTATTCCGTGCATGAAAAAGTTAATCAAAGATTTTATAGACATGTCAGTTTCTGAGACTTTGTATCAAAGTACTGAAATTGAAGAATTGTTGAAAATTGAAATGCTTTCATAAGTCTAAACTAAATGACTCTCTTAACTGCAAATCCGAAATGGAAGAGGTTAGGAGAAGAAGCAAACTGTTTATGCTTTTGAAAATAGAATAAAAAGTATTAACAGGGGGGAAATGTCAGAAAAATATGTATTAATATATATGTTTAGTGCTTATTAGAAGCTAAAAGAGTTAACACATTTTATTATATTTTATGTACAGCTTAATTCTGTATGAAATTATAAGATGCTTTTTCAAACTGCAGTATGCTTTCTGAAATTGCAAGATGCACCCTGACCTAGTATTTGCTAGCACAGCAAAATTCATGTTTATGCCTTTTTGGAAATGTACTGGGAAGCAGGTGATTATCTGCTAGGTCAGGAAAATGAATGAATAGTGAATGAATAGAACAATACTGTTTTCTATAATGTGATTGAATATGAACAATCAGCTCTGTTCATGTTATGAGAACATGCACAGCTGCAGAAAAGAAGAGATGCATCAAACAAAAGACTGCTTGAAGAATCTGTACTTGCTTTGTGCTCGAATTAGCTATAGTACCTTGAATGGTAACATAACATAGTGGGAAGTTGTATCTAACCGGTGGTCATCAAGGCCATGCTGTTTTTCTTAGGAAGTTTTTCATAAAATTGATAGTGCAAGCAGAAAATCATGGACAAACAGCTGCTATGAAGTAACGATGTTAGAACTTGTGATCTGTTACGTCAGCTTGGTAGGCAATGTCTTGTTAGAAAATGTATAAAGATGATCTTACTTCCTGATTTTAGTTAGACAAACTCTGTATTAGCACGTTTTTGTCTCCTTGCTGCAAGATTAAAGTGCCTTAACCTGAACCTGCCATGTATTGATCTTTTTGAAGCTTATTTTTCCTTTGATACTATTATAACCGGTAAGGAATTGAGAATGTCTTGAATTTCCTGGATTATTTCTTTTTTATTTAACAAGTTTGGATTTAAGGACCAATTATAGCCCATGTGTGTTCGACTGTTTCTAAGGTCTTTGGCAAAACTTAATGAAATTTTAGAATGATCTGATAGATAGCAAGCTTGTATAGATACTACGGGATCAAAATTGATCAATGTTTCTGAAATTGGAATTTGGCATATATTCAGGTAAAGTCAAGAAGATTCTGATGAATAACTGGCATATAATATCTGCTGATCAAGATATAGCACCCACATTAGGTGAATGCCCAAGGTTTGTTTACAAGGTAGGGGCCAACATAAAATCCATTTTAGAGAAGGGTATCTTTATTAAGAAGACAGAATACATGAAAACTGTAAAATGTGGGGCATCTAAACAATGTCACACAATATTTCAGGGAGACAGTGTGAAATTGGATAATTACAAACACACTAGAATTAAATTCTGTGGGGGCAACTGTACAACTAAAATGGTGGTATATATTGCCATCTGTAGAACATGTTCAGGATTCTATATAGGTAAGACTCAAAGGAGTTTAAATAAACGTATATACTCTCACCTTTATAGTATCAGAAGGAAGGATGAAAAAAATGCTTTGTATAAACATATTAAACAACATGGTGACAAACATTATTTTAATTTTGGTATAGTGGACATTGTGCACACCAATAACAGAGGAGGTGACTTTAATAATTTATTATTATATAAAGAATTTTGGTGGCAAATATACACGGATGCTTCGACTATACCAGGTTTAAATGACACTGTATCTGTCAAACCACTATTGGCCTTAAAATGAACTATTTATAGGGTACATTGTCATATGTTTTACAAACATGTTTTGATATGATCTAGATGTAAGTGTCTTTGTTAACATTTTTTCAGTTTTTTTAACTTGTTTATTTTATCAATATATATCATATGCAACATTGATTTTAGAAATAATACGAACATTATTTAAGATTTTATGAACAGAGAACAATGGTTATAGGATGTGTGTATAGCTTTAAAATTTCAAACTGAATTTTGGCGCCAAAAAAGTTATTTAAACAACTGTGATGTAAGCTATGGTGTTCTGAGGAAGCTTGTTTTACTCAAGTGAAAGCGCTTAACCATTCTTTGTTTGTTGGCATTACAATAAACTTTTATTCACTTCTACCTGGTTTCATTGAAGGTGTTGTGGACTGTTATGAGCATTGAATAGAGGTGAATTTCCAAGACACAGAGACGGAATTTTGCACAGAGTGCATTTGCTGTTTTTTCTTTTCTAGTTGAACTTTTATGTTTCTGAAATTAGAAAAAAGTCTATTCTAGACCAGATTTTATGACAAGTTGAATAAAATGTAAAACTATTTGTGTTAAGAAGATTGTTTACATATTTAAAGGGATCATATAATTTAAAGTCATACTTGAGCTCACTTAATGCTAATTCTACTTGACTATTAAATGACCTTTGTGGGCTTGACTTATCCAATTTAGGATTCTGATAAGCATTCCAGTCCCCCCTATAATTATATAGTGGCTAGTATATTTGTTTAAAATAGGATAAAGTGATGCTAAGAAGGACTGTTGATTCTTACTTGGAGCATATATGTTAAGAAGTATGATGGGTTTATCATAAAGAGTAGAAGAGAGAATCACATAGCACCAGCTTCCTTCTTTATCCATTTTAGAATCTAAAATTTTATCTTGATATTGATTTTTTATAATTATCGCAACTCCCGCACTATTAGTTTTACCTTCCGAGGCTATAATTTCTCTTATCCATTTTTTCTTCTTAATTTCTGTCCATTGATAAAATGAGTTTCCTGGAGTAATATAAAACATGCCTTAGCTTGCAGAAATAAATGAAGCAACACTTTCTTCTTTTTCAAGTTCTGGAGCCCCTTAATATTCCATGAATCTATTTCCCACATTCCAAAAACTTTATTTTGTGTAGGTATTCTAGAAATCAGAGATAGTGTAATAGAATCAGTTGAGTATTAAACAGATATATTTTATGAAAGCATTCTTGAAATCCCGTCCCATACCAGTGCCTACCCACTATACCCCTGGACCAGGAAAAATATAGGTCTTTAACATAGTTAAAAATTTTGAAAATTAGTAGTATTAACGAGTATACATTATGGAAATTAACACACACAAAATATATAACATATAATGGACCTATACACTCTACAACTATGTCTACAAAGCCTAATCTACACATTCCCTTTTAAACACTACTAGTCATCTACACCTCTTGTCATTACAGTTGAAATAAGAGTCAGAGAAAAATGTAATAATAAGATGTACAAATATTATCATTCGTCTCCATTGGTACACCACCTCTTATTTATCAAGAATACTTTGGGACATTATTAGACATATATTCTCAGATTTATGAAATCATAGTGTTCATAGGAAAGTCTTTCTACTACCTGGAGACGAAACCATATCAATTTTTAGTAAATCTAACTAATGCAGATAAACAAACATTTATATATTTAGTCAGGTAACCTAATCACTAATAGACTTAGGTCATAAACTCAACGTCATTGGTCATGCATTTTTTAGACAAGCATTTTCAATTTTAGGAAAGAACTTATTTAACACTGAAAAAGCTTGCATCAGAAAATGACAAAAGAGTTAGCATTTGACCTTTGGACTCAAGAGCTTGTGTAATCATAGGCTATATAACCTAAACTTAATGTCTTCTGTAGTCTCAAGTGTGTGTTAAAACTATATTAAGTGGTCCTGACAGTTACCCTAGACCTGTATTGTTAACTCTTCACAAAGTGTTTTTAAACTAAATATCAGCTATAAGTGTAAATCATGTTATCAACTATCTATAAGCATATGTTAACATCTTGGTAACATTAAATATTCCCTTACACTTTGATCTACAAATGAGGTAGAAGTGTAACATCAGAACATCTTAAGCATCTCAGTGTGTTTGCCAAAAGAATGTCAATATAGTGCTACTTAAAGCCCACTGTTAAGTAGTAAATGTGAGACAGCTTCCTATTAATGGGTTAATAACATGGATTATATGTAAGGGAGATTAAATCTATATAGGTAAAATATATATGTACACTGGTTAAAATAAAATGTGTAATTACACCTTGGTACAATAATTAAAGTAGTTCCCTAACCCCTCTTACCAAAATTCTTTCACCCTCAGATATGTTTTATGTGTTTGGTTATGTCACTGTATAGTTGGACAAATTAAGTATTTAACTTGGTGTTTACGAACATTGAAAGTAAAATTTGGGCTAATGATGTGTTTACTGTGACTCTTCCAGTACTAGGGACTCTATTTTAAGTTTACTTCACTTTTTACAGTTTTGGAAACTCTTTGTTGGATTTGTGACTATCCAGAATGACTGACGACTTCGCGAAGGGGGACCCTTTATCCAGATGGACTTCCGGAAGCACCACATCAATAGTACACTCTCTAAAGCAGCAAAACCATTTCAGCTCCATTCGTGGGAAATTTCGACATCGTGGAGGCTGTAAATCTTTGGAAATGCCACAGCGAGAGTAAACAACACAAAATAAAGGTCGTACCTGTTGCAAAAAAATGGCCTAGAGCAGGAAACTGCCAAACAAAGCAAAGACAAGACCTCAACCTGTAGTATAAGGTGGATCTGACCTCGGATGTCATGCCAGTCCCATCGGAAGCTTATTCTAGGTCTCTGAAGCAGGTAAGCTTTCAAAAATCGCCAGAAAAGTAGTTTTAGCCTCTTTTTTTGTTGTGACTGAATGTCTAGTCCTGTCCAATGTAAATATTAATGGATTTGGGAATCTCATTTGGAATTTTATTTGTTTTTCAATAAGAAACTTGCAATAGGGAGATAATAGCTGTCTGGCTTGCCTAATCTGCAAAGGCAGGTCCTGAGCCAAAGAAATTCTGTTGTTTTTCCACATAATAGAGCCTCCATTTTTCTTAACAGTTAGTAATATTTTGTTGACATCTTGAAAGTTAAGAATTTTAGCATAAACAGGTCTTGGGATATTTGAAGCTTGGGATTCCCTCAGGGCTCCCTCTGTTGTTATTTGTTGTGCAGTTTCTGAGTCACTGAATAATGTTGTGAGTATTTGTATGATTGATGGAATTAGGTCATTGTGTTGTACAGATTCCAGTATTCCTCTGATGATTATATTGTTCCTCCTGGATCTCGCCTCTAGGTCAATAATTTTAGCTTGTATAGAGTGAATTTCCTGCTCCTGTGCATCAGATTTTTTGGCAAGCAGTTCTATTTTGTCTTCATTCTCAGTGATCCTTGCTTTATTTTTATCCATTCTTTCCAGAACTTGACTGCAAGAAATTCCAAAGGACTGGACTTGGTTAGTTAGTTCTTTTAGTGTTTCTTGAATAGGAAGTAGAGCTGTTTTAATATCCTCCATGTTTGCCATTTGCTCCGGTTTATTTTTATTCCCTGGTTTTAAATGCTCCTGTTTTGTAATTTTCTGTCTTTGCGAATTTAAATCTTTCTCCGGTGATAGAAGTTCTGAGAGTTTAGTTTTTGTAGTTGTTGTGTCCATATTTTTTTCTTCTTTCGACATTATAGATCAGAATTGGAACTTGATGCAAGTCAAGTGTAGTTAGGCCAATTGTTCTGAGCACACGGTTCCTTTGTTTGAGATTCTCTTCAGAGTCAAATGATCTGTTATAATCCTGCTTGATTAGTTAATTCTTCAGTTCCAGTCACCTCTTGTAAGATACTTAGTTGAAGTTAAAGTTGTTTTTTTCTTAGATTTTCTGTTAAATAGATAGTAATATAACCTCTGGGTTAGATTTTCCTCTGATTGTAAGGAGAGCTGTAGATTAGTAGTGTTCACAGAACTGTAGCCATCTTTGAATCTCAGGAACATTGCATTTTAAAATGCCTCTTGTCTAGTAGATGAATGTCATTTTGTTGCACCAGGATACAGTTTTAGTAGGAGAGTTAGTCCAATATCATCTTGACCTGAGTCACCTGACTAATGGCGATAACAATAAAAAAATTGTGCTTGACTGTTTCAGCAACTGTGTAATGTAAGGATGTTTCTAGAAACTTTGAAATACAAAGTCCAAAAGCCTAAATCAACCCCCATAGACAAGCAAAACAATGAGAAAAAATAAGACCGAATCAGTAGTTTAGCTCTGGAAAAATACAGGCTGAGAACGAAAAAATGGTTATACAAGAAGAGAAATAAACTTAAGGGAGATTGTGGGCTGCTCAAATCAATGAATTGAGCACAGTTAAAGGAGAAACTACCAATGGGACTGTTGTGGTCTAAGAAAATGGAGCTATTATAGAGGACAGAGTTTTTTGTTTTAGGCTGCCATAATATTTATAATTTAAAAAATTGAGCAAGCATAGGATTTTGACTAGTTCCAACCCCACCAGCATGAGTGTTGAGAAAGAAATACAAAAATCCTGAAGTTGGTAAATATAGTTAAGGGGGATGTCAGGGGAACAGCCCCCACATTGAGGGGTGTAGCCCCCACCTACTTTTGGTTTTATATTTTTTTCAGTGAAATGAGATTCATAAATATAAAAGCTAAGTAGGTGAGGGACTATGCCCCCATACCCCCCAATATGGGGAGGATGTGCCCCCACCCCACCATAACTATATATACTAACTCCAGGATTGCACTTCAGTGGGGAAAAGGGCATATACATTTTATTTGCCCAACAGTAGTAACATTCAGTGAAATATGATTCCGTAAAATGAGTTTTCAGTGATTTCGGCTTTCAACTATTTTTTGAGGGTGAATTGAAATTCAGTGAAATGAGTTTTCAGTGAATCATAGTAGACCCAAATATCTATCTGTTTAATAATATCTAATGTATTAGTGTGCATAAAAAATGAGCTATTTATAGATCAGAAAATATTATTTTGAAAAATTATTTTGTCAAAATTATTTTATTTACAACTCAGAAAAAATTTCAGTGTTTTACAGATAAAAAAACTGGCATGACAGTTTTCATGTTTACAGCCCCAAAAATGTGTATTCAATGAAAATTTGTTCTGTCAGTGCTCAAATTCTTAAGTGCTAATATCTTATTTGAAATATTACAAGATGTACATTTTGTTTTGTTTTTTTTACATACATTCTTATGTCAATGTTGCATTTTGTCTCAAAGGCTGCAGGTGTGGATGTTGTGGGGGGCAGAAACTACTGGAATGTTTAATTTCTTAGATGGGTTTATCTTCCTCCATAATTTTTCACATGAGACAAGTTTCAAATTCAACTTCCTCACATACAATTTTAAATCAATGATGGTTTGTCTCTCATTGTCCTTCTCTGAGGTATGAATGTAAGTCCTCTATTAAGCCCTTTTTCTTCAAGTGCTGTCCGTGGTTTCTTTGAATGATTCCAGATCCTGGGGGCTAATTCTATGTGCAGGCTCATGGTCCTGATGAGTAGAAGTTGTTGTTCCCCAGGTACCTCAACTCTCTTGCCCCTGTCCATTGCTTCCTACTCCAGTTGTTCTTGTCTTCTGTCTATGGGTTCCGATGGTAGTTGGCTTCTTCTGTCTGGAACCTCAGTGGGTTGTATCTCTGGTTGTAATTGTAATGATAATTCCTGTTCATGTGTACTGAGCTCTGGTGATATGAGCCCCGGGGGTTGTATTGTGACTGAGTGGGATTACAGTGTTTTCTCATGTCCATATGTGGGATCTGTCTGAGAGGGTACTGGATGTCATAGGTTAATAGGTAGGTACTAGGCTATCGGCCCAAGGGCCTATGTAAGCCTAGCCAGCCAGGTTCCATAGCTTACGCCACCCAAGAAAGTTATTTTCCTGTACCACTGTGAAGCAGAGACATAGAAGTGATCCCCAGTGTGCATTTCCTATTTCCCATCCACTCATCAAGAATTTTCTTGAAGAGTGCTAATAAAGAATTGCTTGACATAGATGGGTAGCTTGTTCCAGAGTATAGGAAGTCTCTGGGACAGGAATCTATCCCTCCAGCATGTCCTGTTTATTGTGGTGACAAGATTTAGGTCCCTAGAGGGTGTAGTTCGGAGGGATTGGGATTTCGTTAGATGTAGCATGTCCAACAGCTCTGGGTTTGACATAGCTTTATATGTTAGGCAGAGATCGCCTCGGAGTAGGCGATATGCTATGGAGTAACGCTGGAGTTTTTTCATCAGTCAGTCCTCCATTTGTCTAACCATCATTTGTCTGTCTGGTCCTGTGGGTGTGCTCACATTGTGAAAAGTTGTTCATTCCTATCACCAGCAATACCAACCTGAACATTCGGATTGTTGTCAATATTATTGTCACTGTAATTATTGTCGTCTTTACTGGCATTATTATTATTGTTGGTATTATTGGTGATATCTGTGGATGTCTGTGTTGCCCTGTTGCTGGCTCTTCTGTTCAAATGTCTCTTGTAGTTCTGCTGTCCATTTCCACCTCCCCTTCTGGATCTGAACTTCATGAGACACTGTGGATCATCTTTATCCATTTGATCTATGTTCATTTTCCAAATCTTTCTCTGTTGGATGGACTTCTGATAATTGTGAGCCTTCTCTATCTCATAATGGAGTTTCAGTTTGTGATCTGCCTACATTCAGTCTCAAGAGTCTCAGTCATTTCCTTTGTGGTGTCCTGTTTTTCTTTTTCTGTTTGATAAGCATAGTTTAAAACTAGCTTCCTTAAGAATATCAGTCCATTCCTGGGCTTGCTCTTCAAGCACTGTTCCACATTAACTTTTATTAAGTCTCTGTCCCCTTGCTAATCTTCTTTTATTGCTGCTCTGTTCCAGATATTTGGTCACAGAACAGTTCATGCAGCAGTTTAAGTTGCTTTTCTAGGTTTGCAAAATTATCAGAGATTATATTCACATTATTACCTTGTGGGTTGTCATTTGTAGCAATGTTTGGGCACTTACATTCGTCATCCCATAACTGGTACAGTCATTAGGTCTCGACGCTGTGCATCTTTCGTGCTGAGAAGAGCCAATGAAGTGGATCCGTAATACCCGAGCAAATCTTTGGGAACAAAACCAAAGATCACAAATAAAAAAAAAAATGAACAAGCTTAGTAATTTGACTAGTTTCACCCTCACCACTATGAGTGTTGAGGAAAAAAAAACAGAGAAACCTACTGGTTTTAAAACTTCGTTGATGAGCTCAGTCATAATAATTCCCAAAAATTCATGAAACCCGGGTAATGTTCCAAAGCTACAAGCCTTTATTCATTGCAGACAAGTGATCCTCAGTAACAAAAATAGGCAATATTTTACAATGTTAAACATATCAACTTTATACAGTTAGAAGTAGGTGTGGAAAATATACATATTGTTTAATTTTAAACCAGCCTATTCAAGGCAAAAAATCTAAACAGACCATAAAAAGTGCATTTTAGAACAGCAAGTACCCACCCCCACGCACTATCCTAGTGAATTAAAACACTACTTATCTATGAACCACATTCCCAAATCAGGTATTAAGAAAAGCATACCATATACGTAAAAGCCTGACTTTTAACTAAAATCGCTTTTGGCTAACTAATGCAATAGTCTTCATCAGTTATATGACAAGAACTAAAATCATATACATAGGTAGATAAGTAAAAAAAAAAAAAAAAAGTTAACTAGATTGATACAAGAAAAAACACATGGCTATCTATCCATAAACATCTAACTAGAACACTGTAAATATAAATATATATATATATATATATTTGTCTAATATGTGCTACTGTGCATAAAAACTAAGTTATTTATAACTGAAAAAAAAATTAGTAAAAATTATTTCAGAAAAAAAAAATACTTTAATTACAGCTCAGAAAAAATGTCAGTGTTTTGCAGTTGAAAAAGAACCTGTCATGATAGTTTTCATGTTTACAGCCCCAAACTATGTTTGTTCAATGAGAACCAGTATAAAAAAACACACAAAAATTCAGAAAACCTTGGATGAAGTAAATTAGTAATGTATAAAAGCATGCATGTGTGTGCATGGGTGTGAGCCAGTATGCTAAATAGGATAATTATAGGGTTTACCTTCATAACGGCGATCACAATATGGTCGACCCTGCTTCAGCGAATAATGAAGTGCAACCATCCACAACAACGAACACCACATATCTGAATGGCAAAATCTCACCCCCTTTTTGACGCAAGGTAGCATGAGTGTGGAGCAGCTGGAAATGTCGAAACTCAACATTTATTTGACATTTTAAAAGTTTTGCGGTTCTTGTTTCATGGAAATGGTTCAATTTGGCCGGTCGATCATATGTGATCGACAATATGAAGGTAAACCGAGTTATAGCAATACTTCATGGTAATACTGGCATGAAAAAACGTGCATTTTGAGTTAACCATTTAAATCTCTGGTGTGATGCAATAGTGTACTAGATCTAATCAAAGCAGAATTGAGGTTAAAGTAACTAAACATATATAAATTTATACACATACTACACATCCTTTTTTTAAATTTAATATGTTTCAGTACTTTTAGTACATAAAAATATTACCTCAAAAATTCCATAAAAAACCTTTACAGATTGTGTAGCAGTTTACAAAAATTCAACACACTCCTAACAGTCTAATAGTAAGTTAAGGCCTTGTTTTCTGAATGCATGAAATTTCGACTGCTAGCGTAATTCTTTTTTCTCCAAAACACAAATGATACCACCTTCAAGCTCATCCACCTCCACACAGTCCATAAAGAAAAAGAGGGTTTTAGTAACTTAGGAAAGGAATTGGGAGGCTAGGCATGCAAGATGGGAGAGACTACTGTTTACTAAAAATTAACTCCAGGCTTAGACCTACTAAAACATGGCAGGCTGACTGATGTGATCACAAAAGGGGAAGAGGAAGGAGTTACATGCATGTTGGGGTGTACATATATAGGTAGCAATGATCCTCCTGATAAGATGGATTCAATGGTTGCAAATACAGCCAGGAAGATGGAAGACAAATGCTACGAAAGAGGAGTGAAGATATTTACTTGTATTTGTATAATTATTTAATTATTTGACATTTGTTTATCAGGATGGTCTGACTGGGTTAAAAAAAAACTATTTTCAGTAGAGGCCCTGGGAGAAAAGCTCCAAACTGCAGAGATGTACAAACTTTGAAAATATAACAAAAATGATACAGTGATATGACAATGCAAGAGTTACAAGAAGTAGAATACAGTTACAAATAAGTCGTACAGTAACATAATTGCATTAGTTCCAAGAAGCAAGTACATTGCTGTGAGTATTTGGTAACATGTTATATTTCAGTATATGCAAGTAAAAGAAACAGTTTGAAGAAGTTCAGAAGAAGATAAGAGATTCAGTGTGACCTGATCTGGAGAAAAGGTTAGCCTGGATTGGCACAATAGCACAGCCAGGAGTCAATCATGTGTTGTTTCAGAACAGATTTAAAGGCAAGTAGCTTAAACATAGTTCTCACAGTTCGTGGAAGAGAATGCCAAGTTTTTTCAACATAGTAGGAGTATAGCCTTAGTCCAACTGACTTAGAGGGTCTGGATAGAGTAAGGAGATCTTTATCTCTGGACCTAAGTGATCTGTTTAGGATGTATGGCTTGATTATCATGTTTAGAGTTGGGCAGGCTAGGGGCTTGTAGACCATGTTATGGAGTGTTAAAAGTGGATGTAAAGTAAGTAGTTGGGGAACTCTATCCAGTTTAGTTTTTTTAGTGCCAGATAGTAATGGCTTCTGGTTTTTAAATTGGTGGCACACTTGGCCACCTTATTGTAGCATTTTTCCATTTTGGATCTGGAAGTGCCCTGTAAATTTATTTTATTTTATTTTTATTTATTTTACATTTGTTGACCGGGCTAGTCTAGCTGGAGATATTTCCATTTTCAGTAGAGGCCGGGAGAAACACAGAATACAATACAAAAAAAATATCAAAGTGTTTGTAAGAAAGTTCGTAAAAGACAAAAAACTATAAATCTACAGCTTCCTATAATTACTAAATGAGTTAGTTTACCAGTTCATACAGTTACAGTCCAAAAAAACTTATACAAACATAAAATAGTTTGTATGATATAGATACTATATGATACTATATAAAATAATTACTACCACACACAGTCATAGTTGAACAAACTTTGAATAAAGCTAAAAATACTTTGTAAGATAAAGATACAGGGTAGGAAGTGAGTGAGAAGAGAGCTGAGAATAAGGGAAGTAGGAAGGGATAAGTTATGGAAAGGAGAGCAAGTAAGACAGTCAACAAGCAAAGAAGTAATTTGGAAGACAAGTGGGAGTAGAAGAACAAAGCCAGGTGGAGGGTAGAGTCAGTGAGAAGTAAGAGGTAGTTCAAAGTAGAGTATAAGTAGTGGAAAGTTAATCAGGTTTACTACAGGAGCACAGCCAGTGGTTTTGGTAGTGCAGTTTAATGTTTTGTTTAAAAGAGGCAATGATGTAATCTTTGTTATGTTGCTAGGTAGTAAATTCCATTTTGTACCTACTGAATTTGTAAAAGGGAGTCACCAGCAGTGTTATTAGATTTTATAGAACTAGTCAATAGTTTACTAGAGGAGCGGAGAGAGTTAAGGTTGTTATAGGGGATTAAGAGTTGAGAGAGTATAGGGGTGTTCTTTGGTTGGTACAGAATTTTATGGGCAATAGTGAGTTGTTGGATTGCAAGATAGTTTTGAAACTCTAGCCAGCCTAGTGGTTTTAGGTTGAGACAGTGGTGTGTTCTGTAGGGGTTACCTGAGCAGGTAGCCAATTTGGTAAGGTTGTTTTTCTTGAGGTTGGTAAAGATGGGAGAGGCATAGAGAAGAGTAGAAAGAAGATGGGAGTGAGCAATCCTAGTTCTAGTGGAAGGTGTCAGAAATGGTCTAATCCGATATAAGGATCCTATTTTTCTATTGACAAGTTTTATGGAGTTGTTAATGTGTTGGCTGAAAGAGAGATTATCAATTGTAATACCTAACAGTTTAGTGGTAGAGTCGGGAGAAATGATAGTGGCATTGTTGGAGGAGATGGTGAAGTTTAAGGGGGGGGTCTTGGTAGTGGGAGTGAAGAGGAGAAGTTTAGTTTTTTTGGCATTTAATAAGAGGAATCTACTAGAGAACCATGTTTCAATGGTATTAAAGATTTTTTGAGTATGAGAGATAAGTTCTGAGGTGGAAGATGCTGAGCAGATGAGTGTGGAATCATCGGCATATTGAATGCAGGTAGCTTGAGGGATTACTGTTTGGAGATCATTAATGAAGAGGGTGGAACTCCTATAGAAACAGGCAAAAGAGAAGAAATGTGGTTATTCCAGAGAACTGCTTGTTTTCTATTTGTAAGATAAGAGTTAAACCATCTAATGGCAGGGATATCAAAAGATAGGGATTCAAGAGTATTGATTAATAAAGAGTGGTTAACCATATTGAATGCTTTGGAGAGGTCAATGAAGATGGCAGAAGAGTGTAGGTTGTTGTTACGGTTCAGATTAATAGTGTCTACAAACGAAAGCATAGTAGTACTATGATATGGTCTGAAGCCATGTTGACAGTTAGCAATGATGTTGTGGAGAGAGAGGTGTTGTACAAGCTGATGGTGGATACATTTCTCCATAATTTTGGCCAGAGGAGAGAGGAGAGCAATAGGTCTGTAGTTGGAGTAGTCTATGGAGTTGCCACCTTTATGGAGTGGGATAATGTGTGAGACCTTCCAGATATCTGGGATGATTCCTTCTTTGATTGTCCTATTTATGAGAATGGAAATAGGCAGCTTTTGTAGAAAGAGTGAGGGTAGCTTGTCAGCAGAGGTACAAGGTTTTATGTTGAGAAGGAGTCTATATATGTAAGATGTTGAGATTGGATGTAGAGAGAATTTAAAGGAAGAGTTTGTAAGGTTACAAGGTGTGTGTGAGTTATTGGCATTTAGTTGTTTAGCAAGAGCTTGTATAGTTTCAGTGAAGAATGTATTGAAGGCATCTGCAGTTAGTTGAGGGGTATCAGGATCAGCATTAAGTGGGGAAGGAGTTTTAGAACTTCCTGGGGAGAGGAGTCTATTGACTGAGGACCAGAAAAGTTTAGAATTATTAAGGTGAGTTTGTTGTAGATTGAAGTAGAATTGTCAGCTATTATTGCCTTTAAGTGTAGAAGATCAGGATTATTTCTGTGGGATCTCCATGTGGCCCAGACTTTATTTCTAGAGAGAATGAGTTGTTTGGTTTCATGGGAGAGCCAGGGGGCTGCTTTAGATTTAATTCTAATGATGCAGGAGCATGAATGTCAAGAATGGATAAGAAAGTAGAGTTAAAGTATAGTACTGCATTTTAGAGGAGTGTTTTTAAGGGGTTCCAGTTACATGCACTTAGTTCAGACTGAAACAATTCAGGGTTAAAATGTTTGATGGTGCGTATATTTCCTATAGTGCAGGGGTTTACACAATCTGCCTTTTCCCTTGTTATGAATGTTAAGGAGTGATCGCTAACATCATCTGGCAATGTTCCTACTTTGTAACTATCTTTGAATTTGTTTATGAGAATCCAGTCTAAGATGCTTTCTCTATTGCTATGTTTGTTGAGCCTAGTAGTTGAGGTAATGGTTTGGGTAAAACCATAGAGGTTGATATGAGAAGAAGGATTATCAGTTGGTAAGTATTGGTGCTCATAGAGAAGGAAGGGTAGAAGGAAAGTTTTGGCAAGGGTGCCTTTGGAAGAAGAGGTTGGAGGGTGTGTTTGTTTCTATATAATGTGGCAAGTTTCTGATGGGTTTTCTTTATATTATGCTTTATGTGGAGATCAAACTTTAGTTGATAGTCAATGAGTACGTCAAGTAGCTTAGTGTGAAGGACAATTTAAATGGTGGTATGAGAAGGAAGAATTCTGAAGAAGTTTTGATTAGTAGTACCATTCTTTAGCAGAAAGAGAAGCAGCTTGCTCTTTTTTGCGTTGAGAAATACATGGAATTTAGTGAGCCAGAAGACAATAGTGGAAAAGGTTAGCTGAGTATTGGAGAGAAGCTGGGGTAGTATGCGAGAGGTACAGACAATTATGGAGTCATCCATATATTGAATGAGTGTTCCACTAGTGGATGCAGAGTGTAGATTAGTAAAAATATGAAAAGGCAGGGGTCCTAAACTGGATTCATGAGGTGTACCGATGGGGTTTGCTAGAAAGGGGGAGATAATAATAGACCAGTTTACAGCCTAGTTTTGATTATATAAGTAGCTGTGGAACCAATTTAGTATGTGAGGGGTAACTCCTAGGTTAGATACCTTGTTGAAGAGTAATGAATGTGACATGGTGTCAAATGCCTTTGAGTGGTCAAGAAATAGAGCAGATACATAAGCAACCTGATTATCTAGCTCTGGTTTCATGGCTGTTGAAGGCGAGGAGTGCTGTAGTTGTGCTGTAGCAGGGTTGCAAGCCATGTTGTGTTTGTAAGTTCGTTGTTAAGTTGTAAGTATTTCAACAGTTGAATATGGATACATTTTTCCATTATTTTAGAGGTGGGAGAAAGTATGGCTATGGGATGAAAATTTGTAAGTTCTGTAGAGTTACCTCCTTTGTGAATGGGGATGAACTGGGACATTTTCCAGATGTTAGGTACTTTGCATTCAGATATAGATCATTTGATCAGGTTGCTGACAAGGTATTCAATAGAGTCAGCTGCTAATTTTAGGAAAGTAGGAGGAAGGTAGTCAGCGGAGGAAGAGCAGGGTTTGAGCAGTAATCTTTATGAGACTTGTAGGGATTGGCTAAAGAGAGAAAGTGGGGATGGTTCTTACGAGTGTTTCTGTGCAAAAAGGTATGGGGAGTTTGGTGTGTTAAGAGGGAAAAATTAGGGAGAGCCAAAGGGGAAGAGAGGCAGGTATTACTTGTATTAGAGATAAGATTGGTTATAAATTGTATGAAGTGAATATTAAAATCTTCAGCAATTTGACATTGAGTGAAACCTTGGATTCCTTCTTGGTTCCGGGGTGGAGTAGAATTGTGATAGTGGAACAGAGTTTTTTGTTTTTTTATTAGTTTCGTGTTTGTGCTGCAGAAGATTATAGTATATCTGTTTATCCTTAGTAACTTTTTTTGTTTGGTTACACAGTTGTTTGAAAATAATGAGATGCTCTTCTGTATTGCTTTGTTTCCAAAGAGCCCTGGCTGCATCCCTTTTTTCATTAGGATTTTACTTTCCGTAGTTAGCCAGGGCATGGGATTGTTTTCCATTCTTTTGGTACAACCTGGAGCTAAGGTATCTAGTAGTTTTAGAAAGCAGTTATTAAAGCATTGTACTCTCTCATCTAGTGGCAGTACCTTTAGTGGAGACCAGTTTCTTTTATAAAGTAGGTCCTAAATCTCTCTTGAGTACTGAGATTACAATCAGATGTTAAGTGGGTTTTTGAAGGATTTGTGTTTACATGAATGGCAAAAGCAGTTAGGTGGTCACGAAGGGAATAAGGATGTGTACCAACACTGGTGAAGTTGGAAGGGTGTGATGCCAGGATCCAATCTAAGGTACAGTGTTGTGTGTAGTGTTTGTTGTACCTAGTAGGACAGGAGATTAGTTGATTAAAGCCATATAGGTAAATGCTGTTAGTGGATTGATGGGATGTGAAAGGTTGTCAGTCAATGTTTGTGCTTCCTAATATGATAGTCTATTTTTGGATTGTTTGAGTGGCCTAGGAAACCAGGAAAGTATGCCTTCATGAATACAAGTGTTGAGCCCTGGGAGTAGAGAAAAATTATGCAGATTCTCTTTGTGTTATTGATGTTTAAAAAAGATACTAGCAGTTCTGCTGAGCAGAAAGTAGGCATATATTTTATGTATAGTGTGATACTGAAGTTATTAGAATAGAGTAGAGCTGTACCTCCACCTTTCTAATGGGTTCTATTAGACCTGATTATGCTATAGTTGGGAGGTAGTATGTTGGGTTTTAGCCAGGTTTCAGTAAGGGCTAGTATGTCTGGCTTGTGCTAGTCTATCAAAGCATGAAAAGTGGACATTTTCTGGCATAGGCTTCTGATGTTAAAGGTCATAAAATTAATTTTTTTATTGTATTTACTGTAAGCATGAGTAGTTATAGTGGATGTCCCTGCATTGTGGTGGTAGAGATATTAGAAAGGAGTATATAATATTTAGTTTTTTGCAGGGGTTGGAACTGAGAAGCACGAGATTTGGTGAGGGATGTGCAGAATCCAAGAGTTTGGGGACAAAGTAATAGGGTAGGTTATATGGAACTAATTGAGGAGAAATATTATGGAAGCTATGATTGTGTATTAGGTCATTGGAAGAGTTAAGTATATGTGGGGGTCATTAATATAGGACTGAGCTGAGGAAGTGATGTTACAAGTTTAAGTACTATAAATAAGGTGGTCATTGAGGTTAAAAGTAATATTGAGAGGTAGTGGGGCATATTTCGGCGATAGGAATGATGGAGATTCTAACTGTGTGGAGTATTTGGTGTGGGGTGAGATTAGTAGTTGTGAGTTTGGAAACAGAGGTTAGGTAATGTTGAAACTGGAGGGAGGATGTGATTGGAGTAGGAAAGATGGGTGGAGCTATGTAGGTATAACTTTAAGTGGAGAGGATGTGGGTGGGAATTGGGGGTAGGAGAAGTGGAGTGAGCCCTAGTGCCCAAAGTGAGGGTAACTGGAGTGGGCTGAACCTGGCTAGAACTTGTTTGCAAAAAAACACACCATAGATGTACCGGCAGATAGAGCAGGAGAGAACTACAGTGAAAAGCAAAGTATGATAGGTAAGAAATAGGACTAGAAATAGACTAGGAGTTTCAATATATAGAGTTCAGGAGCATAAACATTTTATTAAAAGGGAAAAGACTTAGGACAAACTAAGAGTAATAATGGAGTGGAGCTATTATGAGCAGAGACCAGGATTCTTTGATTTAAGTAGAGGTTAAGCAGGAAATGGTGTAACTACAGAAGAGAGCTTTAAAATGAGGTGGCAAGAATACCGGCCTTAAATGAGAAAAAGGCTTAGGGGTAGGGGGACTGTGTGAGGGAGTCCAGTTGATATACAAAGGGCCACAAGTAAGTTACAATTTAAAATACAGTGCAGTAATTAGAAATAAAACATACATAGAAACTACAGAATGTACATAGGCATTATCAGGAGTCTGTCATGACGAGGGAGTCCTTTGCACTAGTGTTGCTCTTTTGTTTCTTAGGTCTGTTGCCCACAATAGATCAGCTAAGTCTGCAGTATGCATGGGGAAAAAGGTTTAGGTCTGGTAGTTGAATATGGAGATAATAGAATAAAATGATCAAGCTTCAGCTTAGTCTAGAAGGGACAGTTGTACTTGGCTAGAAAGGTCCACCTTAATGACTATTACTTTAAACTATGATAGAAGGGAGGGAAAAATGATAGATGTGAAACCGGGAAAGATACTTAAGAAGTAGTTTGAACATAAAGAGAGAGATGCAAAACAAAGCCGAAGTGCAACAAGGGTGATGCAGAGTGCTTCTGGGTAGTCTTACTCTACAGTGCCATAGGAGTCCAAGTAGAACAAGAGAAAACTGCAAGCAGTGGCACAGGAAGAGAAGATGGATACTGATATCACTGAAAAATGGGACATTGACTAGAATATGTAGAACATGGCTGTGCCTTGATATAGGATATTCGGGAGACTGGGGTGGACTAACCATCTACATTTATTTATTTTATTTATTTTACTTTACATTTGTTGACTGGGGTAGTCCGACTAGATGCATGTCCATTTTCAGAGGAGGACTGGGGAGAAAAGCTCCAAGGTATATACAGATAAAGATTACCTGATTCATATTAAACATGATCTCCAGATACGCTATATAATCAAGATAGTTCGCGAAGTTAAGAATTCCCAAAGTAAAAGACCTAGGATTTGTAACACATCTAAGCTGAAGTGCAGATTTTAGACACCATTGGAATGAGTGAGCTAGTCAAGCTTGGTACAAGGACATAGCCAATTTAGTTTCAAATAGTGTTTGAGTTTTTTCTTAAATTGACTCAGGTTGGCTTCTAAGGTGATGTCTGCAGGGAGAGAGTCCCAGGTTCTACTTACAAAGTTGGCAAACAGAAACACCAGCTGAATTATTAGTTTTAACAGTTTGAACTAGCAATCTATTGGAAGGGTGAACAGGTCTGAGATTGTTGTAGGGGTTAATAATGTTTTTAAGTGCAGGTTTATTGTAAGCTTGGTTAAGTACTTTGTGCCACTATAAGATGGTTGTACTGAATTAGGCTGGGCAGTTCTAACCACCCAAGATGGTTACAGTGGTGTGTCCTAAAGGGCATCCCAGTGGCAAATCTGGTGATGTGATTGTATCAGCTAGAGAGTTTGTTGAGAACAATTTATTTAAGTTGGTCAGTAAAGGGGATACATAAAGAAGAGTCAAGATTAGGTGAGAGAGTGCAGTGGCAGTTCTAGCTAGTGGAGTTAGGAAAGGTTTAATTTTGTAAAGTGACCCAAGTTTTTTATTTATAGGTTTGATAGTTTGGTTGACATGCATATCAAATTTGAGATTATTATCTATGATAACACCAAGGAGTTTCGTGGAGGTGCCTGGGGAGATTATGGTTCCATTATTAGATTTTATGGTAAAGGAAATTGCAGTGTACTTATGAGTATGTGAGAAAAGTAGCAACTTTTTTATTGGGGTTTAAAATCAGACAATGATCAGAAAGCCAGTTTTCAACTGTGTTAAAAGTTTCCTGGGTTGATGTCCACTGATCTGACTGGGATGTAGCCAAATAGATCAGAGTAGAATCGTCTGCATATTGAATACAGTTCGTTAGGGGTGACTGTAAAGGTCATTAATGAAGATGGAAAATAGCAGTGGTCCTAGTATAAAACCCTGGGGGACTCCCAGGGTATTAGGTAGGAGGTTAGTTTATTTTGCCATAGGACAACTTGCGTTCTACCACTCAGATAAGATTGGAACCATTGAAGAGCTTTAGTATCTAAGCAGATTGTTTTCAGAGTGTGGATTAGTAGCTGATGATCAACCATATCAAAAGCCCTGGAGAGATCCAAGAAGAGGGCAGAGGATAATTTATTATTGTTACGGTTATAGTTTATGGTGTTAGAGAAGGCTAGGAGGCTGAGGTGGTACTGTGGTGAGACCTAAAGCAATTCTGAGTGTGCGCCAAAAGATTGTTCCGAATTAGGTGATGTAGCAGTTGTCTATGAATACACTTTTCCATGATTTTTAACCATTGGAGACAATATAGCTATTGGTCTGAAATTAGGTAGTTCCGTAGAGCTACCGCCTTTGTGGAGTGGTATCACATGGGATGTTTTCCTAATGGAGGGATTGTGGCTTCTGCTATGGTACGATTGATTAGTATGGATATGGGGTATGCTATGGCATCTGCGGCTTTTTGTAGATAGTCAGTGAGGAGTAGTTGGTTTTAATTTTTTGAATAGGGCAAGGATTAGTGATGTAGCAACCGGTTGGAAGCTAAAGGAGAGTTGGGTACCAGAGGTGGCAGATTCCATGCCAGGACAGCTTGGAGGTAGTTGGCTAGCTAGGCCTTGGATAGTCTCAGTGAAGACACTATTAAAGGTGTCTGAAACTTCCTCAGGTGGTTTATAAATAGAGGCTGCAGGGGTTTGGGTGGTGGTTTGTCCTGGATGTAATAGTTTATACCTGCCCAAAACTTCTGAAGGTTGTTTTGATTTTTTTGTTGAAGATTACAGCAGTTTTCTGTCAAGTAAAATGGATTTTTTAGTCTCACTTCTTAGCTGCTGATATTGAATTTAATCTTGAGGGGCTTTTGTAGTATGCCATAAAGCCCATGCTTTGTTTCTGTGGGTGATTTTTAATTTGGAGTCTTTAGAAAGCCACGGTGCAGTTTTTGCTTTTGTTCTAATGTTCTAACTGAGTGAACAGGAGCATGAGAATCTAGTATGGCAAGGGATTTGTTATTAAAGTATACAACAGCTTCCTCTAAGGGAAGGTGTTTTAGGACTGAGCATTTGGATGAGTTAAGTTCCTCTTGGAATTTGGCAGGGTTAAAGTTCTTATTATTTCTTACAGTTCTGAGGATGGGCTGGTGGGGGTTGATAGCTTTATGCTTAATTATATACTAAGAAAGTGATCACTTAGAACATCTCGGAGGGTTTCAGACATGTACAATTGAGGATGACTATTGATAAGTATCCCATATAATATACTTTATTTATAATTAGGTTTGCCTTTCCTGGTAGGGGTGGCTATGATCTCTGTGAATGCATGCAGGTTTACATAGGTGGTCAGAGATTCTGAGAAACAGGTGTTCCAGTCTATGTTAAAATCTACGAGAACTATGGTTTCTTTGGGGTAGGTACTAGACAGCCAGTGGAGGATATCTTCTATTGTAGCTATGTTATTCCCTGGGGGAATGTACATACAGATAATATATATATACATTTATTGTTATTCATTTGCAATTTGGTAGAAAGAATCTGTTATTAAATTGAGGTGGTTGTATAGCATCAATAGTAACATTTAGTGCAGATTTATAGAGTACAGCTACCCCACCTCCCTTCCTGGAATCACGGTCTAGCCTGAGTATGTTATATGCAGGTAGTATTACTTCATTTTCTGAAGTTCGTGGCTTTAGCCATGTTTCGATTATGCAGAGTATATCAGGGGAGTGAACAGCCAGGAGTGCATGCAATTCATGTACCTTGGTATTTATGCTTCTAATGTTTAGATGACAGGTCAGGAGAGAGTTAGGGGGCCTATTGATTGGGGTTACAAATATAGGAGGTAGTTTTCTCTGGAGTGGATGGACCAGGGTAAGGGTGGTGTCACCGTCCATTGTGAGGTTATATTGTAAATTAATAATAAGCTTCAGGAATTTATTAGTTTCTGGTAGTGTTTGGATTTGGAGCTAAAATATCTAACACTGGTAGCTTGGTAGTTTGTACAGGTTGAGGGTCTGGATGAAGGGCAGCTTGTTTGGTGAATTGTCATATTAGGTAATATTGGGGTGGCGGCTTGGCATTTTGAGTAATGAAATCCTAGGTGATTCTGGTTTTCATAGAAGGTGAGGAGATAAGGAATACGCAAAAGGGGTAGCAAAGAGAATACTAACATTATGTAGGGTGGAGTTTGAGTTGCAGTGACTGTATTTCCTAATTGTTTTATCACCAGGAAGGAAAAGGATGATAAAAGAGATAATGGAGTAGGGGCAGAAATATTAATGAGGTAGATAAGCTGTTTGGTTCTAATAGTAGAGGTGTGGTTTTGTTGCTATAAATTTAGTACTATTGGGGGTGGATGGTAATTGGGGGCAGGGTGGGGCACAGAGCGAGCCCAAGCACAACAGGGCTTAGCCAGACTATAAGGTCTCTTAGAGCCTGTAACTGTAAGGTAAGTAGAGTAAGAATTTAAAGTAAGCTTTGTATTACTTAGATTTTTATTGTAAAATGTGTTTAGCATTTTAAGGGTTGGAAACACTATATTTAGGGGGTTCGAATCTATATTTCTAGAATGTAAGCCTAGTTTTTGTAAGGGACAGACTATTAGTGCTTTAGACCCAGTTCAGCATTTAATGATACACTAGGGTAAATTAGCATGTATTAACCTTAGCAACTTTAGTTTGTAGAGGGGCTAGTTTTAAGATGAAACTTTCAGTTTGGGATTCTGCAGGGTACCGTCCTTCTAGCATTGAAAGCCTTTCAGGATGAAGTGTGAAGGGGCAGCACCTGGGGATGAGATTAAATTAGAAGAAAAACATAAGTCACTAACTTAAGCAGTCTTCAGGAATAATATGTCACATTCTTGTGCAGCAGGTATTCCCATAAAATATGGCATCACATGTGAACTCAGAAAAGAGGGAAATAACCAAATTAGGAAAGGGATGAGGTTGCAGCCATGGTTAGAAACCAGGTTAAATGTTGTGGCAATTATGACAGAGGAAGTAGAGGGGAGAGCAGGCGAACTGTTAGAGTATTAACCTCCACGTGTAACTGTAAAGGAGAACAAAAGACTTGGGTGAGAGAATAAAGGAGTGAGGAAGGAGAAATAGTCAAACTCCTGAGGAATCTGAATCTGCTAGGAGCTGAATGAAAGATTCTGACCTCTAGTATATAAAGGGAAAAGAATATAATGGGGATCTTTGACAATAAGGCCTTATGCATCTGCTGTATGACAATATCAGAAAAAGGTAAAATTCTGGATGTGGTACTAACTACATCCAGAGCTGAGGACTAAGTTAAGGAAGTAATGTTGATAGTGTAAGAACTATAAATAAGGTGGTACTAACCAGTGAAGATGGTGTCATGGATGTTCAGGTTAAGACCCCTATAGAAACTGAGCAGTAATAATCCCACTGTGTGGTTTAGACTTGAGAAAGGGTAAAAATAAAAATACAAAATGTTATTTATGGAATATTAGAAGAGTGGATTATGCTCTGTTAAGGAGGTTTTCCAGGATGGTAGGTGACTGGAATAAACTGAACAGTTTGTTGGCAGAGGTTATGGATGGGTGACTTTGTGTTATGCATAAGAGGATGTGAAGGAGACAAGAAGAGAAAAATCCCAGTTTGGCTGCAAAGGAATATGAGGCTAACAAAGCAAATTGTGAGGCTTAAAGTATAAAGGAGAATTTGAGAAGGTGGAGGAGATACAGTACAAGGATGTTAGGCAAAAGGGAAGAATAATATGAGCACCATTGATTAAAATGGAAAGGAGATAGCTGAATAGATAAAGGAAGGAAGCATGTTATTTCAGATATGTAGCAGGAATAAAAGAAAGGTAAGGAGAGGACTGACCATGCTGAGTGAATTTGATAGAAGAATTGCAAATTCCTGGCTGAAAGAAGTACTGAATGGTTACTTCAGACTTCATAAATTGAAGCAAAGGGATAGGGTCATTGTGAGAGGAAGACATAGAAGACTGGAGGTAGAACAGTGGCCAGACACAAACACTGAAAGCAAGAATGTTTAAAGAGAGCTAGCTGACCTTACAGAGGGTAATGGCAAAGAAAGAGATGGGTTGCATCCCGGAATCCTCAAAGATCTGGCCAGTCATATTCAGCTCCATAGTTTATTTTGAGAAAACCCTGGCTATTCCACAGTGACCCATCTGGATTGGCAGCTCAAATACCTCTATGAACTGGTCAGGAAAGGTGCAAGTGGGAAGCTACTGCCAGCTCACCCAGTTTTATGATGGGTATACAGATGAACTTCATAGGGTGCTTGCCAGTAGATGTCTAACAGATCTTCCGCAACTCCCTTGCCTTGGTACCACACAGTAGGTTCGTATGAAAATTTTAACTACTTGTGCCAACATTCATAGCTAAATTAAAAAAAAAAAAAAGATGACAGAGGGTAGCCCTGAGTGCCTCTAAAACTTGGTATTTCCTCATGCTCATTGACCAGCAGTTGTGCTTTAGCATCCCCAATTCATAAACGTGTATCCAAAACCCATAACCCTCAAAATCTGAAATAAAAGCATCCAGCAAGTCAGAGTCTTTGATATCAAATAAAATAACCTCTGCCTGATTCATCCCATGTTCTCAGCTTGGATAAAAAACGTTATAATCATTCACCAATTTGGTTCTGCTGATTGGCCTTTTACAAAGCCCCCGGTCCTCTTTTACTAAATTTTGCAATCCCTTTACAAAAATCCAAGCTAAAATGTTTGCATCCTCTTTCATTAAATATATTGACCTATAATTCTCAGGGATTTATTTGTCTTGCCCTTGTTTAGGCAAATAAACAATTTGCACCTAGGAGAAGGAGCTAGTCATCCTTTATTTCTCCGGTCCTTGTTTGGACACCTGGACCAGGTGAGGTAACATTTCTATCCAGTATTGCCTAAATTTCCACTGGCAGGCCATCACCCCCAAGGTATTTCATAGTTTTCAAATTCATCTATCTCCTTCCCTGCAGTCTTCCTATCAGTATCTGCTCTGGCTTCACCAGAAAGCTTATTTCCTATTGCAAAGAAAGACTCAAACTGATGTTCATCCTTACTATCACTGGTTCCCCTCAAGGCATACAATTCCCATGACAGCATACTTAACTGCCTCACACCATGCCCAGGCTAAAACATTGTTCCCATCCTTTACTTAATTCCTATGCCCAGCTTTCCTCATTTTTCAGAATATCAATGGCAGAACTTCCATTTCCACCTTCTCCTGTAACCAGTTTCCTTGGAAAGGAGGAGATAGTTACATATGCAGGAGCTGATAAACACCTCTGTCTAGTATCTACACAGTTCACTTGCCATAACCTTTAGCTCTCATCAAATTCTGTCGAACCTGTTAATCTGTTTTATGATATTTCTAGAAAAAGTATACTATGTACTTTTCAGGATGCCTTCATCTCCACGCATCTATCCAAACTGCCTCTGCTTTCCATTGTCCTAACCTTTTATAACCCTTGTATTCCTTTCCTTGTAGCCACATTTTCTGCCCATTTCCCTGTCAACAATGATATTAAAATCCCTCCCTATAAACTCAGTGTAACAGTAAGGGCAAACAGCACCCTATTACTCATAACAATCACAAAAAACACTGGTGAATCAAGATTAGGACCACAAATTAAACATAGCTTCCAATCCTTCCTCTCTAATTGAATTCCTATTCTTATCTACCAGCCTCTTACATCATCTTTAATGATTTTTTTTTTGAAAAACAGATTCTTCCTAACCATTACCCACTTTATGCCCACCCCACCCCCAATTTAGTCACTTCTGTACTTAATTTCACTTTTTTTCAGTATAATAATACCCAGCTTAAGATGCTCAAGCTTTGCTCATATTTTCCCCTCTTTATAGACTGAATACTCCTCCCACATTCCAAATGATTACTTTACAATGCAGCCAAACCCTCCCCCCTTATCAGTCCTCTCACCCTGCACTTGGACTAGTTTTGTCTGGGCCCCTGGACACATTAATGGATCTACACCCAATTCCCAGGAATTGGACAAAATAAATGGGTTCTCTGCCTATACTGACATCTATCAGAGTACATAACCTGCTCCCCCTTTGCTGTTAACTCCCTTAACCAACAAACCTTAGTCAATGCCAAATGTGTTAAATATCTTTCCCTTCTGTTAAATACCACAAAATAATAAAATTGACAGAAAACAAAATCCTGATATATGTCAATTTTCTGCCCTGTATTTATTTCATTCTTGTACAAACATACTAAAGATTAATGAAGAGAAAAAAGTAAGTTTACCTCTAATTAATTCAAAGACAGTGTACCAGGGAAATGCAATCCCACCATGCCAATATCCCAATGTTGACACAGAAAGAATTAACCCAAAATGGATTCCCAACTGACTAACCAATTGCAACTTTAAATACTGTACATTTATTAGTAAATAGAAAAAGGATATACTAACAGCTACAATATATTCCACGCAAGCATACAAAGAAAAAGGTACAACTCATAAACACATATGTGCATACTGCACATAAAATGTGTCCGTAAGTCTCTGTTGCTCAAATACTTTAGTGTCCAGAACTATGCCAAACATTAAAAGAAAGACAATTGTGGCCAGAGACTAACAGTCACTGTTAGTGTCTGCTCAACTAGCCTTTAATTTAACCACTATTTTAGGCCACATTATCCCCATCATTATTCAATGTGTGGGCACTTCTACACAGACTTGATGAGGTGTTACCTGATTCGGAATTGTTTTGCTTCCTTGGTCTGACCAATCATTGATACATATCCTTATGGAGACATTGCATAGGTTTCATGGTCCTGACAGTTCAGCAGTTTCCTGCAACATCTTCCCTTTACTGGCTTGCAGATGAGGCAATTTTTTAATCCTCCCTCACAATGGTATTTAAATCAATCTCTGCTGTATCTTGGGATGACTGTTCAGTCTCTCTAGTAATATGATTGACACCAACATGATTAGTCTTGTCCTGCCCTTTTTTACTGGATGAAAAAGTAGATGCTCCTTCCGAAACATCTGCACTTGCTCCTGTTGGACTGCCACTCCATTTCTTGTTGCCATGCAACTGATTGTGATGGTTTCCTTTGGTCCACTCCAGTGGCACACTTAGGGGTGGAAATATGAGGTCCCCAAAATTTGTGTTGGATGAATAAACTGCTTTACCAATGCAGAAGAATAAAATCTCCTTGTTTGCCATCAATCTCAACCTCTAATATCTCTTAGTGGGCTACTCAGGAAATAATCCCTTTAGATTTAATATTTTTTTAACATCCTCATAGGCCACCTTTTTTTTGTAACAAGTATTTAGAGAAGTCCTGAAATGCCCTAATGCAGTCTACTTCAGCCTTAACTCTGTGAAGCAAGTAGTAATTACTAGAGAGATATTCTTTCATTGAGTAGGAATTGAACTTAACAGTGACATGACATGAATTTACTTGGTCATCTTTGTTCTTACCAGTTTTAATATGGTACATCTCCCCATTCATCTTCATGGGCACACACTCATAGCAGACAAATACTTGTTAAAGATATAAAATATTAATTTGTGCTGCTCCAGTGGTGTACAGGGATAAAGCCCTGACTACAGCCCAGACATCCCACCTTCTGTTATCAGCTCAGGTGACTGATGTAGTGGAGGGAGGGATGGGAGGGCACTCGTAGACATGCTCCCTAAATAATGGCATGGTCCAAAGTGGAAAGTTGCCCTCAGAGACGTGTGTCTGGAGCATTTCTCCCCGGGCTTGCCCTGCACTGAAAATTGGCTCTGTCCCAGTCGGACTTTCCTGGTAAACAGATGTTAAACAAATAAAATGCACATGGGGGACAAAGAAAGGGAGTGGATAGGTCATAAAAAAAAAATCCCTGTGGATGGAAGCAGTGATGATTTAAGTCCCCCAGACACTCTCAAGATCCAACACTGGCCCCAGCAAAAAAGGAGGAAGTCTGGAGGGGTAGATAATAGCTGGCAGACCTATTTTGGACATTGGGTACTGGAGGCCAGGCCTGTAAACACAGTGCCTGAGGGGACAAAAAAACAATTCCTTATAACTGACCACTTCAGGAATACAGGTCAGTTTTGTGCTACTTTCACATTCTCCATCTTGACATTCATGGCCAACATTTTCTGTTATAGCCATAAGATAATATTCTAATGATTATCAATCAGTTTCCACAAATTTAGCTTGCACTTCATCTTTTAAATTGCTAAGCTCCAACTGCAGGCTACAGATACTTTGTTCCTGCATATGAATCCAGTCTTCTAGCTCTTTTGTTTTCAGCTGTAACAACTCGCATCAGTTCTACCATTTGTCCCATAAGATGAGAGTCCTTGGTTTCTCTTGCTTTCTGTTTCTTTGACTCCACCTTCCAATCAGCTTCAATTGAAAAAATTCCATTCCTTCCATTTCCTGATGATATTAAATGAGTTTAGCAAAATAGACGTTAACCTTGCTGATCATAGCAGGAACAAGAAAAAAATCATGCTGCCACGATCGGCGGCCAGCCCCCCCCACCCCAGTTCTGCAGTACTGACTGATCAGTATCACCTGATCATACTGCCAACACCTTGAAAATAGGGCAACTGTTCCTGTCCCTCCTCTTTTTTTTTAAATTCTCCAAATCTTTTGGGTTTGTAATGCCATGATGGGAATGGACCCCATTCCTAGATCAATGTATGATTATAGTTCATGAAATTGCTATTGTTTCAGTCTTTGATATCAGCCAGAAGTGCTCTTCGCAGCTCCTTCAATATGTTCACTAATGACTCTTGCTGCAATTCATTTGGAGTTACATGTGTTGGTAACATATCTAAATACAATTGTAGATTATTTTTAATAAGACCCTCTTCTCCTACTACTATTGGAACTGTCCTGGGTATCTTTCTTCCATATTGCTCTCATTTCTGTCTGCAAATTATGATATTTTATGCCTTTCTGTCTGTCTGTATGCAAGAGACTGTAGTCACTGGATGTAGTGATTTCAATGATCAGTGTTACTTTTGTTTTCTTTTCATGGACCACTATATCTGGTTTTCACGCATCTATCTTTTCAAATGTTGGTAATGGGTGATCCCACGTGATGCAGATTTTATCATTTTCTATTCTGCTTTGCGACTCATGTTTCCAATGTTTTTCAGGTACTTCAGTATTATAATGTTTGCACAATCCCAGTGCAACAGTCTTGGCACATTATTATGCCTTTCAGTATACAGTCCTCCTGCCATTTGTATGTCATAACCAGCAATGAGGTGTGCAAATGTTTCCAATTCTGGTTTACAAAACCTACATTTGTCTGTTTCTCCCACATGTTTAATAGACTTTAACCACCGTGTATGTAGCCCACTATCTTGGGCCGCCAATGTTGACCTTTCATCTTTTGGTTTGAATTTGCCTCTCCTTAACCATTCCTACATTTGATCCTTATCAGCATGAGGTTATTCCAGGAGTTTTCTATACTTGCAACTATATTTATGCATGTTTCCACATTTCTTGCTTTCTCATCTGATCCTTCACCTTATATTCTTTCTTTTGTTTTTTGGCACATTCAGGTGCTGCCCAATTTTTATCTACTTCTGGTTTGATTTCCATTCCCGCTTGACGTTGAAATGCTTCTGCTAGACTAAGAAGGGATGCCATCTCAGATTTATTCTCCTCATGTTTGAAAGCATTCACTATGTTTGGGTCTTGTGAGGTCAGCAGATATGTATGCAGTCCCACAATTGCAGATTTGTACATGTAATCAATTTCAAGGAGGCCCATACCTTCTTTGGAGCTGGGAATATATAATCTTGGTATGCACTAACTTTTATAAATTATTTGATGACCATTCTTCTTGTTTTCCTGTCTTATCTATCCAACACATTTTGGGGCCAATCACTCCAAAATTGTAAGTTAGGACAGGAAGAGCAAACTGGTTTATAACTTGGATTTTGTTCCAAAATGTCAACAGTGTTTTCAGGATTAATTTAAGTCTTCTAAAGTATCCCTTACTGAGTTTTATTCACATTTGTTCATGTTTTATTCTTGATCTTTCATCAACTCCCAAATATTTATACACTCCTCCTTGCTGAAGTTCTTTTATATCACGTTCTTGTCTCAAATTGATGTTTTCCTGGTGTTGCAGTTTT
Source organism: Protopterus annectens (assembly GCF_019279795.1). NCBI lineage: Eukaryota > Metazoa > Chordata > Ceratodontiformes > Protopteridae > Protopterus > Protopterus annectens. Next base: position 554,317,944 of record NC_056743.1, on the reverse strand, counting down.
CCTGCTTTAATGGTTGCTTTTCCAAAATTTTCAAGACTAAATGACATCATTATATCATCTGAAAAAGTTTTGACTACTTGAAGTTGTGCTTTCAGTTTCTCATCTGATGAGCTATACAGTTTTAAATCATTGACAAAGACAAGATGAAAAGTCTTTACGCGTTGTTGCTTCCTGGGGGCCAAATTATAGCCATAACCTAATTTGTTAAGCAAATAGCTTAATGGGTTAAGGGCAAGGCAAAAGAGCAACGGTGACAGACTCATACTGGAATATCCCCATGTGGATTTTTATCTGTGGAATAATAATTTGCCCTTTATCATGGCCTAACTGCAAAGTGGTTTGCCACTGTTTCATGGTCACTGTGATGCAGTTTATCAGGTTAGGGTGTATCTTACATGTTTTTAAGCACTCTCTTATCCATGAATGTGGGATACTGTCAAATGCTTTTTGTAGTCAATCCATGCCTTCCCCTTTTTACAGGATGAATTCAATTTACGCAGTACTACTTTCCTTTGCTTGCTGACTTATCTCTCCATTCCACCCTAGCTATGCTGCTGATGTCCGTGAAGACTACCTTGACCACAATACCAAAATCAGTTATGCATTCTAAAATCATTCACCTGTTTTTGTCACACACTACTCCACGTACATAGTTACACTTTGGAATGCTTGCTCCGTTACACTTATGCTCTGAATCAAGACCCAAGACATATCTAGGTAAGTTAGTTTTATTTAAAATCCAAGCTGCAACTTCCAATGTTCTAATCACTCTTAAGTAAACTTAGCAGAGATCATAGTAGATGAGAACATTTCAAAAGACTCTCTATAAAAGTCTTGATAGTGGTTATGTATATTCTCTCCATTTATCGCACTAAATCTATCCACCACTACTATAACATATGTTTGTACTCTCAAATAATCCCCGTCTCACTCTTTCTGCTATCTTCATCTTTAATTTTCACTCCCCTTTCCACATCCCCTATTTTCTGTTGCCAAAACTTCCCTTTACACGCTTTATTTTATTACACCCTTCAGTCGGTCATATTTTATCATCCTGTCTTCTATCCTGCTCTCTCATTTTCTCACTTGCTGCAATTGCACTTACTGCATCAGTAATACTTCTCTCTCATTTATACTTTAGGATCAGTATAGCACGTTTTACTTCAGCAGTAATTATCTTAGGTTATGAGATTGACTTTTTTTAGTCTTGTCATACCTTACAGCACTTTAATTAGTCTGCATATTTTAAGCAAATGTACATATGAAGCTGGTCTGAACTGCAAATGCATCACTGTGATATTTGATGTACCTTGTATTGCATATATTTTCTTTTGAGGCTTCCACTGAAAAGGGAATATTAGTCGGTTTGTCAATAAATAAATTAAAAAAAAAAAAGATCACACATATTGCTGTGCGGCTCAGTCTCTCTAAACCTGCCCCTACCTCTGGATCTGCATGACAGCTGGGAATGCACAATGTAGACAAAACTATTGCCCTGTTATGTAGAGGATAGCCTTTAAAGAAAGCTGCATAGTGAGCTAGCCTCATTTACTATTCCCAATTTACAGCCTTTATTTGTATCTCCTTAGGTCATTTTTGTCTTCTCCAGTTTAAACAGTTTTCTTGCAAACCTCCGTAGAGGTCTGGTGTGAGTAATATGTGCAGTACATCAACGCTGACACCTGTATATTGCCACATTGTAGCTGCTGTGCAATGACATACTCTTAGCAGCTTGGCTTTTGCTGTGTTTGGGCATTATTTGGACTATGCATGTACATCCATGTATATGTAAATTGGTCCTCCATGTGTATTGGAGGTGATTTATTTAAGTTTGTGAAGGACGTAAAATGTGGTTTTGGATGGACGGAAGGATGGTTGGACGAAGTGTGTAATACCTACATTTCTGTGAGTCCCATGTGTGTGTGTATGGGGGGGGCGGGGGGGGCGGGTGGATTCTCTCTGCAAATGTTGGTACTTCTTTCTTGCACTTCTAAATCTCTGCACATTGGTTGGCTATGCCTCTGTGTATATTTAACCACCTGTTCTCATATTCTGCACTATGATACAATCTTCTGTGAAAGTCCTGCTGCCCCGTCTACCTGTCTCTTAATTATAAAGAAATCATTACTCATATTCCTTTATTCAGTTGTATAAGGCAGGAGAAATGTTAGTTTGCTTGATGCTGGTTCATTGCTGTGCAGTAGTATAACAATATAAGTTCTGCAACCTTTTTCACTGTATCTTTGTATATATTTCGTAGACGTTTTTAATGAGTAGTATGTCTATGCCTTGAACACCATGGTTAGGAAATTGTCCCTCAGTTTGCATTCAGAATGCACAAACAAATATGTGCAATAAACTTCAGAAGTAACAAAAAATAAAATCCAAACTCTTATTGCAACTAGTTAATTCTGCTTAGATTTTAGTAAATAGTTAGAATGTCTGTGTTCTTCATATTTAGGGTTTATAGTTTCCTGCAAGCTAATGAACTGTTTGCATTCAGAATGCTTTATTTCTTAACTATGAAAATCCCAGCTGCGTTACAGTAACGGTGCACTTATGCTTTTCCAGCTCATATGATTATAACAGCTGTGCACATAAGAATGGACATTAGATTCCTAATTAAGGTACTTGTTGAGCAAGGTAAATTTTGAAATAGTGAATGGTGCGCTTTTCTTCTAGAGGCAATTTTCGTAATATAGCATGGAATCTAAGATGTAGAGCCTTCAGCTCTGCCCTTGGGCTATATGAAAACTACTCAACAGTTTACCACTGTTGCTTAAATAAATATTTTGAATGATGCATCATCATTAACAAATCAATGCCAAGTTTAATTTGGTTTATGCATGTGTATTACCTGCATCGAAACGTGATTTATTTGCCTGTTTGGCCCGTGTTATGTCTGAAAAGGACCTTCGGACCAGCCCATCTACCCGGTTAAAAAAATGTTAAATAAATAAATGTGGAGTTGTGACTATTTCTATAGACAAGTTCATTTCCAGTAGTATGGTGTAAGATGTTCGCTTAGACAAGTAGAGCTTCGCTATAGTCATAGAAATTGTTTTTCTGAGAACTCCAACAGAGAATAAAATGAATACTTTGTAACCAGTACAGAATCATGGAATGATGCTGTGAGAACAATGATAACATGGAAAATATGCAACTGCCACAGCTACAGATCTTAGCATTATTTTCATCTTATCTCATAAAAATGCATTTTCAGTCAGAGACTAAAATAATACAAACAGTTGCATCCTGGGTATTTCATTTTACAGGTGTACTGAATCCTTTACTTCACTAGATATGATAAAACATTAAACCTGATTTTTTAATCCAGGTATCTTAAGGCCACGAAATGATGATGATTGGATGTTAATAGCATTACTGCTTTGACAGACATCCTGGTATATTCTACAGTGGAATTTCAGATCTGTTCTGTACAGCAGTTCTGCTTAATTGGGCATGTCTGTAATGGGGAGTTAATTTGTACCATCATGTCTATTAACAGCAACAGGAACAGCTGTGATAAACATGCCGTTTAGTCATGTGGGACTATATGAAGAAAAAACATTCTTTTTAATCTCTAATGCAGAGTTAGACAGTGAAAGAAATATTAACTGTATCAGTCTACTTTAGGTCTTGGAACAAATGACTCTGACATCAACAATGGAATGCAAAATGCTTTAATATTTATCCAGGCAGAAAGAGAGAATTTTGAATGTCTTGAAAATAATATGTTTATGTTAAACCACATAATGCAAGTTGTATACTTCTGCCAAGGGACATATACAGTACATCTGTCCTGTTGTCTCTTCCATTGTGTGTCTATCTGTCTTTGTATAAATATGCACACACAGACACACAAACAAAAACAATGATCCCCAAATTCCTTTGGAATGTGTTGTATTTTACTTCCAAATACATGCATTGATGGTGCATTCCATTAGTAGGTTGCATTGCATCGGAAGAAAAACAGTCTTTGTCTCCTTTTGCACAGACTATGATTTTTCCGTGTTACTGTCTGTAATCCGAAGTATAACTGAGAGACGTCACAATATTACTGTTTGCTTACACTGTGACTATATGGGATTGCATTGTGATTGTAGATCACAATGTAAGTGAAGGTGAACAGATGGTTCATTCTTCACAGCCACATTCTGACCCATCAGTAATAATACCATTCCATTTTTTTTTGCCACTGCCCCTTCAACATCAAGCCTCCCCATCCTGATATTGCCCAATTAACTGGGTTGGGGTTAGAGTAATGGTTAAGGTCGTTATCTCACAGATGCAAGGTACAGGGTTTGCCTCAGATGTCTAGTCATTTGCTAGGCTTGTAATAATATGCAGATTGATAGCCTAGCACATACCTATCAACCTTGCCTATGAATTCCTGCAGATCTGATGGGGAATCTTTGTGATGCTGTGGAAATACTCACCCTAGTAGTAAGAGTCAAGTAATCAGGACAGACAGCTATCTTACTAGTAGGCCAGTAATTGTGTGAGCACTTAATTCCCTCCTTTGTATATTAACATCATCACAGCTATGCTCGGCAAGTAATTACAAGTAGCCAGAGCACCTCCCATGCTTCTGTGCACAAAGGCTGGGCATGGCATCTTCTGTCCTCCCACCTCTTCAGCTTGGTATCCTCTACCTGAGGTCCAGTCTTTGCTAGAATACTACTAGAAAGGTGCCAGTAAGTTTACACCCTCCATGACATGCACACTCCATCATCCTCCTGCTTGCACCATCAAGTGCATGAGCCCCCTAACTGAACTTGTACTGGTAGTCAAGCATTTATCCTTCTATGCTACTAATAATACAGCAGTGATACAGTTCTGCTAAGATTAAATGACATATGAGTAAGAGAATTTGTCCTTTACTCCATTGTTGTGTGAGCTTGAGCTTAGTATATTTATAGAGACAGAGTTGAAGGATGTAGACCTCTATATGATGGTGAAAGGAAGCTTATTTTCCCAGAAGTGTAGTTGGCTCAACCAGTGCCATTGGCTGGTCCCATGAGCTAAAGCCCTGCCCCCTCAGCTCTTTAAATGAAAAGCATTTAAAAAAATGGCAGTTCCTGGAAAGGGTACAACAGTATGATAGTACCCAATCTACTTGCTACAGTTTGTACCTTGCATGTATGGAGAGCTACTGTGTTCAGGTTTTAGTTTTAAAACAAAAAAAAATGTTCTCTCTCAAAGTGTAACAAACAGTTGTTACAGTTTATATCCTGCATGGAGTACAGTAGTGCTCAGGATTATAGTTAAAAAAAATATTCTTTTCTTTTAAACTGTTGCAAATTGCTTGTTACAGATTAAACCATACAAAGAGTGGCTACAGCGATAAGTTTTGTCCACATATATAATACTGTCCTTTAAAAGTCAGTATTGTGCTAAAGAAGGATTGGGATGATGGATGGAAGATGATACCCTGGAACACTTTGGGCAGTTGCCCTCTTGCCCTGCCCTAGCTACATCATTATATCCTCCTGCAAAAACACTTGGTTTTTGGGTTCTGTTCTTTCAAAGTGTTCAGCAAAAGTCAATGCTTTTTGTCTTATATATATATATATGTGTGTGTGTGTGTGTGTGTGATGTATATTTCTAAGAAATGGTTCAGAAAAGCCAAAACACCTGACTGGCTGACGGCGCTTTGTAAAGTATACTTCACTCATAGGAGAAGAAGAAAAAAAAATACCATGCACACCTGCTTAATTAATGAACATGACCTTGCACAACTTACGAAGGCATGTTTGTGCGTGTCTTTGTGTGTGTTTGTGTGTGCACACATGTGTAGGTCTCCCACAGCATTATGTTGCAAATGTACAAAACTGTAATAAAAAAGACAATTTTGTGAACTTGGCTTACGCAGGGATAAACCTTAAGCATGTCCCTCCCCCATCTATTTAGTATTGTTATGTCTGAGAGTGCATTAAATAACTGCAATCTACTGTCAGCAAAATTCCACCAAGAATTCACATAGTATGACATACTACGTTCACTGCTCAAAGTGGAAGGAAACACCAGTTCTTCTCTGTTCCAATACCTCAAACCAGTTTATTTTATAAAATACATAACTATAAAATACTAAAGTTAAGCGCCATCTACATAAAGGTAGACTTCATCAGAACAATTCCATTTTTTCAAAATGCCACATTATAGATGGTGCTAACCAATCCGAAACTGCTAACCTTAAACATCACATGAATCAATTATCTATTTAAAGTGCTCAGTGCTCTAATTATTCATTCTTGTAGTTTCCCATTGCTTCACATTAGCAATGCAATTAAAAATACTGCAGAAGAATCCTAACTTTATAAGTACTGTGACCATTGAACTAATAAATCTACTAATCTAAACTGCAATTTGTCCTATACATGTCTATTAAAACTATGTATTCAAACTAGTTAAAATACATTGGCTTACACTGACGTTTAAAATACCTAATAAAAACGAAATCTAAATGCAAGATATACATTTTAAATAACAATATCACTGTACATTTTATCGGTCCTTCATACAATTAATAATAGTGTGTGGTCTACAAACTATATTATTTATTAATTTATATTCTCTACAATGGGCTTAATGGATATACTCATTAATTCCAGGGTAAACTGATGCATTTAACGTTCAAAGACTCTGGTTCGTTGCAGTCAAATGGAATATTTAAGAGACCGAGTACTTTTATTCCACCGGTCCATCCACTGGTTGCTGCCTATAGTAAACTAGTGGAGGACGATATTTACAACATGAGCATTGGGCAGAATCAATCCAATAGATACAGTCACAATTTAAATTTTAAACAAAGAGAAGCTTTAAATACTTTACGAAATAACCGAGATATAGTGGTCCGCCCCGCTGATAAAGGGGGAGGAATGGTTGTTTTCGATGCAGGTAGATATCATACAGATATAATACACATGTTAATGGATGAGAGGTTCTATGTACCCATTTCTGAGCAGATGGTAGATATGATTATTGATAGAGTTTACTCTACCCTTTTTACACTTTTTACTAATGGAGACATAGATAAGGAGCTCTTTGATTTCCTTCATGTTATACATCCACTTTTACCAACTATTCAGGGCCTTCCGAAAATTCATAAGAACCCAGTGGCACCTCCTATGAGGCCGATTGTAGCAGGCAGGGGGTGGACCACTGAACCTCTCTCCATGTATGTTGAAGCCCAACTAAGACCTTTGGTTGAAGCCAATGGCTTTATCCTTAGGGACACCAAACAATTTTTATTAGATTTCTATGAGTTTGTCAGCTCCATTATGGATTTGGAAGACTTGTTGTGGGTGACCATGGACGTCCAGTCCCTATTCACGGTGATACCCAACACAGAGGGGCTGGCTATGATAGGTTCCTATTTAATGAGATTAGATTCTCATCCCAATGTAAACGTAGAGTTAACACTACTATTGTTGGGTACAGTCCTTGAATCTAATATTTTCAGCTTTCAAGAACATTTATTTTTACAACGGGATGGCGTGGCTATGGGCACCTCATGTGCCAATAGCTACGCCAACCTAGTAATGGCTGAATAGGAACATCAATATCTTTTTCAGAATGAGCTATACAAATCAAGTGTACCCTTCTATAGGCGTTTTGTCGACGACCTATTTTTGGTTTGGAGAGGTACACCCTTACAACTGAGTGAATTTTTTAGACAAATTAATAATTCTTTATGGTTTCTTAAATTTACCATGGAATGGTCATGTAGAAGCATCCCCTTTTTAGATATTTATGTTGAAAAGTTACCAGGAGGGATAGTTAACACAGGCTTGTTTCGTAAATCTAGCCATAGGAATACCTTGTTACATCGCACTAGCATGCACCCCGGGCTATGTTTATCGTAGCATAGTCCGTGGACAGTCCATGCGATTATCGAGATACACACCCTGTGATTTTAAATTCACTCCAGGGTTAGAGGATCTAGATAAGAGATTTAGGGAACGTGGTTACAGTGAACTGGATGTCAATAAAGGGATGGAAGCCATCACCACCCTCAGAGGCAACCGAGCTATGCCATATTTTTCTGAAGGTGCCTCTAGGTTCTATCTAGATGATGGCTCCGCACAACCATCACGTGACCACTCCACACATGGGGATGATGTGATCTTTCCGATTTATTACACTAGGGACATAGGCACAATAAAAGATGTTTTCATTAAACACTGGCATGTTTTGTCAGTAGATCCCACCGTTAGACGTCTTACTGGTGATAGACCTAGGTTTATATATCGCAATAAGAAGAACATTAAACAGTTGTTATGCTATCCCAGGACTTGTACCATCAGTCCATATACAGGGGGACCATACATGGTACCCTGCAATAGGTGCAATTTCTGCTCCTATATTTTGAGTGATCCAGACTTTAGGTATCCTTATGGCACTGGCAGTTACATCATTCGGGTCAAAGGCAGCTGCATGTCTAAGGACGTGATCTATCTAGCATCCTGTACAATGTGCCCGGCCTACTATGTAGGCAAAATGAACCGGGTGTTGAGAGACAGGATGCGTGAACATGCATATCACATTAGAAAAGGACATCTTTCTAATGCACTTGCCAAACACATCAAGGAATGTGGTTCCAACCACGAGTTCAAGTTTAGGATGCTTGAACAAATCTCCAGAACACACAGGAGGGGTGATGTTGAGAACTACACAGAGATCCGTGAGATAAACTGGATTATCAAATTTAGGGCAGATGTACCACCTGGTATTAATGGCAGGGTTCCATTACGCCCATTGTTAAAATCTAGGAGGCTTAAGATTTATAAATGAATTGTCTTTTATTCAGTCCTGCCTTATATGTTTGTACAGTCATGTATGTTTTACTGTTGTTTTTTATGAGTTGTTTTTAAGGAATATTCCTTTAAGTCAAGTTATTTTTGGCGCCTTTTTTAATATATAAACTGTTTGCTTCATTGAATGAATTGTAATTTGGTCTGATGAAGCTATTTTAGTGAAAGCGCTCACCACGTCTTATCTGAATAAACCTGGTTTTTTATTACACAGAAGATTTTGGATTCTTGGATTATTTGCCGTTTTGGTCAGCGTTTACTTTGGGATTATTGGTAACCCCTCCATTGTTTTGCTCTACGAACTTTTATTGTTTTTTATTTGTATAAATATGCACACACAGACACACAAACAAAAACAATGATCCCCAAATTCCTTTGGAATGTGTTGTATTTTACATCCAAATACATGCATTGATGGTGCATTCCATTAGTAGGTTGCATTGCATCGGAAGAAAAACAGTCTGTCTCCTTTTGCACAGACTATGATTTTTCCGTGTTACTGTCTGTAATCCGAAGTATAACTGAGAGACGTCACAATATTACTGTTTGCTTACACTGTGACTATATGGGATTGCATTGTGATTGTAGATCACAATGTAAGTGAAGGTGAACAGATGGTTCATTCTTCACAGCCACATTCTGACCCATCAGTAATAATACCATTCCATTTTTTTTGCCACTGCCCCTTCAACATCAAGCCTCCCCATCCTCATATTGCCCAATTAACTGGGTTGGGGTTAGAGTAATGGTTAAGGTCGTTATCTCACAGATGCAAGGTACAGGGTTTGCCTCAGATGTCTAGTCATTTGCTAGGCTTGTAATAATATGCAGATTGATAGCCTAGCACATACCTATCAACCTTGCCTATGAATTCCTGCAGATCTGATGGGGAATCTTTGTGATGCTGTGGAAATACTCACCCTAGTAGTAAGAGTCAAGTAATCAGGACAGACAGCTATCTTACTAGTAGGCCAGTAATTGTGTGAGCACTTAATTCCCTCCTTTGTATATTAACATCATCACAGCTATGCTCGGCAAGTAATTACAAGTAGCCAGAGCACCTCCCATGCTTCTGTGCACAAAGGCTGGGCATGGCATCTTCTGTCCTCCCACCTCTTCAGCTTGGTATCCTCTACCTGAGGTCCAGTCTTTGCTAGAATACTACTAGAAAGGTGCCAGTAAGTTTACACCCCTCCATGACATGCACACCCATCATCCTCCTGCTTGCACCATCAAGTGCATGAGCCCCCTAACTGAACTTGTACTGGTAGTCAAGCATTTATCCTTCTATGCTACTAATAATACAGCAGTGATACAGTTCTGCTAAGATTAAATGACATATGAGTAAGAGAATTTGTCCTTTACTCCATTGTTGTGTGAGCTTGAGCTTAGTATATTTATAGAGACAGAGTTGAAGGGGATGTAGACCTCCTATATGATGGTGAAAGGAAGCTTATTTTCCCAGAAGTGTAGTTGGCTCAACCAGTGCCATTGGCTGGTCCCATGAGCTAAAGACCTGCCCCCTCAGCTCTTTAAATGAAAAGCATTTAAAAAATGGCAGTTCCTGGAAAGGGTACAACAGTATGATAGTACCCAATCTACTTGCTACAGTTTGTACCTTGCATGTATGGAGAGCTACTGTGTTCAGGTTTTAGTTTTAAAACAAAAAAAATGTTCTCTCTCAAAGTGTAACAAACAGTTGTTACAGTTTATATCCTGCATGGAGTACAGTAGTGCTCAGGATTATAGTTAAAAAAAATATTCTTTTCTTTTAAACTGTTGCAAATTGCTTGTTACAGCTTAAACCATACAAAGAGTGGCTACAGCGATAAGTTTTGTCCACAAATATAATACTGTCCTTTAAAATTCAGTATTGTGCTAAAGAAGGATTGGGATGATGGATGGAAGATGATGCCCTGGAACACTTCGGGCAGTTGCCCTCTTGCCCTGCCCTAGCTACATCATTATATCCTCCTGCAAAAACACTTGGTTTTTGGGTTCTGTTCTTTCAAAGTGTTCAGCAAAAGTCAATGCTTTTTGTCTTATATATATATATATGTGTGTGTGTGTGTGTGTGTGTGTGTGTGTGTGTGTGTGTGTGAGACGTATATTTCTAAGAAATGGTTCAGAAAAGCCAAAACACCTGACTGGCTGACAGCGCTTTGTAAAGTATACTTCACTCATAGGAGAAGAAGAAAAAAAAAATACCATGCACACCTGCTTAATTAATGAGCATGCCCTTGCACAACTTACAAAGGCATGTTTGTGCGTGTCTTTGTGTGTGTTTGTGTGTGCACACATGTGTAGGTCTCCCACAGCATTATGTTGCAAATGTACAAAACTGTAATAAAAAAGACAATTTTGTGAACTTGGCTTACGCAGGGATAAACCTTAAGCATGTCCCTCCCCCATCTATTTAGTATTGTTATGTCTGAGAGTGCATTAAATAACTGCAATCTACTGTCAGCAAAAGTCCACCAAGAATTCACATAGTATGACATACTACGTTCACTGCTCAAAGTGGAAGGAAACACCAGTTCTTCTCTGTTCCAATACCTCAAACCAGTTTATTTTATAAAATACATAACTATAAAATACTAAAGTTAAGCGCTTTCATCTACATAAAGGTAGACTTCATCAGAACAATTCCATTTTTCAAATGCCACATTATAGATGGTGCTAACCAATCCGAAACTGCTAACCTTAAACATCACATGAATCAATTATCTATTTAAAGTGCTCAGTGCTCTAATTATTCATTCTTGTAGTTTCCCATTGCTTCACATTAGCAATGCAATTAAAAATACTGCAGAAGAATCCTAACTTTATAAGTACTGTGACCATTGAACTAATAAATCTACTAATCTAAACTGCAATTTGTCCTATACATGTCTATTAAAACTATATATTCAAACTAGTTAAAATACATTGGCTTACACTGACATTTAAAATACCTAATAAAAACAAAATCTAAATGCAAGATATACATTTTAAATAACAATATCACTGTACATTTTATCGGTCCTTCATACAATTAATAATAGTGTGTGGTCGAAGCAACCATATTATTTATTAATTTATATTCTCTAAAATGGGCTTAATGGATATACTCTCATTAATTCCAGGGTAAACTGATGCATTTAACTTAATCTGCCATCTAGTTTCCCTTTACCCCAATCTCTTACAAATGTTGCCTCCTCTAGGGTTAATTTTGACACACACACATTCCAAATTTGAAAGTGTCACAAGTTGTAGTACCATCAAGGTGCCTCCATAAAGCATTTTTTAATCTTTTTTTCTTATACAATACCCGTGATCATATATCCTATTCCTTAAGCACCTATTCGTCTTTCCCAAGTAATAACATGGTCATTTTGTACATTTGGCAAGATATATAACATGTTGGGAACAATTCCCTTTCTCAAATTTTACCTCTGTTCTATTATATCTTCCAATATGAGGGATGGCACCAATAAAATGTCACAGCACTGATTGCACTGCCTGCATCGTCTGTTTCCCTCTTTCTTTCCTATATAATCTCCTTTTACTATTTTCCTTTCTAATTCACTTTTTAAGTTCCTTCCATTGTTGGAGACAAACTGTGCATGTTCCCCTATCTTTTTATACACATTATGTTCAGATTTCAAAATATTCCAGTTATCCTCCACAGTTTTCCTTATTTCTTTCACATGTGGACCATGTTGGAATATACAGGCTCTTGTGTACTTAGTATCATTTTCCCCATCAGTGTCATTACTTTTATTGATGGTCCTAATTAACCCAGTCCCTAATATGGGTTTATATTTCATACCCCATTCATCTTTCACATATTTTTTGGTGTCCTCTATCAAATGCAGTGGATATCCTCTATCTTTGAACATGTTCGCTATAATATCCAATTCCTCTACCATTTCTGTATAGTCTGAGGTCATTCTTGCTGCTTGAATATACTGACCTTTTATAATGCTTCTTTTTTGACTATACAGATGACAACCGGAATACTGTAAATAAGAGTTACTAAAAGTGTCTTTTTTTTTTGTATATTCTGGATTTAAATTTTTCATTTTCCACTGATATGAGCGTGTCCAAACATGAAATTTTGTTCCTATCCATGTTATGTGTAAATTTTAAATAGTCACTAGATAAATTCAAATATTCCAAGAATCCATGTAATTTATCTTCTTTTCCTTTCCATAAAATGAATATATCGTCCAGAAATCTAACATAACTAGCGATATTTTCATACCAGTCGGAGTCCAGAATATATTCTGTTTCCCAGTCCAGGAGAATGAGGTTGGCAAACACTGGGGCGCATGCCACCCCCATTGCCACCTCCTTACATTGCCTATAATGTTCTCCCTCAAACAGTATATAATTGTGTTTTAACACTATTTCCATGAATTCCAATATTAATGATACTGTATCCCATGGTAACCCTCCAAACTTCTTAATGCTGTTTTCAAACCTTCTCAATCCATCTTCACTAGGTATGCATGAGAAGAGGTCTACCACATCTATTGTAACTAGTAGAACATCCCCATTACATAACTCCGGATTAAGTCTACCCAAAAAGTCCCAAGAGTCTAACTATATGTGTAACTTCATTATATACGGGCTTTAGCCATGTATCTATGACCGTCCCAAATGGAAAAGTCTTTGATTTATTACCAGAAATGATTGGAGGAAAAGGGGGGGGGGGTCCATAATATTTTTATGGACCTTGGGTATTCCTACAATAGTACCTATGATAGGATGTTCTACTTTCAGATACTTGTACAGATCCATATCTATCCTTTCATCAAGTAAGAATTCTTCCGAATATAGGTCTATTTTGTGGTACCCAATGTTGACCTCATTAATGCAGGATATCTTATAATTCCATGAGTTCAAAAGTATTGAATTCACTTTAACATATTCAGATGTATCATATAAGACTATTCCACCCACTTTGTCTAGCTTCATAACCCGAATTCTACTATTCCCTTGGATTTCTTTCAGTAACTGAAATTCATTATAATTTAGATTATACTTATTCTTCTGGGGTTTACATTTGTTCCCGTAGTTGTATAATTCATCAATTACAACTTTTTCAAAAGTTGCTAGTGTGTTATTCATGGGAGGGGTAAATGTACTTTTCCTTTTATACACAATACCACACGAATCTGCTGGAAAGGGTGTCTGGATCCAAAAATCTGTCACAAGCCATAAAGATTCAAGACTTTATTGACAAATATGTAAAAATACTATAGTAGTTAAGCGCCTTCATCTATTCAATAGACTTCATCAGAAGACTAACTTGAAGTTCACTTTTCCTTAAATACTATAATAAGCTGATGAGACTCCTGCTCCTAATCAAGTAATTAACTCTGGACTACATCACTTTTTAAAGTGCTCAGTGCAATAAATAAAGATTTAAAGGATCCACCTTTTAGGCCCATCATTTTGGGCAACAAATCCAAAGCCTGTCCCTTCGGAAAGGATCATCATGGACCTCATAAATAAAGATATCGGGGACCTACAGACACTGGATCCTACCCAGTTTGGCTTTAAGGGCAGATCCTGTCTCTTAAACCTGGTCAATTTCTTTGAAACAGTCACCAAGGCCATTGACGAGGGGAAGGTGGTCCACACAGCCTACCTGGACCTCGCAAAAGCCTTCGCTACAATACCCCACTCGGGCATTATAGATAAGCTCACCAGCTTAAATATAAACCCCTATGTCACTAGATGGGTTGCAAACTGGCTCAAGGACAAAACCCACATGGTTAGAATTGCTGGAGCCATGTCAGACTCCAAACCAGTTACAAGTGGCATCCCACAAGGCTCTGTCCTGGGACCTCTCTTGTTCGGTATATATTTCTCGGAGGTACAGGCCAACAGGGAAGGACTGTGGCTGACCAAGTTCGCAGATGACTGCAAACTAGGTGCCATAATCAACTCTCCAGCTGATACAAGCATCCTACAAAAGGGCCTCATAGAAACAGACAACTGGTGCCAGAGCCATGGCCTCAAGCTAAATGCCAAAAAGTGTATAGTCATCCCCTTTGGCAAAAACAAAGTGCCCACAAATAACCACATAGGTGGCAATCCATTAAGTACGGAAGAAGTAATTAGGGACCTGGGGACCCAAGTTGATAGCAATCTCTCATTTGAAAACCACGTGGCCAAAGTGGTTAGAAAAACATTTTATATAGCCCACCTAATCATGAAGGGATTCACATCTAGATCAGAGGAGGTCATCGTGTCTCTTTACTCATCCCTCATCAGGCCAATAATTGAGTACAGTGCCCCTTTTGGGATGTACCTTACCAGACACCTGCAGCAACTGGAAAGACCCCAAAAGTACCTCACCAAGAAGATCAAAGGGCTCAAACAGATGCCATATGCTGCCCGGTTAAAGAAACTCCAGCTCTACTCAGTGGCATACCGCCTGCTAAGAGGCAATATGTGCCTGATGTATAAAGCCATGTCCAACCCGGAATTAATGGACATACTGCACCTCAGAAAATCCAAATCCCATCGAGCTACGTGCTCGAGAGACTTGAACCTCAGCACTGAAATAAATAGGACATGCTGGAGGCCCAGATTCATAACCCAGAGGCTCCCTTCACTCTGGAATAAAATCCCAGTCCAGGTTAGGCAGAGTCCCTCATTGACTCTCTTCAAGAGGGATCTTGATGAGTGGATGGGAGATCGTAGGTTTACCCTGGGTATCACTTCTGTGTCACTGTTAGACAGAGGCACAGTATACTATCCCCGAAAAAGGGCATAGCAAAATTAATTTAAAATGGGTGGCAAAAGCCAAACACATACTGGCTAGGCTTATAAATGCCCTAGGGCAGATAGCCTAGTATGAACCTATGAACCTATGAAGTGATTGGCAAGTGGTTGAAATTTATATATAAAAAAATACCCCATATTATTGATTCATGGGACTTTTTAGGTAGATTGACTCCTGAAAAAATTAACCAAGGGATTATATTTGTTACAACTGATGTTATAGACTTATTTTCATGTATTCCTGAGGATGATGGCCTTACAAAATTTAAAGAAACTATTCAAAAATATGCTGATTTCCCATGGGATAAAGTGTTATGAACACTGGAATTCATGGATATAGTATTAAAAAATAATTTTATATTTTATGAAGTTGAATATTACAAACTAATGCTGTAGCTATGGGCGCTGCTTGCGCGCCCATTTTTGCAAATTTGGTGGTGGTAATCTGGGAAGAAGCAGTAGTATTCCCAAGTAAGTGGATGAAGGCCATCAAGTGTTATGTACGATTCCTGGATGGCATATTTATTTTATGGAATGATTCCCTACAAGAACTAGAACTATTTTTTGATTATTTAAATAATTCTAGTGACTATTTAAAATTCACTTATAAAAGTTACTTCCAGGGCATTTCCTATTTAGACACTTTTAATCATTTACCTATTTAAAGTGCTGAGTGCTTTCATTGTATTGCTAATGTGAAGCAATGGGAAACTACAAGAATGAATAATTAGAGCACTGAGCACTTTAAATAGGTAATTGATTCATGTGATGTTTAAGGTTAGAAGTTACGGATTGGTTAGCACCATCTATAATGTGGCATTTGAAAAATGGAATTGTTCTGATGAAGTCTACTTTTATGTAGATGAAAGTGCTTAACTTTAGTATTTTATATTTATGTATTTTATAAAATAAACTTGGTTGTGATATTGAAACAGAGAAGAACTGGTGTTTCCTTCTGCTTTGAGCAGCGAATGTAGTATCTCATACTATTTGAATTCTTGGTGGACTTTACTGACAGTAGAATGCAGTTATTTGTTGGAATAGCGGATGGATTCACTTGATGAGTTCCCGTCTATCTTCTCCCCAGGGAGGAGAAATGATATTCAGAAATTACAATCTGAAATGGCTGTTATGAAAGGGGAACTCACCAGGCTTATAGACCTAATAAGCCAGCCAGGAGCAAGCAATGAAGACGAACAGTTGCTGACGTCATCGCACATGCTGAGGGGAAGCAAGTCCTCGACTCGGATTCCAAACAGACAAGCTGATGGCAGAGTAATGGAAAGCCGAGCCTCTCATGGATCCACTACAGAAGAGAATGGCAGGATGAGTCATTGTCTAAGAAGGGAAATAAGTGGATCGGAGGTTGAATTTAACATTTCAGGCGCCAAACCCAAACAGGTGGTTCCAAAAAGGACATACGCTATGGGGGGACATTCCTTTACTACAGGTACTGCACAAGCACCTAATGAGAACAATCATGGTGCACATAAGAATCTCTATGAGTTAGACAAATTTTTCAATTTTAATATGGACTTTAATGGTAATGAGAACCTTCGAGTGCTGAATGACAAAAATGACAGCAATCAGCAAAATGATAGAACTTTAAAGGATTATATATATGATTTTGGGAAAAAATTGAACGTTTTAAAAAGTATACAGCTTGACAACATATATTTGAAGAAATGCTTGGTTTTAGAAATAGTACCAATGGGCCTTGCATTTTTTAAGCAACCCATGGGAGTAGAAATGAATGAAGTAAATACAACTGAATGTATAAAACTGTTTGATAATTTTGGGTTCACCTTTATGAAGTTTATTGTAGCATGTAATGATAAGAAAGTATGTACGCTTATGTCTGAGTTAGAACAGTTGGATGAAATTATCACCCATGATCTTTTATATGATGAATATGAAATGTTTTACAACACACTACACCTGGGTAGAAAACAATATCAAGAAACAATACGATAGGAAATGTAGAAAAATGAAGAGAGATTTAGAACAATACGAATTGCAAGGGGCTTATAAATGGGAAAACAGCAAGGCAAAGGTGGAACAGAATCTGAGGGGAGACATTAATGTACAAAGTAAGGAAGATATACATCTTAATAAAACTAAGAATGGAAGGAATAATAGGAATTTTTTAGTAAAAGGGAGAGGGTGGCAACGGAATATGAACCAACAACACGGATACCAGAAGCATTGGAGACAGAACAACAGGTTAAGCAACTGGGCGAACAAGGGCAAAATGAATTGGGTAAGAAAGTGAACATAGTCAAACACAATGAAGTACACTACAGTTTAGCAGAGTTTAGTATATTCAGCTATACACAGTTGGAATTAAAGAATGAGCATTTCTTGCTGTTATCCAAGGGGATGAAGTATGTACCCAACAGTTCTATTAATATTGTTGACTATATAGTAGATTTTAAAAAGTACATGAGGAAATTGAATTTAGCATTATACTTTAGTAATAAAAAGGATAGGGCACATGAAAGTATGTCTAAATGGAAAAGTACATTTACCCCTCACATGAATAACACACTAGCAACTTTTGAAAAAGTTGCAATTGGCGAATAATTATGACTACGGGAACAAATGTAAAACCCAGAAGAATAAGTATAATTTAAATTATAATGAATTTCAATTACTGAAAGAAATCCAAGGGGATAGTAGAATTTGGGTTATGAAGCCAGACAAAGGGGGTGGAGCAGTCCTATATGATACATCTGAATATGTTAACAAAGTGAATTCAGTACTATTGAACTCAAGGAATTATGAGATATCCTCCATTAATGAGGTCAACATTGGGTACCACAAAAATAAACCTATATTTGGAAGAATTCTTACTTGATGAAAGGATAGATATGGATCTGAAAGTAGAACATCCTATTATAGGTACTATTGTAGGAATACCCAAGGTCCATAAAAATATTATGGACCCCCCCTTTTCGTCCAATCATTTCTGGTAATAAATCAAAGACTTTTCCATTTTGGGACAGTCATAGATACATGGCTAAAGCCCGTATATAATGAAGTTACACATATAGTTATAGACTCTTGAGACTTTTTGGGTAGACTTACTCCGGAGTTATGTAATGGGGATGTTCTTCTACTTACAATAGATGTGGTAGACCTCTTCTCATGCATACCTAGGGAAGATGGATTGAGAAGGTTTGAAAACAGCATTAAGAAGTATGGAGGGTTAACATGGGCTGCAGTATCATTAATATTGGAATTCATGGAAATAGTGTTAAAACACAATTATATACTGTTTGAGGGAGAAAATTATAGGCAATGTAAGGGGGTGACAATGGGGGCGGCATGCGCCCCAGTGTTTGCCAACCTCATTCTCCTGGATTGGGAAACAAAATATATTCTGGACTCCGATTGGTATGAAAATATTGCTAGTTATATCAGATTTCTGGACGATATATTCCTTTTATGGAAAGGAAAAGAAAATAAATTACATGGATTCTTGGAATATTTGAATTTATCTAGTGACTATTTAAAATTTACACATATCATGGATAGGAACAAAAATTCATGTTTAGACATGCTCATATCAGTGGAAAATGAAAAATTTAAGTCCAGAATATACAGTAAAGACACTTTTAGTAACTCTTATTTACAGTACTCCGGTTGTCATCTGTATAGTCAAAAAAGAAGTATTATAAAAGGTCAGTATATTTGAGCAGCAAGAATGACCTCAGACTATACAGAAATGGTAGAGGAATTGGATATTATAGTGAACATGTTCAAAGATAGAGGATATCCACCCCATTTGATAGAGGACACCAAAAATATGTGAAAGATGAATGGGGTATGAAATATAAACCCATATTAGGGACTGGGTTAATTAGGACCATCAATAAAAGTAATGACACTGAAGGGGAAAATGATACTAAGTACACAAGAGCCTGTATATTCCAACATGGTCTACATGTGAAAGAAATAAGGAAAACTGTGAAGGATAACTGGAATATTTTGAAATCTGAACATAATGTGTATAAAAAGATAGGGGAACATCCACAGTTTGTCTCCAAAAACGGAAGGAATTTAAAAAGTGAATTAGAAAGGAAAATAGTAAAAGGAGATTATATAGGAAAGAAAGAGGGAACCAGACGATGCGGGCAGTGCAGTCAGTACTGTGATATTTTATTGGTGCCATCCCTCATATTGGAAGATATTAATAGAACTGAGGTAAAATTTGAGAAAGGGAATTGTCGTTCCCAACATGTTATATATCTTGCCAAATGCCCGTTTTATTACTTGGGAAAGAAGAATAGGTGCCTAAGGAATAGGTTATATGATCATGGGTATTGTATAAGAAAAAAGATGCAAAAAATGCTTTATGGAGGCACCTTGATGGTAATACAACTTGTGACACTTTCAAATTTGAAATTTGTGTGTCAAAATTAACCCTAGAGGAAGCAACATTTGTAAGAGATTGGGGGAAAGGGAAACTAGATGGCAGATTAAGTTAAATGCATTAGCTTACCATGGAATTAATGAGAGTATATCCATTAAGCCCATTTTAGAGAATATAAATTAATAAATAATATGGTTTCTTCGACCACACACTATTATTAATTGTATGAAGGACTGATAAAATGTACAGTGATATTGTTATTTAAAATGTACATCTTGCATTTAGATTTTGTTTTTATTAGGTATTTTAAATGTCAGTGTAAGCCAATGTATTTTAACTAGTTTGAATATATAGTTTTAATAGACATGTATAGGACAAATTGCAGTTTAGATTAGTAGATTTATTAGTTCAATGGTCACAGTACTTATAAAGTTAGGATTCTTCTGCAGTATTTTTAATTGCATTGCTAATGTGAAGCAATGGGAAACTACAAGAATGAATAATTAGAGCACTGAGCACTTTAAATAGATAATTGATTCATGTGATGTTTAAGGTTAGAAGTTTCGGATTGGTTAGCACCATCTCTAATGTGGCATTTGAAAAATGGAATTGTTCTGATGAAGTCTACCTTTATGTAGATGAAAGCGCTTAACTTTAGTATTTTATAGTTATATATTTTATAAAATAAACTTGTTTGAGGCATTGGAACAGAGAAGAACTGGTGTTTCCTACCGCTTTGAGCAGCAAACGTAGTGCATTAAATAAGAAAAAGCAAATGCTTATTTTTTGCATAAAAAAAAAAACGGCAAAAAAAAGTGTTTCCTTTTTTTCATTTGTTTTGCCCATCTTCCAAATTATACTGATTGGATTTGAATAAATTTGACATTAGTATCTGCAGAAAACAAATGCATTTAGACACACATGGGTGCACTCATGCAAAAGCATGCTTGTTCACGCATGTGCAGGAGTGCACATGAACTCAAGCTGCATTTGCTACAGATTATGTTAGCCTGTTCCATTATTGCTTATAACTTATTGAAAAAAGTATGAAAGTTCATTGTATTGCTGTTTACTGCATTAGAAGAGTGTCAGAGAGAAATGCCAGTCAGTATCTGTGTGTTAGCAATAATGCCCTACATGGTGTATGTTAATGTGTAATTAACGCCCTCCCAATGGTGTTATGAGGCCCAAGGTCACAGGCGGAGGGACTCTACAACCATGGACGGGTGTTAATTAGACATTAACACACCAATGGAGAACATTATTGCGCATAGAGAATGGGGTCTCTGTAAAATTGTTGTAATTACTTATATATATATATATATATATATATATATATATATAAATATATATATATATATAGATATATATATATATATATATACATATATATATATATATATATATATAAGTATATGTATGTATATGTTAATGGTGTTAGAGAAAGTATTTTGCAGTCAAAATATAACATTTAAAAAAAATAATCAGGTTATTTACTTTATTTTTGTCCCTTACTCCTAAATTTCTTTGGTTGGCAGTCATTAGAGATTGAAATTACTAAATAATGACATGTATTTCAGCTTCAGACTTTTTTTTCTTCAGAAAATTCATGTTAATGTAAATCCTTTAGTTTAGCAGCTCTGAAATTTTATAAGAGCAATAATTAAATTTCTGTTTTAGAACCGTTATTCCCCCTTTATTTTAGGCTTTGTCTGGATTTCTACAGCTGCTGCCAGTAGTGATCTGACACACATGCACACACCTCTGCTTCAGAAAAAAATGCATGCTAATGAAAGCCCTGTTATTCTAACACCTTTCTACGTTTATAAGAGCAATATTTAAAATCGGCCCTATTTTCAACCCTTTGTTTCCCCATTATTTGTGGCTATTTCCAAATATCTCGTGCCGAGAGGTATGGTTGAGAAGTACACAAAGATTTTACGTGATGCTGCCAGGGATCACTTTCACTCCTCACTTTATCTCACGATCTCTGTCACACATACATTCTCTCTCTTCTGCTTTCATGCACGCATACACTCACACATGCGTAAACCACATACACATGAGCATCTCTGTCTCTTACTTTCATATATGAATACACTCTGTCTTTCAAACAAACACACGCATTCTTAGCCACGGTAAAAATAACAGCTTTAACTCATCTCTCTCACACCCATACAGGCATGCACTTCCACACAGTAACACGTAAACACACTTTTTTTTTAGTTTACCTTTGTTTTATTTTATACTCCCTAGCAGGCATAAAATAGTAGCTCAGCTCATGTCTCTTTCACACTCGTACACGCATACACTTTCACACATAAACACACTTTTTTTCAACCTTTATTTTACACTCGCTAAATAGATAAAGTGCTGCTTAGCAAGCGTAAAATAATGGTGGCCGTTCCATCTCTCAGTCTGAGCTCCATGGTGGCTTAATATGCTGCTGTGAAGTGGCAGACTCGTTTTTCATCAGGCATTACTTGTACATTAACTCACTACAGCTGAGTGACATCTACAGGTGTTTCTGCAGTTACCTCCTACTGCTCCTTTAGGCATCAAATATTGCCTGTTCATATTTGCATTAATAAATCCAAAACCATGCTACATACAAGGTATCAGAATATTTTATCTTGAAGCATATATGATGACAAACACAATTGTATTGATATATGACCTCTGCTAATAAGTATTTGTTAGAACTGTAAGGTGTTAAATTTGTTTTTTAAAGGGTGAAGTCACACCCACTGGGACTTAAAGGTATACACTTAAAAGAGCTCTGCTGGAGGGAATGAGTTAATACCCTGCTGGAGAACGCTCGTTCTCCAATCAGGGTACTAATGTACAGTGACCCCATTCTCTAAGCTTTAATATTGACCTTTTCTTCTCCAATTTAGAGTGGTCTTGGGGAGACATTATATAAAAAAGGGAGCGTGGGAGTTGAACACCATGCTACTTTTGGAGTATATTTTTGTATTACCCCCTTCAACAAATCCATTGCCCCCTTGTGTATATATGGATAAAGGATAATTAATTTCATGTTGTAATAAATGAATTAAAGCTTTTAAATCGCTTTCCTTTCTAAGTAACCTAGGAGGTTCTATATCTGAATGAACAAAAACATGGAAGGTTACAGTATTAAAATACATATCAAATAGCATTTGCTTTCTTCTTCATTGATTTATCAGCTTTTAATGGATATGTGCCACTTAACTTTTCTAAGAAGTCAACAGCTAAGGGTATCCTGGATGCTGAAGCCCCAGGCTGAAGGTATACTTTTGCATAGTTTAGAGTGATGAAATATTTACTAAATGGCATTTACCTATTTCTTTCCCTAATGGTTTTTGACTGACCATTGATTTGCTGAAAAATATATCTTATATCTGACTATTGTTTGTTGCACCTCCAGATTGTTCAGGATGTTTATGATTTCATATATTTGCATCCTTCTGTCATGGCAAACAAAAATTAATCTAGAGAAGCCAGAGCTGCTGAGATCTACAGTGAAAATGAAAGCTGCTATCCTGTCAATGAAAAATGACTCAGACTGAAATTGCACTTTATTAGACAAGTTGAAATTCGGAGGACATGCATGAGTCTGACCTTCCTACTTTCTGTCACCTCATGAGTTTAATGGCTCCTATTTGAAAGTTCTGCCTGCCTAAATTCTTCATACATCTAATCCCTTATTTCGAACTACTTGAATAGTCTTCATTATAAAATAATTTATTTTGTTAAAATGGAGGGTGTGTGTGAATCATCTATCTTGCCGATAGAAATGGCAGAATCTCAAAACATTATGGCCAGCTAAAGAATTCAGTGAAGGAAGTAAAAAAAAAAAAATTGTAGTGGCAACACCATTAATACTAATGCAAAACACTGAAGAAAATTTTCAACATGCCAAGAATAAATAAATGAATCATGAAACATATCTAATACAACTTTATAATACACTCTTTCGGCAACTGAAAAAGAACTGTGAACAAAAAATGTCCGTGGCAAGTCATTCACAAGCACTATATGACTTTTATGATATTCTCAAAGTCTAGAAACCTGGAAAATAGAATATTTCATAGCAGACTTGGAATTATTGGCTTACCTGAGAAAGGTGAAGATGGTGATGCACTTAAGTTCTTTAAGAAGGATTCCGAAAGAGTATCTTCAATCATTGAAAGAGCTACATTCGGCTCTAGTGACATAGGGATTAATGTCTCCCCTCCCTCTTGGGTAAACCAAGTTTGATTAATGGCTTGGGAGCTGGCAGGAAAGTGCAAGTATATATATCCTGGAAGGTAAATAGGATGAATACTACCACAGTCCCTTGAAAGAGGAGAGGCATAATACAGGTCTCTCCTGGGCCAGCTTTCAGCCTACCAAATTGTTGTCTGCTGTTAGCTGTCATTAGCAAGTACACAGGAGAATGCACTCGTATAGGAAGGACATTGCAGGTACCACAGTGATATAAGTAGCTCATCCCATTGTACAGCAGGTGGGGATAGTTCATTCAAATGTTCTCATATCTAGCATGGCAGCAAAAACACAAGCAATCTGCATGGCAGCTTTGAATGATGTTCTCATCTGGTTGGTGGTCACCTCCATAGTTCTAGGGACTCCCAACACAGACAAAATACTGGGATTATGTTCAGATGAAGGAGGCTTGATGACTGATAGAAATGGAACAAACAGAGCATAGAAAATAAAAGTAATTGAAATGGTTGACCAGATTACTTTCCTATTACACCAGTAATGCTGACATGAATGGCTTGTCAGAATATAAGAGAGTTCAGCAACTCTGTCATCACAGCTTGTCTCAGCGCAAGGCTCACTCTAGACCATTATTTAGCTTTGCTTCAAAAGCATAAAGCATTCAATCCGTACCTTAGAAAATAAGAGAATAAGTGTTATGGAATACAACTCTGTTTCCTTATAACTCTGATTTTCTCCAAGCATTCAAAGAATTTTACTTTCACATCATTATCCAAAATTGCAGCCTTTCTCCTAAACCTTGAGTCTCAATCCCAGACATCCTATGCAGGTATGGTGAGAGAGGGGGCCCATAAATCAAAAAACAGTTAAAAAAGAAAACAAGAAATAGAAGCACTCATTTCCTCACTAACCCCTAAACAATAGAAGGAGAAAAGCAAATAAGTCATCTAACATTCTATATCTCAACTAACAAATTCCAGTCTGAGAAAGAATCCTAGTCTGTCTCCCAACTATGAAATGCCCTAAATAATTTAAATTATACCTATACTGTTAAATGTAAGATTACTACCTGCCTGTTTATGCATGAAAAAAATAAATGTCCGGAGAATTTTGTACAAAAATATTTTGTAAGTTTCTACTTATTGTTCAAGTGGTAAGGTTAATTATTACAAAAGATTTGTGGATGACAATTTTTATAGTGAATGGAACTCATCAATAATGTTTATAGGTAGAGCAGCTTAATAAAGAATCTGATTTTGTGAAGTTTACCTTGGGGGAGATTGTCTCTAAAGTGAATTTTTGTAGATGTCACTGTAGCTTGGAATTCTTATGAGAACAAATTTGATAGCTCTATTTATAAAAAAAAAATACCTTCTAAAATGAATACTTGCATTAGAAGAGCAATCACCCATATTTTATTAAAAAGAACATACCAAGAGGACAGTTTGTTAGAGCCACAAGAATGACTAATAATGTATTAAGTTTAATGAAGAGTGAAGGTTTATTATCTCTTTATTTACACAGAAGGGTTACAACAAAGAATTTTTATTGAAAACAGCAAAAGTTTCTTCTAAAAGAAAGATTATATGAAATGATTTTAGTTCTCTTGGTGATGGTGAAAGTAATGATAGTAGTAAGGATGTTAACGTAGATAGGACAGTTGCTTATTCACATATGTCAGCTGATAGTCACTTTATTTGTGACTTTATTAATGCCAATTGGAAGATATTAGAAGGGAACAATGATTTGTTTGACAGTAGGTAACTCCCCTAGATCTGTTTATATAAAAAACAAAAACTATTAAAAGATAGCACCAAAAAGAGATCCTCATCCACAGACAGAAATCAAGGTACATGTAAGTTTGTTTTTTGTTCAGTGTGTAGGTTTATTTTGGAAGAATCTTGTATATCACTGGACCATTTAGAGCATACCAAATAAAGTGCCAGGCCACCAAGGCTGAAGATTATTAAATTTATTCAACGTAAAAGTAAGAATAAAAACAGGTAAGCACTTTCACAATACAATATATTGCTTCATCAGACAGTCATATTAGAGAAGAACCATCTATATAGCAAAAGAACTGTGACATCATTTCCTGTTGCCAGAAGCCTGTAATTTTTTTTTTTAATTGCATCACATAGTAGAAGTATACTTACAAGACACCAGGGTACAAAACTTTAAAACATTTATATAAAAAATAGAGTGGGCATGCCTTCAACAAAGACTTCAGGGAAACAATCTAATTTAGTCTTGGAAACGTATCTGCTTGGAGTGATAAAATCCAGGCTTGTTCCCTTGCCTCTGTCTTGTTCTTAAGATCCCCACCCCTAATATCAGTTCCAACTACCGCCAGTGTCAGAAACTTACACTTATTTGAGTTCCCTTCAGCCCCTAATGCTCCCTTTCTATAGTGTAGTTGTCTTTCAGAATTGGGTTGAGCATACCATTGCAGTACCTTGTAGGTTCACTTGTAAATCCAAGGGATTAATTTGCATTAGTTTGTATTCAGGATGCAATGCTTTGTATGTGGGAATGACTACTAAAAGTACAGAATAAAGGATTAAAGACCTTCTATACTCTTGTAAAGTGATGGATGAAAAGAATGCACTATTCAAACATTCTAAGATGTGCAACAAATGCAAAAAGTTATTTTCAGTATTGGAACAAGTCCTGTTGGATTTAAGGGTTACTTATTTTAGGGTTTAGATGAAAGATACTGAGTGTCAGGTTAAACTTCAGGCTAATACAAGTCCTGGTCTAAATAATATGGTCAACATAAAATGTTTTTCTAAAGAGATAGAAGGATAAAAGTAAGTAAGTGATACTTAGCAATATTTATATATTATAAAGTGTTTTGAAAAGTTTTTACTGTACAGATGCCTAATTTCTTTATCTTAATAGTTTTATTGGTTTTTGCTTTTTATTGGTTGTTAGAATGTATTTAAAGTCCATATTATTTGAAGTTTAATTTATTCTGAAAAAGTCTTGGATGAAAGTGATTAATAGAAGTTTTTATGCTAATTCTTTTGTGGTCCTGCTGCACTTAGTGTTTTATTTTTATTGTTTAAATGACTTGTTTTGTATCATGAATAATCTCATTATAATATGAAACAGAAGAGAAAACTTTTATTACAGAAAAGTCAGTTTTTATTTTGGTAAAAACTGATTGTGGGTATGATCTGTCCTGCAAAATCTCTCATTTCCATAAGCGTATCTGACTTTGAAAAGGTAGAACCCTAGCGGTGTTCCAAGTTCAAATACATTAGCACTGTAGAATATTTAATACCACAAATAGCAGCAGGAATCAAATTAATGGTTGCATCCCGAGTCATGAAGCAAAATGGGGGGCTATCAATAATACCATATGAATGACTTAGAATAAGATAACAAAATCTGGCACACTCAGCTTAAGTGCTAAGAGAAATCTTCAGTTTTCCAGCATTCTTTGTGAATTGGTTTCTATACATATGTACAGATAGCTTGCAACTTAAGTATTTAGTACTATTAAGGTTTTATTGTTCATTGCTTTATAACAATGTTTAATTTATCCCAGAATTATCTAGTTTCCTTAATATTAATGAAACAAACCAAAGGAAATCCAGAAAGATTGAGTCAGGTCTTGTATGCCACCTGTGATCTAGAGGATAGGAGGACTAAAGAGAGAGAGTATAAAGAAATTGACTAGATAAAATCACTTTAAGCTAGTAGATCTAGCTGACTCTCCTTCTGATGTCCTTCTGCAGAAGGAATAAAGACACCTTGTTGAAGTTTCAAGAAGTTTATTCAGTTAAATAGGTAGATGGGCCAGTGTTTTTCTGCTAATATGTTGCATTTAACAGGATAGCTATTTAAAGGTAGTTACAGATGATCTTCAGATGGTCAAGGAGAGCTGATTGGAGGAGTATCTGGTTGATGGAGAAACAAGAAGCCAGTCTCCTAGCTCATCGGGTAGTCTACTTGAAGGACACATGAGGGTGTACCAACCTGTGTAATCTGATTCTTAGTTAAATGGTTTATATTTATTTTTAACAAACAGGAAAAATCAAGAATAGTATGGTAAGAAAACAGGTGGTAAGAAAACAGGTCTACAAGCAGAGGCAAATGAATGACTGTAAAACAAAAACAAAGACTGATGGAGCAGTACTGACACAGTTTGGGGAGAGGCGGTGACAGTGAACTTACAAAGACAAAATGGGGATATTGGTGATGGGAAGCATTGGGCAACAAACAGAAGGGAGGATGGGGGAGGACAAGGTGAATCTGATTTGTACTGTATTGTCTGTGGTGTACTCAGGGGTGGCCACTGAGCACCCTAGCCACTCTTATCCATCGGGTCCTGTGGAGGAAGGGGACTGGCAGAGATGCAACACTGTAAACCGCAATAGGTACCTTATCAACAGCTGATGTGGGCTTTCATGCACTGGTCAATCATCGTCCCCATCATCTCTACCAAATCACTTTTGGTGAGTGAGTGACTGCCTCCTGCCTTCAACTTGTGAAACCCAGTAGGATGACAGGTGAAGAGCAAGGTGGAGTCAACACAGGGAAAGGCTGGGTCCACTGATTGGTTGGTGACCTGGGCCACTCTAATGGCACAGCCGTGACAATCACACTAGAAAATGACAACATACATGGAGGGAAATGCAAAGAAAAAAAGGTGTGAAAGATAAAGGGGTGGAGATGGAGAGAACAAATGAAACAGAAGTAGTGTATGGCAAATACCAACTTTAAAATCAAGCAGATATGCAACAGGTTATTACAAAGAATTACATAGTGGCACATTGTGAGCTATTGTCTAAATTAATAATACTGTGGTGCCATGGTGGAATATATAATGTGCAGGCAGCACAGCAGTAGCATAAATAACATTTCCTGTTTAGCTGGCACAGGTCAGCGGTGAGCCATGTAGGCAAATGTGTAGTGCTATGGAGTGCAGTATGTGTGGCCCCTCACAAGCCACCTAAAACAAGGCATTAGGTAGTCCTACTGCTGAAATTTGACATATGAATATCTACCTGTGTATGCATTATGAAATCAGTAACAACAGATATGTGGCTGTCATATGCATGTGAAATGTCACCAGTGATGGGGGCATCTCACACAGAGTATTTGTCCATAACCTAACAGTGGCATGCACCACAAACCTACCATCTACTAATTTTAATACATGCATATAACAGAGAGGAAATATCCATCCCATATAACCCCTATTCTTATTCCTCCAAATTAATACATAGACATGCCACTCCAATTAAATTAAAAACATAAGTTCTTCCTGTATTAAGCATTCTATGGAGTTACTGCATGCAGCTAATCTTGTCAGGTCATTTATCTTTATGTACATCAGATCACTGTTGCAGACAGGTAGAAGTCACATTGCAACCTGCAAGTAAAACCTTGAAGAAATAAGGTACAGCTGAACTGAACCATTCACTAAAACAGTACACCTAGTACTGTGTAGGTGAATGAAAATCCAGCCTTAAATAATAGGCAAGAAATAAACCATCAGAAACAGACTAGCTCATAGATTAATATTGGGGAAAAAAAGGAGAAAGGAAAAAAATGTTAAATGTTTTATGTAAATACTAGAAATGTGTTAAAAGATCCTGGAGAGAGGTAATCTCAGGAAAATAGTAAAATAGCATATTTTATCCCAAGATTGTTAGGTCAACTATAGCAGGAGGACTGTTTGGCTAAGCTGTTTTTTTTTCTCTGTGTATATACTTCCTACCTATGATAAATAGGTGCCAAGTATATATTTTATAACCCACACAGATTGATGTGGAAAAACATTACAGGCACCAAAGAAGGCCAAAATCTGAATAAATAAATTGGAGGAAAAAGAAGTCAAATGAAAGAAAAATGTAAAAATGACAAGATTGACTGTTTAACAATATTACTACGTTACACATATTGCTATAATTTACTGAGGAATGTATATTAATATGCTGTTTTAAAAAATACTATTAGAAAGAATTAGTCACAAGACAAAAACAATACATCCTGTACCCTTAAATGCAATACCATCACTGTATAAATAATATGTTGGAAGAGGCTAGGCACATTAAGTAGCGGTGTTTGTTGAGGGAACTAGTATGTTCAGCTTTGTCCGCATTGTATATAGTAACACAGGGGGGCTATGATCGGTTAAATCTATATCTAATAAAAAAACACATTCCAAGATTATATGTAAAAGTAAACCATATAACGAACCTTCATTCCCCCCACCCCCCTTGATTATTCCTGGTCCGGGGATATAGTGGTTAGGCATAGAGTAAGGATGGGGATAAATAGATGCTTTCCTAAACCATCACACAGTAACATATACAAAGATAACAAAACTAATATACATGACATATCTACAGAATACACCTAATAAATAAATGTGGGAAATAGAATCAGGGAATGTTAAAGGGCTCCAAAACAAGAAGAAAAGAAAACTATTCTTACACCTTACATTAAAAACCACAGCCAACCTCATACTAATACAAGAAACACACATGACTGCAGAGCAATACGCAGAAATTAGCAATAATAAATGGAGAAATCAAATCATAGCTTCAGAGGGGAAAACAAACAGTGCTGGGGCAGCCATAATAATTAGAAACCACTTTAAGGAAAAAATACTTAAAACCAAAGCTGACAAGGAGGGAAGATGGTGTTACGTAACATTTAGTAGTCCTACAATACCAAAACCTATAATGGTACGTAATGTTTACACACCCGGTTATAACCAACAACACTTTTTTATGTCATTATACCCAACCTTAAACCAATTTAAAGATCATTACTTAGTTATTGGAGGTGACTGGAACACATATCAAAACCCAGAAAAGGATAAATCTAATCTGACCAAATTACATAATAAGCCACATTAGCCCTTAATGAACTCAAACAAGATTTCAAACTAAATGACCCTTTTAAATATGGGAACAGTGAAAATAAAACAGGGAAATTCACATTCTATTCGCAATGCCACAAAATGTGGTCAAGGATAGACTTCTTCTTAGTCTCTGACATATTCATTAACATGGACCCAACAATAACTATACATACCAGGTTCTTTTCAGATCACTCCAAAATCACACTGAACATTAACTGGGGCAAAAAGATATATTTAGAGAATAGGGGTCATAACCCATCATTAAACCCTAATTTACTTTCCAAAATGGATGTAATAAAAGAAACAGAAGTAATACTAAAAATAGCTCTTACAAATATCACTAACTCCCAAGTATCAACTGACATAGAATGGGCTGCAACCAAAGCACAAATTAGAGGATTGTTTATCAAAAAAGCAGCATACTATAAAAAAATACAACTGAAAGAGGAGCATATACTGAAAGGGAAAATAGAGCATCTTGAAAAAGAACTAATAAATAACCCTAAGAACCAAACAGAACTTTTAAAACTGCAAAGGGATCTATATATGTTAGAAACCAGGAACCTATCTTTTTATGAATCCAGAATGTTAGCCACTTACGCAGAAGAAGCACAAATTCCATCTAGAGCTCTGGCCAGAATTATCTCCCAATACAAAAATGCCTTCAATATATCAGAAGTAAACTACAGAGACAAAAACTACAAAAAAAATGACATTATTAAAACATTTGAACAAATATACTCTAAAATATATGGAGCACAAATACTACAAACCTCAAAGGAAGATAGAACTCTTTTCCTTCAAAAACTGAAATTCCCTAAACTAAATTTAGACCAACAAAAAAAAACTAACTGAACCGATATCCATCCGTGAAATTATTACAACAGTCAAACACTTAAAAACGCATAAGCATCCAGGTCCGGATGGACTCGCATCAGAATTTTACAAAGCATTTTCCCCCTTGATAGCCAAACTACTATACTATACACTGAATTACATAATAAACTATAAAATAAATTATATTTACTTTAATGCCTCTAAAACCGTCTTTATATTTAAAGAACACACAGACCCCAAAAACTCCGACAGCTACAGACCCATCTCCCTCTTAAATATAGATACTAAAATATTTACCTCTATACTTGCAAACAGAATGAAAAATCTGATAGAGAAAATCATCTCCCCAGAACAATCCAGTTTTACACCACATAGACAGACTAGTGACAATACATTAACATTAGATGCACTAATATCCTACGCTAACTGATGCACAATATCAACATCTACACAATGGTAGTGGATTCCCACAAGGCATTTGATATGGTTAATCTAGAATTCTTACTCCAAACACTACCCTACTTTAATATACCCAATAACATCATTCAGATCATCCAAACTCTCTATAGCAACCCATACACATCTCTATATATAAATAAAACTTGGTCAAATAGGATTCTAATAAAAAATATAAGACAAGGATGTCCATTATCACCCATCCTGTTTAACCTATACCTAGAATCACTCTTTCTATACATTAAACAAAACACATACCACAATCCTCCATCAACACACAACTTCAAAATATACCTCACTGCATTTGCGGATGATCTGAACATATACTGCACTACATCAAATTCAGATATAAACAAAATAATAGCTGCAATTGAACATTTCTCGACTATGTCTAACTAAAACTAAACCTCAATAAAACTAATATTTTCCCCCTAAAAACACCCAAACTCATTTCACTAATACCATTGTTAAACACAATAAAAATAAAAGAAGAAACTAAATACCTGGGAATCACCTTTTTTCCAGAATAACAACGACTTCTACCAACACAATATAAACCTTAAATGGCAAAATATAATGCAAGACTGTAAAAGATGGAACAACCTAAAACTACCATTCTTGGCCAAAGTATCAATAATCAAAATGAAAATTTTACCTAGACTAATGTATATATTCATGACATCACAAACAATAACACATAATAAATTCTTCAAACAAATTCATACCTTCCTAGCAAGATTTATATGGGAAACCAAAAAAAAAAAACGGAATCGCCTATCCAAAATTAATACTCTTCAAAAGCAAAGGAGGACTAAATCTACCAGATTTTAAAATGTACTTCTCAATCATTAACACTAATAGAATATTACGAATAGTTGAACATAACCTGTCAATGGAAAATTGGTCTCCTCTTTGGGTGACAATCTATTATAGATATATTAAAGCTCTAGGTTTCAATCCCAAAGCACTTCCATTCCTGAAGCAGAATAAAATACAAACTTATAACATTATAGAGCCCTTAAAACATTCTATCAACTTAGTGCAAAAACTCTTTCAATTCTTGAACCTTGGATAAGCCATGGCAATACTGCAACCCCTTCATAAAAACCCAAATTTAAAAATAAACAATAAGATGCTGGACTTAGTCCCTTTTCCCAGACTAAAAGATAAAACAATCCAAGATATCTATCCCTACCTTAACTGTTCAATACAAGAAATGAGGACCAACTTAAACCTCCCTAAATCACACATAATCCTAAGACAAATCAAACAACTGTGTTCCATTTACCTCCAAAATGCTACTATGACCAATAGTGACATAGAAACTTGTAGCAGGTTTTGGAAAACTATTATCACAACAAAGAAAACTATTACTAATTCATATAAAATGATAAATGAAATCAAATACTATAAAGACTTCCTCCTCTCTAACTACTGGAGAAAAATTAAACCATCCATAGATGATCAGCAAATAAGCCATGCAATCAATCTTACACTGAAGATTATACCCCTCAAAAAGTTAGCATATACTCAGCTCATGATTAATAATGATGCTTATTTTACACCTGCAATCATACACAAATTTAACACATCAAAATCACCTTTCTGCCCACACTATAAGGACCAGATAGCTGACTTAATCCATGTATTTTGGAGCTGTAAATGTTGTCTATAAACTCTGGAACTCTCTCAAGGTACAATTACAAAAAAGGGTCATCAAACATCAACATTAACTTAGGAATTCACTCTATTACACATTCTCCCACCCAAAATACCAAGAAAAAAAGCAAATACACGTTTTACAATCTTCCTACTAATGAAACTGTATATAGCTTTTAAATGGCTAGATACAATAAATATCTCTTGGGAGTGTTTTAAACAAGTAGCTATAAAACACCTTTTAGCTCATAAAATAGTAATAGATAAAAGAAACAAAAACATGAAATCCAGACAAATTTGGGAACAAACCTTTAATATCATATTAGCATAATTCATCACACAGCAACTTAGAAATGGAACCGAAGAACATATACAAGTTCAGATATTAAATAACTTGGATATTACGAATTTTTATACTGTCTGTATAACTGTGGAATTAACAGTGAAAGCATCTATGTACATAGTGTAAATAGATATGCTGTACGACCTATATCCTGTGGTATTGAAATTGATGTATATATATATATATATATATATATATATATATATATATATATATATATATATATATATACAGTCATGTTGTAAGATGGTTTTTATCTGTGACATTTATTAATGTAAAAATTATTGAAAAAAAAAGTCACATTGCAAGCGTCCCACACTGTGCAGCTTTTGTGTCCTGTTTCTTTCTTCTGTGCATGTGTAAGTCCTTAATAGCAATTTGATGCTTCAATGCCTGAGGAAGCCTCTAGGGTTAAAGTTTTAAACTTGCATTTTATCTCATTACATTTTATAGTACTAATTCTGCTTTGAATAGATTTTACTGTCATGATTCCAGTGATTTCTGTGATTTCTTTTGTCTGTTATTTGGTGAAGTCATCTGGATTTACTGGAGGCATGTTTTTACTGTATGTGGATGTATTCAGGATTCTTGTGTGTGAATGACCGAGCACATGTACAATAGTGCTGCAATACCATCTATCAAAAGAACGCCTGAGGAAGCCTCCAGGGTGAACATTTTAAACTAGTGTTTTATCTTATTACTGTGTTTTATCATACTACTTTTCTTTGAATGCATTTTATTGTTGTGATTCCAGTGACTTCTGTGATTTCTTTTGGCTATTATTTGGTCAAGTCCTCTAGATTTACCAGAGGTCCATTTAATTTGTATGTTTATTCATGCTTCAGCCCTCTCACGTAATACACGGTATCTCAGTAAGACATTTTATACCTAGCATGTCATATGACCAATGTTACTGCAAAAGTCACTAATTATGTTTTTGGATTGTATATCAATGCATTGTATCCTGAATTAAAAACATTTGCAGTACATAACAGATAATCCTGTAGCTAGGAATTAACACCAGTACTGGGGCATATTCTTACAAACGTGCAAACATGCTGGCAGCTACAAACTGAATGTACTCAAAATAACTTTAAGAAACAACCTTCTCTTCTCATGAAAATCTTTCCATTCTTCTCCAGTATGGATGGGTGTTCTCTATAATCGTCCCCTGAGCTAAAACAAAAAAGAAAAAAAACAACAAGGAGCAATAGGAAATCATGCATTACACGATCAGAAAACATCACATATGTGAAGGATAAAACCTTTTAATAAGCAGTTACGTTTTAGAAGTACTTACTGTACATCACAAGCGCCCTTGCACTGACCTGTTCTGTCCACTGACCAAAAGATAAGAATGGTGGTGCCATAGTGTCACTGCAGCAGTGATGACAACACTCATCAGAGCAGACTAAGCAGTGACATCAGACAATACCATGGCTATATTACACCAGGCATCCACTTTATGTTGAAGACCTCAGTGAGGTGATCCTGTGGTCTCTGCACCATGAACAAGACCATTTCATTTCTTGGTATACCACCAGGAAGCACTACCAACCTCAGTGCCTTTGGAAGGCATGACCATTTACCAGGTTACATTCCTGAGAACTTTGTCAGCCCTGTTGTCATGGCTGTTCATTTCTTTGACACATGATGTGCAACAAAGGGCAGGTTGTTATTGTGACCATTAAAAGTGCTACCATTGCTCATTGTAAAAATAAATGTCATAATATGATGGTGTTGAGACGTGAAAAGTGGCATTACATGTGTACTTGGTGCATGCTTCAGAACAGTGACAGCAGTTTCATTCTTTTGCACCTCTCTAAGATTTAATGTTGTTCATCTTTTCTGCACATCCCTGCAAGGGGATATTGACCTATCCACACATTCTCAATGGGGCTTATCAGCTTCCCGTACAAGTGCACATAGATAAGGGAGTTTCTTAATACAGCTTTTCTCATAGCTGCAGTGAGTATAAACAGTGATTTAGGAGGGTACGCTAGTTGCTGCCTCATTACCATAATGCAGTCATAGAATATTTAAATCCCCTTATTCTCCCTATACATTGCACTTGTTGGCCAATGTCCACTTCTTTCCCTCCTGCTTCTAATATCACTAACATGAACAGCTGAAGGTATTGACTGCAGTAAAGTGTGTAGAAGTACAGATGTGCTTACAATATATACAATCAAGCAAAACGGAAAACAGTAAACAACATACAAGGAAAGAATCCACTCAAAAAAGCTTCACTGAACAGCCTTTAGTTCACCAGAAAACACCGTCGCTTGTGCTTATAATATATACGCCAACGGAATCTAATAATAGCATATGTTACCTACATTGCTTATGCCACCTAAGATATTCACCAAGATTTTTGTCTGTTTTGTAACTAAAATAGAACTTCTCATCCACAATGTTATTAAAAACTCATCTGATTGACAGCTGTTGAAATCAGATGAATAGCCAGATATTGCTAGGAAACAGACCATATGGTACCGCTAAGGTATATATAACTGAACAACTTATTTACTTGAACTTCTAATTTATATTGCAGTATGCCACAGTAGTACATTTTATATTGTGCAATCCTGCTGGGATAGAAAGAACACACAACCATTCCTTTTAGTGATGATAGATGCAGAAGTGAAAGAAGTCCCCCTTTTAAGCATATATTCAATCATCCTACACCTTTATTTGCCAGCACAGGTATAGATAAAATAATTCTTGCCATGCTTTTTGATGGTCAGGAGAATAATTTATTGAATAAACAGAGAAAATGTGGATTAATTAGCCTTAGAAGAGATGTTCAAACATGCTTAAATAACCATTTCTAATATGCTTTATGTACACTATATTCTTATTTTTATTAAAACACGTGAAAATAATTCTTATGTTGTTTTTCTTTTTTATTACTGTTAAAATTTATGTTAAAATGTTTTTCTACCCCTAGATGTTTGATTTTTTTTTTTTTGGATTTGAAAGTAGTTATATGTGGAGATTAAATTTTACATGTCACATGTTTTTTAAAGAATACATAACATTTTAACATTGCACTGATGACAAACTGGTCTGCCATTGGGTTTAACGAAGTAACTGTGGGAATGAGCTGTGTGCTGTTTTGATGCTTTGAAAATAATTTGCACTTTGTGTGTGAGAATGTTTATTGTATATATGTATACATATATACGCGCATGCACATATACATACTCAGATATATATGATTATCTGATTTTTTTGATGGGTAAATGTATAAAAAAACTACATCAATGCTGTCATGTTGCCAGCATTCTTACTGAGAAAAAAAAAGCACCAATAAGCCAAATGATAGCAAACAAAATTGAAAATAAATGCTTTCCCTTTATAACCTCTTAATTCAAACCCTAGCTGTAGCCATAGTAATAACTTGCCAGAGTAGTGGTACAGAGAGAAAGGCTTTTTTAAAGGTGCAGTAATGTGTAGCAGTACAGCGATGAGCAGGGGCAGGTTAGAGTTGTCAGGAATGAGTAAGAATGGGCATGGGATACAGCTATTAGGTTTGTTTGTGTCTTTCGGCTTTTCCCGGTTAGGGGTCGCCACAGCGGAACTCCAGTCCGCTAATGTTTGGTAGTGGATTTTTTATGTGCCGAGTTGCCAGCCCTGATGCGCAACCTTCAACAAAGGTATGGCCATTCACGCATGTCTACACACAGAAGACGCTCTAGCTGAGAATCAAATAGGACAACGTATTGCTGTGAGGTGTCAACGCTACTGCAGCACCACCACCGCAGTGCTATGCCGTGGCTGTGACTCCAGATTTAAAGACCTCTGATCACAGACAAGTTGCGCCATGAAATGCATACGAGTGGCATAATGCCAGCTCTGTTATCTCCGCGAGAAGAGGATGGCTTTAACCAGCCAGGCCTATCTGTATTCAGCTTTGGGTGGTGATCATACATCTAGCAGTGCCATAATGTTCAATAAAGAAGTAACACAAGACTGTCTTTTCTGGGAGTGGGTGCAGTGCAATATGCAGAGCTTCTAAACTGATGTGATTACATACAGATGCATTTAATTTATAGGCAAAAGTAATGTAAGTTATATTGCAAAGGAGAACGATAGCATACCTTAGCTGATCTTTCACTTTTACTGATGTAATGTGACTAAAGCCAGCTAGAGGGCAGAGACTAATCAGAATGGTAATGGAGAGACTCGATGATCATAGCATGGAAGAAAATAGAGTGAAAAAACAACTTAAGAATGAAACTGGGAAAAATTTAAAAAAGCACAACTCTTGGCCTTCTCCTTTTCAGTATATGATTATTTCCATATACCTAAGGATTCACAAATATCTTCATTTCCTAAAATGCGATGGTTATTTTCACAGGATCATGTCTATGTTTCACACCAAACAGAAGTTCTTTCAGGTCCACGCTCATACCAGTCTGTCTCTACTGTGCTTATTGGCAGGTACAGTTATACCTTTAAATATTTTACTGCATCTTACAATCTTTTACCAGTCTGGATTTAATATTATATATTTTGCTACCAAAAGAAAACACAGTAGCATTTGTTTTCAGGCCAGCTTTCCTGTAAATTAAACACACACACTTGTTTGTATAGCTATATCTGTGTGTGTGTGTGTGTGTGTGTGTGTATATATATATATATATATATATATATATATATATATATATATATATATATATATATATATACTTTTTTATTTTATTTTTTTTTTTTTGCTGGGGATAAATTGACAGTGGTGCTCTATCCTTGTTGTTTCAAGTAAGAAGTCATATCGCATCGAGGACCAATTGCATAAGCATACGGTAAGGAGACATCAATGCTATTTCAGACTTAACTGCATTAGACATGCATTTAAACAGGTGAACATTGTGATGTCTGATTGATGGTGCTCTGCTAGCTGGAAATATCTAATCAGGTTTGCTGCTGTGGAAAGTTCATTGATATACCTCTTCATCTGTCTTATATTGTTATACATAAACACATATTACATGGAAGTTTTCCCAGTACTGTCACTGTTATGCTTCTAATAATTAGTGCATCCTTTTTCTCTAGCAATTTTTTCTTACTTTGTTCTACATGTCTCAAATAAGTACCCTTTTATGCTTCATTTGTAGGCTTCCTATTTCATCAGAGTTGTGCATAATTCAATACTGAAGTGTTATCTGTCAATTTTCAGCTGCCTCATCCGAGCACTGATATTTACCCATCTATTCATAATTCCAGAGGTCCTTAGTAAGCCTTTTGGCCATGTAGACCACCAAAAATCTCAAGTCACCCAATACTTATTAGATTAGATTAGATTAGCTAAGGATACTGTGACTTTAGATCTTTTTGATGAGGAATGTTTGAAGCTCCAAGTTGGATTAGATGCTTAGTGAGGTACATGCCAGAGTATTGTATTAACAAGGGAGGGCAAAGCTGGACTGTAGTTTCTTTGGACCCTGTGGAGATACTGTGAAGAATATTTAGTGCTAAACAGAAGGATTTTCTAACGACCAAATAGACATGATGATAAAAGGAGAAATTGTTTGCAGCAAACATAACCACATTCCTGATGACTTTCTCAGATTTAAGTGGGGCATTATCATAAGATGAAAGGAACTAATGCTAGAAGTATTGATAGCATAAGAAACTGTACTGCATTTCTTAACATTGTGTAAGTTCATATTTAACCCAACAAGCATTTGTTTGTTCTAGCTCTTTCTAGAGAAATTGATGATTAGAATGGTATTTGAAATCTGTCTGTAGTTTGCAATCATCAACAATCTTGGTTAGCTGTAGTTCACTGATACAATTTTTCATGTCAGGGAAGTATATACTAAAGAGAATGGGGACTGGGCAAAGCTCTGTGGGGCATCACTTGTAATTAACCATTTTAATCCTAACAGACCTGACTGTAATAGACTGCCTTCACCATAAATTATACCTCGTAAACCTATTTTCAAAGCTTTTTTTAAAATGTAGCCCACTCGTCCTATGATGCACCCTTTCATTGGTGGGGCAGGTCAAGATGACACATTTGCAGATTGTTATACTGATATCTGCACTAATCAAATTTTGGGCTTCTAGTGGCATTGGTTCCTGCTCTGGCAAACTGGTGCAGGGCATCATTCTTATATAGGGGCCAACATAATGGCCCAGTAGGTGCTACTGATAATCCTTGCACAGCAGATAACAAAAGATCTTCGTCTCCCAGCTGCAGCAGGCTGACATCCTGCTGAATCCTGTGCATGAAGATGCCATGATCTGTCAGTATGTCATAACATGGGGCAAAATCGGACCTTATACACATGGTCACCTATTATGGATATCATGTCTTAATGTCTCAACAGACAGCAACAGTGAGCTATGGAAATCAGTGGTACTGAGTGACATCACTGGGAAAAGTTTGCTTTGTTCATGTAGGAATGTAGTATGCATGCATTCTTCTAGACATAGGCAGGGACAAGCTTGGTAGCACTGTCTGAGGTGTTATCTCAATGTTTTATGGCAGCAACTCAGTGATAGTCACACCAAATTACCTCATTAATCTAATCAATGTGCTACAAGGCCCAGACTAGAGTGCAAAAAAAAAAAACATATTGTGGGAGACAGCATTAAGACAAGCAATTCAGGAAGAGGAATTCTGTGGATTAGAGCTTGCTCTGTGGAATAGGCATACTGAAAAAAAGCTAAGAAGGCTGGTAATGTACCTCACCACAATACTGTGTATAAATGGTGCATGTAAACAAACAGAAAAAAATAGGCTGACAGAAAATGATAGACTGGGCATGTCAACACAGGATAATGACAAGGCAGTTTAAAATCCAGTCACTCTGACAGAGAATAGAGCACAAGGGCATGAAAGGTTAGAGTCCAGGTGTGAGCAGGGTCACCCTGATAGAGACCACAGTACATGTTCATGACAGCTAAATCTACAGATATAGAGTGTTTAACCTGACAAGGAATATGGCACAGCGGCATGACAGGTTAATGTTGAGATGGGTATTGCTCACTGTGATAGAAAAGGTAAGACCTGTGCTGATCAGGTTACCATCCAGCCTGGGAGGTCACAATTTTATCTATGGGCACAGACTGGAAGATGTGGCACAGAAACTGATGCCTCCTGTTCATAGCTCACAGCATGGTCATCTGTAGAGAGGGAAGTGAGTGGCACATATGCTCAGCACCACTAGCTATCAGCACACAGCTGCAATAGGTGGGCAGTAGTACCATGCCACATGCTCATTGTTGGCATGCAACAGGCTGCAAATTTGTCACAGTACAATAACAGGTGTGTGCATCAGATGGAGGGAAGAGGAAATGGTGAGGCATAGAAGGCCTTTCAAGGACAATCATATACTTTCATTTTTCTAAATGACTTAAGTTGTGCACGGAGTAATGTACGCTGTAACTTATTGTTGCAGCCATATTTCTCCATCTCTACTCATTTTACTCATTGCATTGTGTACAGTGAACAGTTTTACATACCCTGGTACGCTGACGATACAGTGTCCTATAAATAAATACTGGTAATTCTATGAACTTAGCGTAGTCATACCTAATGCATTGCTACATTATGATTCCTAGATGTTATGGTAAGCA
Organism: Protopterus annectens; assembly: GCF_019279795.1. Lineage (NCBI taxonomy): Eukaryota > Metazoa > Chordata > Ceratodontiformes > Protopteridae > Protopterus > Protopterus annectens. Next base: position 554,275,999 of record NC_056743.1, on the reverse strand, counting down.
TTCTTTATATAGTCTAATTTTGTTACTTGAGGCAGTAGTCTGCATAATTTTGGGGATGCTGCATACCAGAAACCACCCAAAGCCTGACACTCAACAGAAATGGAAAGAAAGTAAGAAAAAAGCAAAACCAAGTGTGTATGTAAAACATCCATATCCTATTATTTTAGCTCTTCTAGTAGCTCTGATTATTGCTCTACCACTTTGTAGAAACTGATAGGTGTGCACACTCACCCCCCAAGCTTGGCTAGTGCAGCCTTCCCCCTCCCAGCCTTAACTAACTAGATATTAAGGTACTTCACAGTTGGGAAAACCAGGCTGCATAGATACATTCATTCAAAGTTTAATCTCAAGCTTCATGTTTCACCTCTGTGTTCCTAGCTCTCTCCCCTTCTACTGTAATCTCAAAGTACTCTAACCCTGAATCTAGCTCGCTCTCTCTTTATGTCACTGACATTTTATTTAGCTGGGGACTTAACTGATTCTGTATTTTCCTGCTCCATTCAGCCACAGGCTCGCACCAGTCCCCTATCCCACCCCTGATTTCCACCCACCCCATCACACATGCACTTATCTTCCACTAACCACACCCACATAGCCCCACTGACCAATAAAATAAACTTACTAATAAAAATTACCCACCTACTAAATTAACAACCCTGTAACCCCATTATAGAGTGAAGCAAACCATTACAAATAAGAATCTATACTAAACTCAAATACCAACATAATTTAGCTATTATAAATATCTTCTTTACTTGCCTCTTACAACACCAATATGCTACCTGTACACACCATAGCTCTATTACTCCTGTCACTAGCAGCTTATTTAACCTCCTATCACATCACACTATGGGATAGAATTCACACCTGCCTAACCCCATTCCCTTACTCACAAACAAATAAACTAAATAACAGCTTACCCCCCTCAGTTTTCAAGGCCACCTGCATTCGACGTACTTCATGCATCCTGCTACCTCAACATCATACACCTCAAATCTCCATGAAATATCACAGGTACTTACTTAAAATGCTATAATACCTAACCTACATAGCAGCTAAGCTAACCCTCAGTGAAAGCATCCACCCACACCCAGGGCCCTAATAATTCAGTAACTAATTTACCTCACCAAACCCCATCCAGCCACATATTTAACATAGTAAACCACCCCAGAAAAACCTACCGACCTCCTAATACTAAACATAAATATTAGAAGTATTTAAAATAAAATTCGAGCCATACATGCCACTCTTTTACTCTATACACCAGACATTGTTGTAATAACTGAGACCTGGCTAAAACCAGAAACTAGGGATAATGAAATGTTTGCACCTGGATACAATATTCTTACGGCAAACAGAAAAGGTAAATGAGAAGGTGGCAAAGCCAATACTATTCAAAACAAATTTAGTTTAGAAGCCAGTAACCACAATTCCTCTAATTATGACAATGCTGAAATGATTTATACAAAACTAAAAATAAATTCTAATATGTATATATAATATGTATATAAACATAACTGGAACTTGTATACCACTTGGAAACATATTACATTGGGTCTCAAAAACCGTAATCACGGGTGACTCTAACATAAATTGGTCAAGCTGTAACTCTCAAAACCCCACTAATTACATTAACCTTCATGGCTTCTCCCAAATTTTTCAAACCCCAACCAGAATTGGTAAATCATCTAACAGACACTCAATTTTCTACTCTGTCCTAACAAACAGACCTTCACTCTCCTTTCAATCCAGTTGTCTACCAGATAGCCTCAGTGACTACCTCCCAACCTTTCTATTCAGACAGCAAGTCAACCCAACTAAACAGCCTTCCTACCAACTATTAAAGAACACAAAAAACGTTACCCCCCCCCCCCCACAGAACTTTATATCCATCCTCAAACTCTGGCACTGGTCTCTACTCAAATACCTACCCATAGAGGAGGCTGTGAAATTTTAACTCTACCATAATAGATATCCTAAACAACCACACACCACCCAGAACTATAAGAATTAAATCTAACTATGCCATATGGCCAAGTAAGGAAATGAAGTTGCCAAACAAAAATAACTGGGACGACAAGATAAGAAAACACAACACACAGTTAATCAGTGCTGCAGAGCAAACACAAATATCTACAGATCTGGAGGTTAAAACACTATGCTGACCATTGCAGTCTATACATAGGCTGCATGACTTCCAATCCCTAATAACTCTTCTAGTAAGAAATGATACCATTACATACATTCTTTAGACTAATGTGCTCTTCAGTCAAATGAGTTTTCAAGCAAATAGGCTTGAGCTTTTGGGTTTCAGGCAAATAACCTGGAAACTGAAATGACAGGTAGTGAGGCATAAGTGAAGTGAGTGTGTTCAAGTGCAGAAAATGTAAAGGTCACATTATGGATCTAGGAGAAAAAGATAATGTAGTTAATGGTTATTATAGATGAGATATGGAGGGGACAAAAGAGAGAGAGGTGGAAGGAGAGTAGACTGTTGAGTAGAAGACAAGTATTTATGAAGAGGGAGATAAGGTGTACAAGGGAAAAGGAAGTAATGTTTAGCTATTAGAGAGAGAATGTGGGTGATTTTAGAAAATAATAGTAAGTGTGCATTTTTAAGTGTAGTCTAACCAGGAGTGGTACATGAGCAGGACCAGGAGTATGATATTACACAAAAATATCAGAATCCAAGATGTCTCCATAGACGGAGATACCAAGATCAAGCTCCGGGACATTACCATAGATAGATCCACTTACATAGAAGTGGCTGAAAGAGATGGAAGGTTCTTGTTTCATCTGGGCAGGAGAATGTAATTCCATATATGCCACTAGCTTAGATGTGGGAGCTGGGTTTGTGCCAGCTGCCAGTATGTCTCAATGGGACCATCAGCTTAGTAATACCATATTTATGTCCAGTTATACACAGACCCACATGTAAGAAGGGGTTATTCAACAGAAGACCTATGCATTTCTTTTTTTTTTTTTTTTTTTAGGAGCATTCTTGCTGCATCTCTTTCAACCTGCACCACAACGTGTAGGCATACTCCTATGCCAGTCATACTATCAGACTGTGCTAGCCTTTGTAGCACAGTTGTGGTATATATTCCTGCACCACTTCAAGTATTTTATCTTTGTTCTTTCACAGATGCTACTTGTGAAGGATCCATTACAACAGCTTAGAACATGCATGAGGGCTGCTGGTCACCAGTGGTTGATGATAATGGCACCATACACATGACACAGCTAGATGACACAGTGACACCATCAACAGCATTAACATTAGACGGCAAACACACATCTCCTATTAAGAAGTGACTGTGGAGAATGAAACTCTGCCAATACCTGTTCTTAGGGCTAGATGCATGGTCCAGCCAAGCCTAACTCAGGATTTTCATGGCTCACCACCACAGATTGCAACTATCAGCTCAATTAACTTTGATGTGTTTACATCCACTATAGTAGGAAGATGTGCAGGTGACAGTGACTACCATGACTCTGGATCATTTCCTGAGCTGGGTGCTACACTTGGCTTTAAACAGAGGATATTCAGGTCAATGATCCAGGCATCAAGAGTCATTAAGAGCACCATAATGGTGGTAGTGTGTAGGCTGTTGCCTCTATGAAGATGTGCAATAACTAAAGGAAATATGAAATGACCTGCAGCATAGGCAGAGCGATATGGCATATAGCGACCTGGAGAAAGCATACTTGCCGAGGACATATTTGGCCCAAATTTTATCCATTAATACATCTTTGGTAAATGTCCACTGTAGTAGTGCAGGAATCAAAATTTATGGAGAATAATCACAGGCCAGGCTTATTCCAATCACATACCCTGCTCTGGAGACAATCTTGGTCTCAACCCCAGTCATAGCAGCCTCACCTCACAGGCATGGCTATTGTCATGGGCATAGTTAACTGTTCTCTAGTTTTGCTACACTGACAGCCCACTGGGCCAACAACTATGGTTCCCAAACTTCCACACCATCCATATCGGCTGTTGGCCTAGTGTGTCTGGCATCCAGATTTAGTCATCCTCAAGGTTGTGTACACCATCCATCCATTACCTCCCAAAATAGGGAGCTACATTGGGGTTCCCATACATGATGTAGTGTCAAACCATCCCTCTAATTTTTAATTTCTCCAAGTCTTTTGGGTTTCTAATATCATGATGGGAATGGATCCCATTCCTAAGTCAAAGTGCAATTAAAGTTCATGAAATTAGTATTGTTTAACTCTTTGATGTCAGCCAAAAGTGCTCTTCACAGCACCCGCAATGTGCCTAGTAATGACTCCTGCAATTTATACAGTGTTGCATAAACTGGTAACATATCTAAATACAATTGTAAATTATTTTTTATAAGATCCATTGCTTCTACTACTATTGGAGCTATATGGGTATCTTTCTTCCACATGGCTCTCATTTCTGCCTGCAGATTCAGGTATTTTATGACTTTTTGTGTCTTTGTGTATGCAAGATGCTGTAGTCACTAGGTGTGGTGATTTCAATGATCAATGCTACTTTTGTCTTCTTTTCTTGGACCTCTATATCTGGTTTTCTAGCATCTTTCTTTGGGACTGTTGACAGTGGGTAATCCCATGTTATATAAACTTCATCATTTTCTATGATTCTTTGTGGCTCATGTTTGCAGTGTTTTTCAGACGTGAGGCTCTTCCAGAAGTTTTCTATACTTGAAACTTTGTTTTTTTCCACATTTCTCGCCTTCTCATCTAGTCCTTCACCTTATATTCTTCTTTTGTTTTTTTTAGCACATTCAGTTGCTGCCTGTTTTTTATCTACTTCTGGTTTGATTTCCATTCCTGCTTGATGTTGATATGCTTCTGCCAAATTAAGCAGATATGTCATCTTAGATTTGATCTCCTCATGTTTCAAAACTTTCAATACATTTGGAACTTGTGAGGTCAGTAGATTTGTGTGGAGTCCCATGATTGCAGATCTATACATGTATTCAAATTCAAGGAGGCCCATCCCTCCTTTGGAATGGGGAATATATAATCTTGGTATACACTGATTTTTATAAATCATTTGGTGAGCATGAAGCATCCTTCTTGTTTTTAATATCCAATCTATCCAACACTTTTTGGGGACAGTCAGTCACTCCAAAACTATAAGTTAAGACAGGAAGAGCAAATTGATTTATGGCTTGGATCTTGTTCCTAGATGTCAATGCTGTTCTCAGGATTAATTTAAATCTTCTAATGTACTCCTTACTGAGTTTTATTTGCATTTTTTCATGTTTTATTGCTGATCCTTCATCAGTTCCTAAGTATTTATGCACTCCCTCTTGATCAAGTTCTTTTATATCACATTCTTGTCCCAAACTGATGTTTTTCTGGTGCTGCAGTTTTTCTTTTTTAAAGGATGCATCCCACCATGACATTTCATGACCACACAATACACTTGGCAAGCCTTCATGACATGGAAGACCACCTCTTACACTGGAGGGTGTGATCTCTGAGCTCCCCAATATGTTACCTGCCTGAGTGGCTAGCACATCTACCTTTCATGATCCCTACATCTATGGTAGCATTGGTGTGACCTGTCAGTGTGCCCTACCCCATCTGTGCAAAACATGACTGTGCGCTACCCACTCTTCAGGCCTCCACAGGTAAGGTAAATTTTGCACAACATGACTATGTATAGCCTTAACATGTTAATGCATGCATATGTTTTATGCTTTGTTCATTTTGTTATGGCCCATTGATATAGAGTGGACACCACCTCTTGCCAGTTCCACCAGTTATTGTGCCTACCTTTGCCATACATGTGGTATTATTGTAACAGGTGTCTCTAATAACTCTGCATATGACTCATCTGCAGCTGCATCAGGTCGGTCAAGTATGGTGTTGTTACCAAGTTATAGCTCCTTTCATACTGCTATAGTCTGCACACCAGGAATAACTGACTGCAGGTCTCAAGTGGATAGTGAAATGCATCACCAGATGTGTCTGTGCACCAAAAGTCTTCCTTAGGTAGTTTAAAACAGTGTTCCCTGTCAGAAATGTGTGGTGTTATGTGCCATCCTGGCTATTGTCAGGGGAAGTCAGATGGAGGTCACTGTCTGCAGTTCAAGTGTATGTCCTGCATCACCTGCAGTGTATAGCAATAGGGACCATTATGAGTGACTTCCTATCCTTATTAATGGAAACAGCATATTCTGGCTTCTTTAGCCCTGAATATGTTTACCAACTAGATGACCCTATGACCCCATGTGAAATGCTGATGGAGGCCACATTTGTCAGAGATTGGAATCTTGAAGACTACTTGGGTGGTCTGCAGGCACATTGTATATAACTCTGTGCACTGCACATGACCTGCCAGTTGTTGAAGTGGAAGCCATGACAGTTTGTATTCCCAGTTCCATAGGGTGATGATGAGACCTTGATGGCAATATGTATGCAATTAATGGACACCAAGTCCTCAGGGAAATGGGCTATTTTGGAGATTACCCCCACACTGGTGATTCTATATTCTGTTTTTCATGGAAACAGTGTATGCGTAAGGTTCACGGCACAATGTACTGGTGTAGGATACCAAAGGGTGATGCCTGTGAATCTCCTAAAATGTCACCTGTATGATCCACTAAAAGCTAAATGCCATACTATAGCTATGTCAAGAAGCTCAATGGCAACACCCAGATGTGCTCTGAGTTACAACACAATGGCACGAAAATTACAGTACCAACTGATATTGCCAACATCCTGGCAGATAGGTTCAGTGCTAACTTTACCCCTAAAGGGCCCATATCATACAGGACAAATGCAGAGTTCCTGTAATCACATCTATGCAGGTAAAAGCTGCACTCTGTAAAACCAAAAACACAGCATCCATGGGACTGGACAACATTCCAGGCTGTGTTTTACATGAACTTCAGAACAAACTGGCTCCCCACCTAAGCACCATGTTCAGTCATAGTCTCACGTCAGGCTTTGTGCCCACTGAATGGTGCACAGCAACAGATATCCCACACCACAAAGGGGGAGCCACCACTGATCCTGGGAACTATCGCCTTATTAGCCAGATGAGCCTAGTCTGCAAAGCCATGGAACATCATATCATGGAACTCCTAAACAAATACATTGGTTACCTCCAAACTCTGGACCCCACCCAGTTCGGGTTTGTGAAAGGCAGATCATGCCTTCTGAACCTGACTGACTTCTTTGAGGCAGTCACCAAAGCCATAGATGAGAGTAAGGTGGTTCACACAGCCTATCTTGACCTCGCCAAGGCTTTTGACACCACCCCCCATTCTGGAATTATAGCTAAACTCACTAAACTAGGTATAAATCCCTGCATCACAAGAGGGGTTGCCAAATGGCTCACTGAAAGAACCCACACTGTAAAAGTTGCAGACTCCAAATCTGACTTCAAACCAGTGACAAGTGGAGTACCACAGGGTTCTGTCCTGGGACCTCTCCTGTTTGGTATCTACTTCTCTAAAGAACAGGCTAACATAGAAGGCCTCTGGCTAACGAAGTTTGCAGATGATTGCAAACTAGGAGCCGTAGCAGATTCCCCAAAGGATGTGGACATCCTACAGAAGGGGCTTACTGAGACAGATGCCTGGTGTCAGAGGCATGGCCTCAAGCTCAATGCCAAAAGGTGCGTTGTCATCCCCTTTGGTAAAAAGTCTGTACCCATGAACTACCACATAAACATCAGTCTACTTAACGCCAAATGTGTGATGAGACCTTGGGACCCAGGTGGACAGTAGTCAATCCTTTGATAATCACATCGCCACAGTAGTCAGGAAATCCTATGTGGCACACCTCATCACAAATTGGTTCTCATCCAGGAAAAAAGAGGTCATTGTTGCCCTTTACTCTGTACTCATTAGACCCATTATAGAGTACAACGCCCCTTTTGAAATGTACCTCACCAAGACATCTGCAGCAGCTGGAAAGGCCACAAAAGTACCTCACAAAGAGTGATTACTGGCCTCAAACAGATGCCTTACATTGACCGTCTCAAAAAACTCCAGCTTTACTCTGTAGCATATCACCTACTCTGAGGAGATCTCTGCCTAGCATTATAAAGCTGTGTCAAACCCAGAGCTGTTGCACATGCTACACCTAATGAAATCCCAATTCTTCCAAGCTACATGCTCTAGGGACCTAAACCTTGTCACCACAATAAACAGGACATGCTGGAGGGATAGATTCCTGTCCCAGAGACTTTCTATACTCTGGAACAAGCTACCCATCTATTTCAAGCAAAGTTCCTCATTAGCACTCTTAAAGAAAAATCTTGAGTAGAAGAGAAATAGGAAGTACACCCCGGGGATCACTTCTATGGCTCTGCTCAACAGGGGCACAGGAAATTAACTTTCTTGGGTGGCATAAGCCAGGGAACCTTGTTGCCTAGGCTTACTTAGGCCCTTGGGCCAATAGCCTAGTACCTACCTAAGAACCTATAAACCGTGTGTCCATGGGATAGCCAGTTCTTTCTGTGCATGTGTACCACATCTGTACTACATCCAATATAGAGTCGGTGTCCATGCAGAAGTGGAGGGTAATGTCCTTGACAAGGAGATGATGGGTATATCGACCTGTGGTGAACCTGTATGCAATGTGAAGTGTAACAAAACAGAGTAGCTTGTGCAGCAATACTGAAAGTAGCCAAAAACACGTGCTGATCATCTAATGACGCTGCTACTACTGACATCATAACACAAGCAAAGTTTCTATACGCTGTTTTTTCTGAAGTTCATAGGATGATTGTTGTAACCCTTTCTGCAAAATGTATATGTATGAACCACCCTTTTATGTATAATTTCATCATTTGCATATGTGTCAAGGCTGGCTTGATATCATTTATTTTTATTTATTTTACATTTGTTTACTGTGAAAGTCCAACTGAACAAAAATGTCCTTTTTCAGCAGAGGCCCAGGAAAAAGCTCCATATTTATAATTAACAGTATGATACATACATCTAGGACTAGTTACGTGTCTGGTGGTTTCCCTGTTTAAAATGTATGATGTACTGTAGTGTTTATACCTTTCATTATGTAGTCATTTGCATGCCAGGCATGCTACATTATTTCTTGTATAGTACAGTCATAATACTTTTGTCTCAATCATTAGTTATGTTTTCTTTTTCATTTTCTGCAATGGAACATGATACTTGTAGCACTGCTGAAGAATAAAGGTATTTTAATTTTGTTCAGTTAAAAATGTCTCCCTTTTCTCTCTCATTCATTACATTGTGATCTTAGTTATGTTTATTTGGACTATAGTGAATTAATTAGTTGTACTTTGGTAACTGATGTTGTTGGACTGATGTGTGCTTTAAGTAAATTGTATTAAGTGTGAATTTCAGACATCATATTGTCTGATAACACTACATCATACATTTAAATGACACACAGCTCGCCAGAGATGTTCATGCGTTTTGGAATTTGTATACGATTACTTAACTCATAAGCATAACATTTAGTTCCATTTTCTGCATTGTTTGTAAACATTTCAAATTAAAATTACAGAACATTCCATGAAAATGCATTAGATACTATTGTCTCTTAGACTTATTCTTTGTCTTTATCATCTGTTTTTCTATGAAAGTGTACTTTTTTATACCTGACCCCTGGAAACTACTCATCACTTCATGTATCCTATTTTTGTCACCATATTATTTTCAACATTTTGTATACTGGATATGCTTCACATTAAAAATAAATAAATAAAAAGCCTATGCATAACTTTCATTGTTTACCTGTCATTTGCTTTTCTGTTGTTTATCTTATGCTTGTTTACATGTTTCTATGCTGAATCAGTGTCACAGGTACAGTCTGAAAATGAGCATTGCCCAATAAGGCTAGTCTGGTTAACAAAACACGAACAAACAAATGAAAATGTAATGTTTTGCAGTGAATTTTAAATTTATTATGACACTCTTAAAAAAACAGAAGTGTATTTCTTGCAGATGAATGTATCACATATATGGGGACTTTGCAATAAGCTGTCCAGTACCCATTAAGTCCTTAATAAAAGTCATATATCTGTAAATACTTAAGTACCTCTTTGCAGTCAATGCTTCAAAATGCAATGCACAGCTCCTAAACAACAACAAAAAATTAATTCAATTGGAATGATTTAAATGTTTGTCAATAATTCACTGATAGCTAAAAAAGTCATAGCACATTTAATGCGAGATATATCATCAAAAGAGAATAAAAGCACACTTCTGACAGAAGAATAGTAAACCTAGAGCTAACAGTGCAAGTGTTTCTTTATTACAGCTGTAAATGTTTATGGGAATATTTACTGCAATCTTATTGATCTTTCCATGTGTTATATTTGAATGCCTCATATAGCTGAATGTTCCAGCATCTATTCATCTTGCGTATTGTAGCTAAAATGTAAAGAACTGATGATACATACATTCTTTTTATCTGGCAAAAATGATTATTCCTTTCAGATCATGTTCTTATTCTTTTCAGGGTTAATGCTTTTATAAATAGAACTCTTGTGTATATTATAAAAGCGACGGGAATCATTATTTGTTATAAATAATGCTTCAACCATGCATTCAACATTTACTCCTATAGTCAGTGAAAGAGCTATGAATTTAAGTATTTTTTTAACTATATTGTGATTAGTGTATTTGATATTTCCAGGAAAACACTGGAGAAAGGAAATACTTGGAGGTGTTGTGGCTTATCTGTCATTTTTGTTTTGTTGTGTTCTCCATACACAAATCTAAAACCATTGCCTCATATTGTATCAAATCACAAAACTCAATTTCTGTCCAATATACAATGTAGAATTAGAACAGCTTTGAATTTTGTTCATTTAAGTGTCTGCTTTCTGTTTCATTCATTAAACTATTATTTCTTTATTAATCAGTTATGCTTTCCTAACATAGGATTACAGATTTTCAACAATCTCGGATATGTGAGAACATGTTCATCCAGAGAGCCTCAGCTGTACTTAACATAGTTAGAAATCTGCACAAAAAAATAGCGCACAATGTGTAACAGCACTGATTTTCTAAGCCTGTATACAGAACTAATAGTTTAGTAAAAAAATATGCTTGTTAGCAGCTGCATTACTTAGGGATCATGTGCAAAGGAATGAAATTAAATTCCCGTTAGTATTCTGTTTCCACTTTTGTGAACAGCTTATTGATATCTGCTGGCTTCCATGCTGCTAGTTATATTTACAGTGTACACTGTAAGTAAAAATTACACTTTTGAATGTCTCCATCACAGTGGACATACATGACCTCCATAATAGGTATGTGGGAAGGGCAAATCCTTGGGTGATGTGTCATTGGCAATACAAAAGTTTCTGTAAGGTTCTTGGCATTCTGAAATGAAGCTGTAAGAAAGAAAGAGAAAAAAATACAATAGTTTTTTTTTATTTTCATTTGTGTGCATATATACATGTGCTGCCTTTCCAAACAAGTCATAGTGAAATACTGTACATGTTAGCAAGGTATGCTGTAGGGACTACTGCTCTGTATATGGTACCTTGGTAAGTTTACAAATAAACCCAAACACTTCAATGTTATAGTTACCTTTTCTACATAAAGTAGTGTAAACTCGTGCAAGGTAATTTTATGCTGATTATTAATAAAAATGCATTGTTACACTCAAGATAACTCCCAAACTAGGAATGCACTGTCTGTACAGGGCAATACATTCTTTTCACCAACTGTGTCATCAATCTAACAGAATTTTAATGCAGCTGTTGGAAGTACTGTGTCTTGCATGACTCCAGGATGTGGAAATCCCTGCTCTTTCAGCTCTGCATTAAAATAAATCTGTTCGTAAAATTGTCATGGTTTCCTGCATTCCATGATTAGAATGTGAGTATTCCAGCTGCCACCTGCTCTTTATCAGTTTGGCAGGCATTAGTTTGCACATTGTCTTAAATACTGTATAAAGTGCAAAGAACAACTGGATTAAAATGTTATGCTAATGATTTAGTTTCATTTTACTACCCAGACCTTGTCAGTCAGTACTCTAGTTTGTATTAAAGGCGATGGATATCCTTCCTTACCACTGTTGCAGCATTCTTTAAACTTGGGAAAACCTAATGTCTGGACAGCATACCATAGCCTTTTATATCTCTCTGAGCATGGCAAGGAGAACTCTTCAGAAATGGATGCTGCAGAGAGAGTTGTTTCTGGACATTGGACATTGTGGCTTAATTCTCAATTAGATCTTTTTGCCTTCCCTCTAACAGAGAATTCCCCATTTCTGTTCCAGACTGCCAAGTCCTCTGTCTTAGAAAGAGGATGCCATGCCTTCTTCTTGGAAGGGGATGTTTCGGTATGCCTATCATCCTCTTCTTCCAAGGCTCTTGCACAAGATAATGGGGGGGGGGGGCACCCATAATCTTGCTTACGACTTCATTTTGTCCCAGACAGCAGTGGTTCCCTAATCTCTTTTGCCTGGTCAGGGGCTATCATCACAGGTTACCTCTCCATAGAAATCTTCTCACAGAAGACAATGGAATCTCTCAATCCCTGTTACTTGTCCTCACTTCAGCTGACACTTTGTTGACAGGGTTTTGATTCCTTTCATGCAGCAATTTTCTAAGGATGTGTTTGGGTTCTGCAGGAGGCTAAATAATCCACAACTGTTAAATTGTATGTAGCTAAATAGAAGAGATTTTCTGTTTGGTGTCTCAAGCATGACCTGGCCCTTTATTTGTGTGAATTGCTCAATTGTGGTTTGGCATATTCTTCTGTTCTACTTCATTTGTCAGCCAGTTCTGCCTATCCACTTCCGAGTCCACCTTTGGCTTCTCGTTTTCAAGTCAAACAGTTCCTAAAATATGTACTTCATATCTGGCCTCCAAGAAAACCTATTCTTCTTTTTTGGTACTTAAATTTTGTTCTTGAAAACTTGATTCAGTCCCATTTTGAACCTGCCTTTTCCATGCAGTATTGTACTTGGTAGACTGTCTTGTGGGTGGCTCTTACTTCTATCAGGAGGGTCTTTGAACTAAGCAGTCATGGTGGTTCCTTCTTTTTTTTTGCTTTTTCACAAGAACAGGGTCTATCATTTGTACCAGGCCTTCATTAATGACCAAGATGGTTAATGATTTTTCCTTTACTCAGGCTTTTCATCCTCCTTTTTTTCCTTCTCCACAGACATGTAGTGAGAGGGCACTGATGCTGCTGCAGTTAATCATCATCACAGCAGATCATCAGTCTGCAGAATGAGTGGCAGTAGAATTTTACTGTGTTGATTTCCCAGGCTGGCATCCAGCCTTCCTCAGTAGGCACGCACATGCACACCTAGGGCCAGTTTATAATGTCCAAGCTACCTACAGCATATCTTGGGAATGTGGGAGAAAACTGGACCACCCGAAGGAAAACCATGCAAACAACAGGAGGACATGCAGACTCCAAACAGAAGTCATCCCAGTTGAGAATTAAACCAGAGAACCTCTTGCTGTAAGGCAAAAATGCTAACCACTGCACCACCCTGAGAGGGTACTGCACACATTGGATTTACATAAACATCTCAAATATTATTTGGAGAAGACAAAAAATATCAGAAATTCTGAGTAGCTTTATGTTTCTTTTCATGCCAGGAAATTGGGTTTGGCAGTTTCTATACAAATTGTCTCCTCCTGAATTTCTATGGCCAATTCTTAAGCAGCTTTCCTCTTATGTCTGTTCTCATTTTACCAGGTCAGTGGCCCCTTCTGGTGCTTTTTTAAGGGTCTGAATACTAGATCCATCTCGGAAGCTGTTACTTGGTCTTATGTTCACAGTTTTACCAAACATTACAAGTTGGATACCATTTTCAGAGCCAGAGTAAGTTTTGCCAGGGCCATCCTTCACAGGATTGTGGAGGGCTTTTCTCGGTCTTCCTTCTCCCTTAATTCCATTATGGTTTGTACTTTCCCAAGAGTAAAGAAGGATGCAACAGATATAAGGAAGGACATACTGAAGATATGTAATGTCTTACCATAATGGTAGGTGTCCTACTTCTCACTGTTGCAGTATTCTGCCCCTCCTTTCTGCTCCTTTTTATTTGCTTTTGCCCTACCTCTAGCTGAGGGGGTCCTCCTCCTTCCCTTATTGACATCACATATGTACAATACACCTTACATGTAGGACATATGTCTGAAGTATAACACCTGGAAGGTGTAAAGGCTTTGGTATGCTGGCCAGACATTAGGCTAACCTTGTCAGGATATTCTGAGAGTGAAGAATACTGCAACAGTGAGGATATCTACTGTTATGGTCAAAGTTTGCACATCTGTACTTTATATAGTTTGCTGAGCCATGTTTCTTTCAACAATTTAACCCAAGTATTGATATATGACATCACTCCCTGCACACCTAATCCTGTAAAGCTTTGTCTGTTTTACCTTTGTCCAAGGTATGCATTCCATATATATGATGGGCTTGCAGCAGCACCTCATATCCAGGTCAGTAAACTTTTTCTGCAGCAGCTGCTGCTGAGAGTCCATGATCAGTTGTGTACCCCCTCTTTGGTGCATGCATGTTTGTGTGAAGGGTGCACTCATAGACATGTCTGCATATTAATGTCCTTGACAGACCCATATGTATCTGCACTGCCTATTCCCCATCTAGTGTTCATAAACCTGATTGATGTCATACTGTGGCAATTCCCATCCTGTCCTTTGCTTAGAACAGCAGTAGGCATGTTTTCACTGCTCCTCTTCCTGCATCAATTTCCTGATGGCCATGTACGCATCCAGTTCATCTTCTCAATAGCTATAAACACAGTCATGACACAGACTATTCATAAGGACCATCATGTCCCATGTAGTATGTGTTGCATTTTATGTGCATGTTGTAGCTCTGAGCTGGATATACAGCTGTCATGCCTTTGTTTTTTTTTCCCTGTCACAGTAAACCTTCCCAACTGGAAATGTACACTGTGATGTTACCATACCAATGTCTACTGGTTCATCTTTTTAACTGTTGCTTCCATCTACCACAGGAACTCAGTACAGTTCAATTCAATCTGCTTATCCCAAAGTTCAATGTCTTCTCTAGTAAATTCTTAGTGCAGACATGCTTCTAATAACTTGGTTTTCTGCAGTATGATCATTAGTCATAAAATGGACCTGTAAAATTTGGCATAATCATCTCTTAATCATTGCCATAAGCCATTGCTGTGACACACCCATGCAGCTTGCATGCTCAGTTTTGTCTGTCCTGTGGTTACTGAGATATTCACACTAGGTTTATGCATGGCATCTGCAAAGCTCATATTGCAATAATTCTGCACTAGTGATATATTCACTTGGTTAGTGGTTCTGTCCATTGATGTATAAACATTTGACTATGGGCACAGAGCTACCATTTTGCTCCACTTAAAGATCATTAGAGTAGAAATGGCCTCTTCTGGCACTGGTTTCAGCAAAGTGGTTGTTTGGTATGAGAATAAGTCCAGGAATGTCTTTTATCTCCTACACATGGACTATTGGTAGGACCTGCTGGATTATTATGATCTATTAGATAAAGTGGATGCCCAATACCAGTTTGATAGAAAAGTGAGTGATGCTACTGGCATTGGCTGTTGTGGTGAGCATTGCACGGATTAGTGCCATCCTAACCTGCTTCACCCATAGGATCCATAGGAGGTAAATGTAAGGGGGATTGTGCAAATATTTTATTGTAAGCACTGTAAATTTGGATTTTTGAGGGGGTGGGGGACAGCAAATATCTGCCTGTTTTCTTGCCTTTTTTAATGAGATTCACACAGTGCTGACTTCACCCTACTTTTATTTTTATGTCAGCTGAGACGCTCAAGTTAAAAAGGAAATCCTGCCTCAGGACATCTGAAAGACTTTCCCAGTGGCAAGGGAATGTGTATTATTTCCGCAACAACACTGTGAATTTGAAATTCTGTGTGTACCATTCATGTGGAGTAAAGTGTTTCAATATCTTAGTCTTTTAATATATTACAATTTCCCCTCCCCATTTATACGAGGAACTGTGACTCTCTGCTCTGCTGTGCTGATTCTCTGTGACCTGGTCATGTGATTCATAGTAAAGTCACTTCTTCCCTACAATTCAGCAGTATGACTGCATGCTAATTTGCAATGTAGCCTGTTTCTTTAAATACTGGCAATGTGCAACAGACTGCATCACACTACAGAATCCTTGGTATTTAACATGATACTACTAAAAAGTAAACGTCACTGAATCCCTCCCTCCATTACATACTGCCATTATGAATAACTATGATTTGATTTCATGTTAGGATTGCTGTAGAGTTCAGATAAAGAAGTTAAAATGTATGTTTCATTGATAAATGAAGGGAATAAAAATGCATTTTGCTGAAATATTGCAGCAATACAATCATTATAATTATGGTCATATAAAAGAACTTGAAGTTATAAAATATGAGCTTGGTAGCCTGTAGACCAAAATATATGAAAATAGAACTAGTGTTAGTGAGTCTTGAACTGAAGGTAGCAGTGACTGTTTTTATTGTAATGCAGGGAAGTTTTAAAACATAGTGAGGCTTTTCATCAATTTTAACTGGTTATGCATATAGAAATGAGAAGTGGTTAAGATGCCAAATTTAATCTAAGGGAGGATGACCAATTTTTGTGACATGAGGAAATGTGGCAGGCTACATAGTAGGAACGTTTGGACCCATACAGGGATTGTATATCAGTAGTGAGCTACGCAAAAGACTACAGAAAGAAAGAACATGGAATGCAACAAGGAGATAAGACATCAAGTGGGGGTACTAGTCTGCTATAAAAACTATGGCTTGCAGTACTAATGGTTCTTCTGCATTAAGTAAGAGTGTTAATATGGCTTTGACTTTAATGCAAGGAATTTTTTGGCCTAGCTCTTAGGATCAGAAGGAGACATTAGGCATGCAGACAGAGGGAAGCAGTGTGTTATGAATGTCTACTTGGAATGTAGATGTGATAAACAAACCGATTAAGCAAATAAAGGTAGTGGCAAAGTTGTTTTGAGAAAGAGTAGATATTGGTATGCAGGAGATGAAGTTCAGATTAAAGAAAGCAGGAAATTTTTAAAAGGATACAAGTACATTGGAGTATTCGATACAAAAGGAGGCAAGGAAAGGGAATTAAGAATACCAATAAAGGTATGAGGTAGAGGTTCAAGAAAGAGGAGTAGCCATTAGATTGGGTAAAGAATGGAAAGTGGGAGGTTTGGTTTCTTAGTCTCATTTTTTAATTTTTCCATATTATTTGGGTTCCAGTATTGTGACAGGAATGGACCTTATGGTATGATTACAGTTCATTAAATTAGTATTGCTTTAGCCTATGAAGTTCAAGAGAAATGTTATTAGCTACAATGTAGCCAGAATTCTGCAGGTTGGAGTTAATTGCCCTGATAAATTTTTTTTTTTTTTTTTATTACTTCTGTTACCCTGACTACTGAAAAGGATTACTTGTTAACACATATCATCATGCAACTATTCAGTCCAATACACAGGCTGTCAACGATTGTGGATGCAAACACATTATTTCAATATATATATATATCTATATATATATATATATATATATATATATATATATGAGAGAGAGAGAGAGAAAGTATCATGATACAGGATGTATCAATATAGAGAGTCAAATATATGCACAGACACAAGCCCTTGTCTGTTTTATAAAATAGAAAAAAAAAACATACAGGGTTAAAAGCTTTCATTACTGTGATAAAAGGCATGCACACATTTTCAAGGTAAAAGGAGTAAACAGATGCAGATGGCAGGGTAGCTTAAAACATTTCTCATGATGTTATCTTGGCATGGTTTGTATGTTCTCTTTCAGCAAACTTATCTCCATCTATGATCCGTGCAAGTACATATTCCATAAAGTACAGGATGCATACATTTCTTTCAACGTTGCTTGATTACAAGAAAAATTTGCCACCCGCTTGCAAAGCTCTAATGAACTCTAATAAGGTCAAGCTGTGTTTAAGTTGAGAAAGGAAAACAAGAAACTATTGCATTACTTTTAAACTAAAGGTATATTTTAATAAGTAGTGAGTCATATATCCATTATGCTACTATTCAGACTATGGTATCTTTGTCCCATGTTCTCATTTCTGCTTGCATGTCTTGATATTTTGTGACTGTATATGCAAGACGCTATAATCACTAGTTGTAGCTATTTCAACGATTGGTATTTCTTCTCTAATTTTCTTTGAGAACTACATCAGTTTTATTAATTTGCTTTCCTTGCTGATGATATTGGATGATTCCATGTGATCAGAATTTTTCCTTTAGTAATTCTTCATGGTTCATGCTCCCGGTCCTTCTCTACCTGTATATTGCAGGGTTTACATAATCTCCAATGCAACAGTCTTGCAACATTGTTGTGCCTTTCTGTTTGCATACTCACAGTAAGGTTGGCGCCATTCATTGCAGACAAAACTGGACCAAAGCCACACCTCTCTCACCCTCCATAACCCAACCAACCCCCCCCTTACCTGCCCACTTTATGCCCATTCCATAACATCACTGGAACATCAGGGGGAGGAGGAATGTCCCATTTTCCTGGTTCCTTCATAATTGCATCACGTTAATTTATTTTTTAAATACAAAAACATCATGGAAGTAACAGTTTAACAAATTCTGATAGTCTGTCTTTTAAAACAGAATACCCAAGTCTGTACAGTGTTTTCAGGACTACTAATCAATAGGTTTCATTTACAGATAGTCCAGGAAAAAGCATTAAGCATTTTTTTGTTGTTGTCTTGTCCAATTGATCCAGTGCACCTAGGGGTCAGTCATTTGCCCCAAAATTATTTATTTATTTATTTATTTATTGCAGTTGGTTTACCAGGATAGTCCATTGGGCCATAATGAACCCGTTTTCAATGGAGTCCTGGGGAGAAAAGCTCCAAAACAAGCAGATATACATTCAACAGTTTACAATTTACAATCTAGTTACAGAGAGTTATTGGTACTGTTTAGGCAGGAAAGAGCAAAACTTATCACATGTACAATAGCAGTTGTAACAGTTAATCTAATTTAGATAATGACCTACAAGTAAAAGAGACCAGTTAATAGAGATTAGAGAGCATACATAGTAGGTACATAAAGTAGAATATGGTATGGAAGGAGATTTAGTAGAGTTAGTTATGAGGGGTGGGAGCAAGAGCATACCCACTGTGTTGCTAGATGTAAGAAGAGAGACTTTTTGAAGGTGATGTGGTTAGAGGTGGTGCGAATAAGTGGTGGAAGGGAGTTCCATAGGCAGCGAGGCTAAAGGAAAGAAGGTTTTTCCTGGTGGATAAGTAGGTTTATGTACTTGAGTAGATTTTGATTGTTTGACCTTAGAATTCTACTAGGGAGGTGCATTTTAAAGGCAGAGGAAAGGAGGGACAGACTGTGGGGTTTAGAATAAGTTCATGGGCTAGAGTTAGTTGGGTGTAAGTTAGTTGATTGGGCAGTTCTAGCCATTTTAGCTCACGGAGCGAGACACAGTGGTGAGTAGAGGACTTATGGCTAGTGGCGAATTTTGCAATTTTGTTATAGCAGGAAGTAAGCTGTTTTCTTAAAGAGGTCTGAAGATTAGTTAGTAGTGGGGCACCATAGAGAAGGGAAGGGATAAGAAAGGAGGTAGAGAGAGAGATTTTAGTGTCAGATGTAAGGTAGGCTTTCTGTCTATAAAGCATGCCAAGTTTTTGATGTGTTTTTTTAATGTTTATTTGGAGGTGGGAGTTAAATTTCAGTAGGTTGTCAATTTGGACCCCAAGTAGTTTAGTTTCTGATACTATTTCAAGGGGTGAGTTGTTTTGACTTGTAATTAAGAATGTAGTTATGTCTGGAGGGATAACTTTTGATGGAGTAAATAACATAAGTTTGGTCTTAGTGGCATTGAGAGCTAGATGATTACTTTGCATCCATTGCTCTGTGGAAGAGAAAGCTTCCTGGGTAAGTTTTTGTAGAGTAGGGATAGAAGAGGCAGAACAGATGATAGTAGAATCATCTGCATATTGGATGATACTAGAGAAAGGAATTGATTTGCAGAAGTCATTTATAAATATATTGAAGAGAAGCGGACCCAGTATGGAGCCTTGTGGCACTCCAGTGGGGGTACTAAGGAAGGGGGAGGTAGCTTTTTCCATTTTACAGCTTGATTTCTGTTGGAAAGGTAACTAGAGAACCAGTTCAGAGAGGAAGAAGATAGGTGGAGTTTGGAAAGTTTGGTTAAGAGCAGGTTGTGAGAGATAGTGTCAAGGCTTTGGAGAGGTCAAGAAGCAAAGTAGATACAATTTGCCCAGAGTCACGGGCTTTATTTACAGTTTCAAGGAAGGAGAGGAGGGCAGTCATAGTACTATGATTAGGTCTGAAACCATGCTGTGTAGGGGTAATGAGATGGTTGTCTAGGAGGTGTGGAAGAAGCTGGAGTTGGACACATTTTTCAAGGAGTTTAGAAATGGGGGACAGGATGGCTATAGGACGAAAATTGCTAATGTTATTGTTGTTGCCCCCTTTGTGTAGAGGTATAATAAAAGCTTGTTTGCAGATTTGGGGAACTATGCATTCTTGTAGGGAGCGGTTTATTAAGATGCTAATGGGGTAAGCAAGAGTATTAGCGGCTACACTGAGAAAGTAAGAAGGGATATTGTCAGGAGCATTGGTACATGGTTTCAATTTCTGAAGAAGTTTCTTTATAGTAGCTGTTGGTACAGGTTTTAATGAGAAGAGGGTGCAGTCAGAAGAGGGGGAATTTTGGGGTAGTGGAGATGAGGGTGGGGTTTGTGTAGAAGAGGAAGAAGAGGGGTTAGTGAATGTGGAATAGGGTGTGGAAGTGGAGAGAGAGGTGTTAGAGAATGAAGAGGTCAGTTTGGAGATGGAGTTGATAAAGAAGGAGTTAAATTGTGTGGCTAAATCAGATTCTGGAGCATTTGGATCTGGGGTGGGAGTAACTGGTTTGCTGGGGTGGAGGAGAGTAGAGATCCCTTTCCAGAATTTTTGAGGGTTATTTTTATTATGGTTTTGGAGTGTTGAGAAGTAGTTTTGACGATCAAAAGTTATCATTTTCTTTGCTTTATTTCGGAGCATTTTATATTCGTTTAGGAGAGGTGCTGACTTATGTTTTTGGTAGCGTGTCCAGACTTTATCTCTCTGTCTCATGATAGTAAGGGTATTTTTGGAGAGCCATAGGGCTGATTTGGTTTTATTCTTTTGTCCGTAAGGGAGCTTGGGAGTCTAGTACTTTTAAGAATGTTGAGTTAAAATATGAGACTGCATTTTCAAGAGGTAGTATTTTTAGACAATTCCAATTAATTGCTTGTAATGAGTTTGAGAAGGTTATTGGGTTGAAGTTTTTTTGGTCACGGAATGTGATATAGTTATGGGTTCGTTGAAGGACCGTAGGAAGCCGGTAGGTAAAGGTGGGTGTGTGGTCACCAAGTGGGTCGGGAAGAGTGCCGCTGTTGGTGAAATAGAGAGGATGGGAGACTAGAATCCAGTCCAGTATACTCCCATTGGAGAGGTTTTTGGCAGGATAAGTTACTGAAGTGATTAGTTGTGAGAAGTTATAGAGGTTGATGTTTGTGGAATTTGTAGGAGACTGGACAAGGGCCCAGTTAATGTTTACATCTCCAAGGATTATGGTTTCATTACTAATGTTGGTGGATAGCCAGGAGAGGATAAGTTCAAGTGTGGAGATATTATCCCAGGGGGATGTAAAGGAAGCTATGCATATGTGTTTGTGATTGTTGATTTGTAGTAGGGTCAGGAGAAGTTCGTTGTTGAAGTGTGGAATAGGTTTATTGTAGGAGTAACTACTAGGGAGGAAGAATATAGAAGGGCTACTCCTCCACCTTTTTGTGAGGTCTGTCTTTTCTTATGATAGAAGTTTGGAGGAACTATTTCAGAGTCTCTAATGTGTGGTTTTAGCCAAGTTTCTGAAATAGTTAGGATATCTGGCTTATTGTGTGTGAGCCAAGCATGAAGGTTTGGGACTTTGTTTACTATACTTTGGGAGTTTAGAGAAGTAAATAGTAGGGATTTGTTAATATTGGTTGTAGTGGTAGGGCCTGGATTAGGATGGATGTCTCCAGAGATGAGTGTAGTAATCAGATGAAGTATGAAGTGGTTTGTGTGAGTAGTTAGCAAGGAGATGAGATTGGGTTCTTTTGTGAATTGGAGGGCTTTGCTAGTAGTTATGATAGAGAAGTTATGATATGAGATCAGTTTGTGTTGAAAGAGATGGAGGTTTTCTGAGGGGAATAAGTAGGGGGAAATAAGAGAGTATGTGGGTAAGAAAGGTGAGTTGTGAGAATTTGTAGTATGAAAGGGTTGGGGGATCATGGAAATAGTAGGTTGAGAAAGGTGGTAGATAGAGGATAAGGAGAAAAGTAGTAATAGTGAAAGGAAGAGGAAGGATTGTTTGGCAAGCATGATGAGGAAGAATTAATAGAATAGTAGTGTTTAAATAAGAAGTAAGATATATAGGGGGTTGAAGTGTTTAGCGACTAGATAAACTCTGAATAGAAGTTTGCATATATATATATATTATATAACAGAATATTAAGACCAAGCTGATTTATACCTTCACTTTTATTACTGTATGTCATGGCAGTTTTCAATATTAACTTTAGTCTTCTAAAATGTTCCATATTAAGCTTTATTCTCATATGTTCATATTTTATTGCTGACCTTCATCTATTCCCAGATAGTTCTACACATCCTCCTGCTGGTACTTATGTGAGAAGAATGAAATGGCCCTCAGTGTGATGTTCTGGCAGAACGTCATCCATAAACCCAAAACAGGGAAGGGTAGTTGTTAGATTCGGGCCACACAAATGTATGATGCCACTGAAGAGCATGACACTGATTTGCTTGTTCTGTAGGTTATTGCTATGATGAATCTTGAAGAGTGTCAGCCATTTTCCTGGAAGTGGTCACAGCCAGGGCAAAAGCTGCCATGGGCTATGTAAATAATGAAGCCATCTCCAGAATGGTGTTTACCATCTGTGCAAGTCCAGTGTGTGATCATGCAGTGTGCATCCAACCTTTAGCATAACCATGGCAGCACGTTCCCCACATTAACACTGATGTACCACTGAATGTTAAATGAGCTACCATTGCCATAACCAGATATGTTTGCACAAGTATCCTGTATGACATGCAATTCTGCATGCATTGCAGAATGTCCTGCAGTCCTTGGAGCTCTTGCGGTTCTTCACACAGGCCATGCTTCATCTCCAACATTTCTGATGTGGTGCAAATAGTGACTATGAGAATGTGGATCACTGATGTGCATATCCAGTGATTGACACCAGGGGTATAACCCAGCTAAGGAAATTTCTGGAGTAATAGCTATGATATCCACCAACATTGCTCCATCTGCCCCCAGAACAGTATGTGTGCACCTTAGTGGCAATTAACCATCGAACAACATCTGTAGTGGTGATGCCTGTGAAGCTGAAGTGTGTGCAACATGCCTGAATACAGTTTACTTTTACTGAACATAGGTGATGTCTGATATTCAGGCTGACCCTCCACATTTAATCCAGCTATGGATAATGCAAGTTTCACTTCCAACTGCTTTAACAATAAACAGTTCCACTGGGTCATCAGACTGTGCCATATGTACATTGCCTCTGATAATGTGCTAAAATCAGGCATGTGTGGAACCCTCTCACAATGGAACATGCATACACATATGGATAATAAACCTGAGGCAAAGCTGTTATATATTCGTGACACCCACCGCCATGTGGCATGCAGAATTCTATGCTAGTCCATTATATAAGTTATGAGCATGTGTAGCTTGTGGTGCAAGTTGTCACTTATACAGCCCTGATGCCACTGGATGACATAAAGCATATGTATTTAGGTTCATAGGTAGGTACTAGGCTATCTGCCCGAGTGCATTTATAAGCCTAGCCCAGAGTGTGTTGGCTTTCACCACCCCATTGATTAATTAACTGATCCTCTGTCAAGCAGAGCCAGTGAAGTGATCTCAGGAGTGTATTTTCTGTTACCCATCCACTCGTCAAAGTTTCTCTTGAAGAGTGTTAGTGAGGGGCTCTGCCTGATTTAATTTGGAATTTTGTTCCAAAGCATGGGGAGTCTCTGAGACAGGAATCTATCCCTCCAGTAAGTTCTATTTATTGTTATGGTGAGGTTTAGCTCACTAGAGTGCGTGGCTTGCAGTGACTTGGATTTCTTTAGGTGGAGCATGTCATTCAATTCTCAGTTGGAAATGGCTTTGTAAGTAAGGGAGAGATCACCTCTGAGTAAGCGATATGCCACTAAGTACAGCCAGAGTTTTTTCAGTTGGGCTGCATAGGACATATGTTTGAGACCATTAATCCTCTAGGTGAGGTACTTTTATGGTCTTTCCAGCTGATGGAAGTGTCTTGTGAGGTACATCCCAAATGGGGCATTGTACTCT
This sequence comes from Protopterus annectens, assembly GCF_019279795.1. Taxonomy (NCBI): domain Eukaryota; kingdom Metazoa; phylum Chordata; order Ceratodontiformes; family Protopteridae; genus Protopterus; species Protopterus annectens. Next base: position 554,251,629 of record NC_056743.1, on the reverse strand, counting down.
ATGATGGGTCTAATGAGTGTCGAGTAGAGGGGCACTATAACCTCTTTATTTCTAGATGCGAGCCTTTTAGTAATTAGATGGGCCACATAGAAAGATTTCCAAACTACTTTGGCAATATGATTGTCAAAGGCGAGATTACTATCTACCTGAGTCTCCAGATCTCTTATTACCTCTTCTGTATTAAGGGGGCTGCCACCTATGTGGTAATTTGTGGGTGTTTTGTTTTTCCCAATCGGGATGACCATGCATTTTTTGGCATTTAGCTTGAGGCCATGACTTTGACACCAGGTGTCCATCTCAGTAAGGCCCTTTTGGAGGATGTCCGTGTCAGCCAAAAAGTCAATTATGGCTCCCAGTTTGCAGTCATTGGCAAACTTAGTTAGCCATAGTCCTCCTGTGTTTCCTGTACTTCTGAGAAGTATATGCCTAACAGTAGGGGTCCCAGGACCGAGCCTTGCGGGACACCACTTGTGACTGGTTTAGAGTCAGACCTGGAGCCCGCTATTCTTACCTTGTGAGTTCTGTCTGTTGGCAACCCATCTCATGACATAGGGGTTTATGTTCAGGCTGGTGAGTTTTTCTGCAATACCCAAGTGGGGAATGGTGTTGAAAGCCTTGACGAGGTCAAGGTAGGCTGTGTGAACCATCTTTCCCTCATCTATGGCCTTGGTGACAGTTTCGAAGAAGTCAACCAGGTTTAGTAGGCATGATCTGTCCTTAACAAAGCTGAACTGGATCGGGTCAAGTGTTTGGAGGTTCCCAATGTCTTTTTTAATAAGTTCCATGATGATGCACTCCATAGCCTTGCAGACCAGGCTAGTCAGGCTTATGGGGCGATATTTACCAGGGTCAGTTGTGGCCCCTCCTTTGTGGAGAAGAATAACCATTGTTGTGCAGCATTCCATGGGCACATAGCTAGTGGAGAGGCTGAGGTTGAACAACGTGTTTAGGTGGGGGGTTAGTTTGTTCTGTAGTTCATGCAAGACGAAGCCTGGGATGCCATCTGGTTCCACTGATGCTGCGTTTTTGTCTTTTGAAAGGGCTGTTTTCACCTGTGCGTCTGTGATGTTTGGGACACTGTACTTTTCCGGTATTGTTGTGGGCCCTTTTTGAGGTGAAAGGGGGTGAAGTTTGCACTGACTCTATCTGCCAGGATGTTGACAATATCAGTAGGTTCAGTATATTTTGTGCTATTTTGCACTAGTTCAGTGCATATCTGCAAGTTGCCACTTAGATTCTTAACATACCTAAAGAAGGCTTTGTGGTTATCGTTTGAATCCTTGGCAATTTTTCTTTCAAAGTTAGCCTTGGATGATTACATGAGGGACCTCAGTTTCTTACTGATACTGATCAGGGATGTCTTTCCTTCTTGGGATTTGCTTTTTTTCTGAACTAGTTTCCTCCTCCTATTGTATAGCCTGTGTATTGCAGGCATCCACCAAACTGGTTTCCTTCTCTTAGAGGAGTGAGTCTTGGTTTTGCTAGGGATGGCACAATCCATACATCCTTGTAGGTGCTCATAGAGTGCATTTGTAAAGGTTTCTGCATCTTGGGCTGTGTTATCCTTTAACATGGGGGGCTGTGAAACCACTTCTGTCTTAAGTAAGGTGAAGTTTCCATTAGAAAAGTTTTTTATTGTGGTTTCCTTAGTTGGGGGTGGTGGTGGGGTGTGGACATCCAGAGTGATTAGTTTATGGTCTGATCTAATCAGTGACGGATTGACCTCCAGTGTGGAACACCTGTCGCCCATGTTGCTGATGACCAGGTCCAATATGTTTTCACCTGTGGTAGGGGAGTTTACCAACTGATCCAGGGTGTTTGAGTTGATGAATTCCAGGAAGCACTGGGCCTGGGAATTTGTACTCGAGTAGTTTTCCCAGTGAATGGTAGGGTAGTTGAAATGGCCCAATATCAGGGTGTTTGGTAGGAACTTCATGTTTTCCATTGTCTCCAGAAAGTTGGAGTGGTGGTCCTAGGTGATGGAGGGTGATCTGTAGCAGGCCAGAATTTGCATTGCAGATTTGCCCGATGTTAGTTGCACATGGATGATCTCAGAGGTATCATGCTGCGCCACTAACCTGGAGGTGTAGGTATCCTTGATGAATATGGATACACTCCCTCTTTTTGTGTTTAAGTTCGTGTTCTGCGGCCGAAACGTGTGGTATGAGTTGTAGCCCAGTAGTGCTGGGGTGCTCTCTGGAGCCTTGAACCAGGTTTCAGTTACTGCATAGATGTTGATGTTCTCCATACTGAGGAGTGCTTCAAGCGCGTCCATTTTGAGATTTAAACTCCTGGCATTGAGTAGCATAACCCTCAGTTTTTTGTTAATTGTGCTGTTTACAGAGGTGGGTTTGACTTTTGAGCCTTGCCTAAAAAAGACACTACGGGGGCAGCAAGAGCCTTGGCCAGTATTCGAAAGCCTAGGGGTGACAGGTGCAAGCCGTCTCTTATGAAGCAATGCGGCTTGTCGAGCATGTCGTCCCAGGCTGACAGACACTGGATCTCCTTTGAATGACACCAGAAGCTTAGCCAATTGTTGAAATTGATCAATTTTTCTTTATACTGAGGTATCATTCTTGGTGGGGGCAGGATGCTACTCAGGGTCAGGGTCATACCAGCCTGGGCTACATGATCAGAGAGCTCTTCCATGTCTCTCTTCATGTAATCCAGGGAGGTTCATCTCAGATCATTCACACCAACATGAACAGTGACAGAGTCATATTTGTACTTGTTCTGGAGTGACCCTGAGTGCTTGTGTTATGTGGCGGATTCTGGCTCCCGACAGGCAGCAAACAGTAACCTTTTGCTTATCCAGCCTAGTGAGTGGGATGTCAGTGTGTATGACTATAGAGTCACCTATTAGTGTGTTAGGTATGTTATTTCACCTTAAGGGCTGTGATAGTGTGGCACACTGATTTTGTGTTTTATGTGTTGTCTGGTTTGTGATGGGAAGTGCAGGTTGTTTGGGTGTCTGCTTTGGAGGTCTGTGATGCTTTTGTAGGTTTTTATTTAGAGCCTCCGAGTATGATTTTGTGCATTTATGTGTATTTTTTGCCAGTGCTCTTTTAGTAGGTCTTTGTGTGGCTGGATTTGTGGTGCAAGTGTTAACCTTCTCCTCTTGACTGTCTGATTCCAGTCTTGGGTGGAGACAGCTTAGCTTCCAGTTTGGCTGTATAATTGCATCTTTCGCATATGTTGGTGTTTTGTGGTAGGAGGAAAGGGTTGTCAGTGTACATGAGGCAGTTGTAACATTGCCTCAGGATACCCAGATTCACCAGCTGGACTGGAGAGTGCACCTGAAGTTGCCCTTCCGTCATGCCTGAATAGTAGGGTGAGCTGCTTAGTCGCTTGGTTGGTGAGAGGTGAATAAAGAGCCTTTCCCTTCTGGGCAGTCAGTGTCAGGGTATATTAGTGCTTGCTTTTAGGTCTGAGCAAGTGTTGGGCTGTAAGATGTTTTTTGAGTGCTTAGGTTGAAAGTTAGACTAGTTTCAAAGGAAAAACTGAAGAGGAGACTTAGTGGAGCCGGGAATAATTTAACCGTAGTTAACCGGCACTGCCCAGTGGGCAAAACCGTGCAAACGCAGTTTTTATAGTAGGGAAATGAAAGAGATAGAAATTATCCCAAAACGGCTAATAAACTACTAACTTCAGGGCTGGAACCAGTCCTCCAGGGACAGATAGTTTGCTTAAAGCTCCCCTCTCTCACAGGTGAACAGAGAAACTTCCTTCTATCCAAGTAAGGTATGGGCAACTCAGAAACTAGTATCACAGTCCTGGATTCAGCACTAGCCTGAAAACTGGACTATACTAGCTTAGAAGGGCGGGAAAAAGGGCTTTTTTTGTTTTTTTGAAAAGATAAGCCAAAAACAGTAAAAAATACACTTAAAACAGCTTTAAACAACTACAAACAATCAGAAAAGACTATCGCACTTTAGTGTGTAGCCTAAAACAGTTAAATTATTTAAACAAAAAACAACTTTTTAAAAGTGCAGGCAGTCAAATAAGTACAATATGTGAAAAAAACAAGCTTTTAAATCACAATAAATGCTGGAAAATCTGCGTTTAGGCGGAAAACAGTTAAGTACAGCAAGGAAGTACAGAGAACTGATACTTAATCACTCTAAAGTCTCTCACCGAAGCTAGAAGGCTTGTATCAGTTTAAGGCTTTCTAGTGCTACCCAGTAGGTTAGTTACAGGAAATATGGGAAGCAAGTGCAGATGTGGTCTTTTACCATTGAATTTAAATAGCAGTTTCCAAAGAACACGTGACAAAATCAGCTAATCCAAACCTATAGTAAAGTATGTCCAAAAAGAATGCAGTTATTTTAATCACAAAATGTATTTACAGCAAAGCTTTCGGGTTCCCCTTCCTCAGTGCTGTAGCACTGAGGAAGGGGAAACCCGAAAGATTTGCTATTAATACATTTTGTGATTATACCTAACTGTGTTCTTTTTGGACATACTTTGGTTTTTATTACTGAACACAGCTTGCCACAGTGATTTTCTTTGTGTTTCCTAATGTATAGTAAACCAGTTTTTTATTTTATTTATTTATTTATTTATTTATTTATTTATTTATACTTTGTTTGCCAGGATGGTCCATTGGGCCACGAGGAGTCAGTTTTCAATGGAGTCCTGGGTAGAAAAGCTCCAGAAAAACAAATTACAAAATTACAAGATTATAAAGAATTACAAAATTACAATCTGAGAGTTTGAAAATGCAAGATACTAGCAGCTGCAGTAAATTGGCATTTGAAAGAACAAAATAGAACAAATTATTATTTGCAAAATGTTAATAAATAGACCTATTTAGATAGGCATGACTGAATAGAATCAACAATAAAATTACACATACATTGAAATATATACAGAAATATAAATTTAAGGCCATTTTCCACCACTTTTAATGATAAAACCAAACTCCTCCTATAACTTGAAAGCTCTTAGCTTCAGAACGCTACTAATGGACAACATACCATTTAATCCAGGAAGTGAATTAGCTTCCAAGCACAGTTGCCAATTGTAGCTCTCTGCATTTAAGCTTTTGCTCCCAAACACCACCTTAAACATCAGGAATAAGTTGGTTGAGTATAAAAAACAAAAACCCTTTATTATTTGTATATGATGACTTATGTCTGAGTAGAACATTATCTAAAGAAGTGTACGTAATTGAGACAAACGTGTAAACTTTGTATGGATTTTATGAATAAAAGTTTTTTTGTTTATCCAGTATTGAATTGATCCTGCTGCTTAAATAACTGCAACTGCTGCCTCATATGGAGCTTTTGGTGCTTTATTTAAGTTATTTGTACATGATGACTCATGTCTGAATAGAGCATTGTTATCACTGGAATTATTTATATCGTAGTAGTGTTTATAGATGCGCTTCTTTAAGGCTTGCTCAGTTTTACCCACGTAAAAACAATGACAATAATTGCAGTAGGTGAGATACACAACTTTAGAACTGGAATAGCTTCTGTAATGCAATTTATACTCAAAATCAGTACTTTTCAGTTTCAAGGTGTCACTTATGTGTATATTTACATTGTACACGTTCCACATTTTGACATACCTCTCATTACATAACTAGAAGATGACAAAGGCATTAAATTGGTTCCAACTTTTCTTTCAGGTTAAAATGTCTCTCATACACAAAACGTGGTGCCTCAGCCAGTAACATTCCAATATGAACATCACTAGTGACACATTTTACAGTTATGATCAGCATCCCCCCGATGTTGAATGGTGTAGCTTGACAGGCAACTGCATTGACCAATGGTTTGGAATTCAAACACAGTGGAGATGATGGGGCCCCTTTTAATGAACTGGATATTACAACCTGGTTGAACACAGTACCCGATGGCGTTAACAGAATTCCTGCTCCATCAACAGTAAGTGCTTCATTTAAAGAACAAATGACTATTAGACAAAAAGTTTTTTGAAATGCTAGTCACTGCAAGTTTATATGTTATACCTAGCTTAATGTCTAGTTATAAAGCTTGTCCCCAAAGGAATTAAAGTTTCAAAGTTTCCAAAGAGGCTCTTAGAAAACAATGAGCTTTTGAATGAATTATTGGCAGCTGTTGATAATTCTGGTCTTAACATTGTTGAAATTTCAATCAAATTTATTAAGAAAGAGCTGCTTAAACTTTCTAAATACTTTCATACACTTGATTTGGCTCTGAAGCCCAATTTATTTGTATTTTACCAGAGTACAGTGAAATTTTTCTTAAGGTCAAACAACATTTGGTTCACCTCAAGGATTTCAAACATAAGAAGTTGTTGAGGAATGACCTAGATGATGGCAGAGCTTATCCCATACCTTGTGCTAAAAAGGTCACAAATCATAGATTACATCACTCAGATCAAGGGGACCTACGAGATATTATGGCTACTTGAGTTTCAACAGTTGATTACGTACATGATCTAGCATAAGGTGAGGGTAACTGTGAGGGTCTTTTAGACCAGTCCAATTTTCTTCCCCTACAAAGGTCAGACAGGTTAGCCAGCAGGATGGGTTATCAACAAGATGATTGTTGGGTACAGACCACTTCCTACCATCCTCAGAGACAGCAATATACAAAAATTGCCAACCCAAGAATTCCAGAAGCCAGATGTGAATTTTTTCTCTTGTGAAACTGTTCACTTTCATTATTTGTGTGTTTTTTCTACTGTTTCTGAAAACCAGTACTCTTAACTTCTAAAGACGTTAATATATTTAATTAGTCACATGGAGGTTGAACAAAAGTATTTTGATTTATTGATGAATGGTTTTACTTTTGTTCCCACTTTTAGGTATGATATCGCGGGTTTATTAGTAGATTTGAAATTGTTCACTAGAAAGTTACATTTTAAAGTTTTGTTTCAGGATTCACCTAATTTGCAACTACAAGGTAAAAGCTTTGGTAGAGCTAGCGCTTTTAACCCTTCACTCTAGTCTGCCTTGCAGGTGTATGAAAGGCAGCGTGAAAACTATTTTAGATCATGTACTTGTCAAAGGAAAAATTAACTTCAAAAAGATCAATACATGGCAGGTTCAGGTTAAGGCACTTTAATCTTGCAGCAAGGAGACAAAAACATTCTAATACAGAGTTTGTCTAACTAGAATCAGGAAGTGCAGGTATTTTTTATACATTTTCTAATAAGACATTGCCTACCAAGCTGACATAGCAGATCACAAGTTTTAACATCATTACTTCATAGCAGCTGTTTGTTCATAATTTTCTGCTTGCACTATCAGTTTTATGAAAAACTTCCTCAGAAAAACAATATGGCCTTGGCGACCACCGGTTAGTTACAGCTTCCCACTATATTATGTTACCATTCAAGGTACTATGTCTAATTCGAGCACAAAGCAAGTACAGATTCTTCAAGCAGTCTTTGTTTGATGTATCTCTTCTTTTCTGCAGCTGTGCATGTTCTCATAACATGAACAAGGCTGATTGTTCATATTCAATCATATTATAGAAAACAGTATTGTTCTATTCATTCATTTCCTGACCTAGCATATAATCACCTGCTTCTCAAGTACATTTCCAAAAAGGCATAAACATGAATATTGCTGTGCTAGCAATTACTAGGTCAGGGGGCATCTTGCAAGTTTCAAAAAGTATCTTATAATTTCATACAGAATTAAGCTATATATAAAATAGAATGAAAATGTGTTAACACTTTTAGCATCTAATAAGCACTAAACATATACATAAATGCATATTTTTCTGACATTTCCCCCGTTAATACTTTTTATTCTATTTTCAAAAGCATAAACAGTTTGCTTCTTCTCCTAACCTCTTCCATTCAGGATTTGCAGTTTAGAGAGTCATTTAGTTTAGACTTATGAAAGCATTCCACTTTTCAACAACTCTTCAATTTCAGTGCTTTGATACAAAGTCTCAGAAACTGACATGTCTATAAAATCTTTGATTAACTTTTTCATGCAGGGAATACCACAACAAATGCATGCTCCTAATAGGAGTAATCCCACACAAATGGCAATCAGGATGTTCATTAGGATGGAACCCCACTCCCCAAACAAATTCTGGAAAAAGTCTGTCAGAGGGTTTGGACCTGGTTTGGTCATGGTCGACACTTGCTGGATCACCTCAAGATGGTCATTTATCTCATGCTGGTTGTCAGGAATATACGAACAGCATTCTTCTTTGATTAAAGTGCACGTACCACCTCTCACCGCTAGGGTGAAGTCGAGAGCCATGAGGTTTTGTAGCACCACAGTTCTTATAGCATTCAGTTCATCAGTCACTAATTCGAGAGCAGAAAAAGTTGCATTGCTCATAACTTCGAGAAGTTTGGACAGTTTTCTCAGCTCCCAAATCGATTTTACTGTGCGATATGCAGGGGCTATGCCAGCCCACGATATAATAGTGTCACTCAAGTCCATGTGTGTCAGTTTATCTTTGTTCTTTACGGAATTATGGTTTCTCCATCCTGCTTTGATTCATCCCACTGGATTCTCGGGTCTCTTGATTGTATTTCCAGGTTTATTGCTGACCTCTCTGACGTTTCGAATTTTCCCTTGAGGCAAAGCTGCAGTGTGTCGTATGGCCAGAACCAGGTAACCCAAAAAACAACAGCCGGACCAATTCTCAGGTAACCATTTGTATGCCTTTTTCCCACAAATAAAATAACAGTTCTCTACTTTAGTATTGATATAAGCTTGCCCTGCATGAAACATTTTCTTATCAATGATAGAAAGCTGCTTTAAAAGAACAGGATTATGTTGTACTTCACTAACAGTTTTATGTAATTTCTCAAAATATGCATCACAATTTGTATCACAAATAGTTTCTGCCTTACTGGCCTTAATATAACATTTATAAGAAACAGTCACATTGCAATTGCTCCAACCCACCTGAATAGTGTCATTTTTATAAAAACATACAACTCCCTTTTGTGTAACAGGTAGGTACAATGCTATTTTGTCTTGTGATTTTACAGGTGTAGTATCAAAGATCAAATTTTCCCAGGTCTCATTGACCCCTAGGGGGACAGCAGTCATCAATAATCCCCCGTATGCTGTTGGTATAGCTGTGCAAATCCAGCAGTTCGAAACATTAAAAGTCTCAGCATACACATATTTAATTGCTTGATAAATGTTAAAGTTTGGACGCCAGTCTATGAGTAATGCATCACGTTTGTTCAGTTCAACTCGTGTGGCTGAAAAAAGGAAGGGCCACAGCAAAAAGATCATTGTTATCAGTATAGCGAACAGGATGATCATGCAATTTTTCTGAGGTTGTTCTGCATCTCTGTTTACTCTATACCTGGTCATTTTGTTCTCGTTGTATAACAGTAGCAAGATTTTTGTCCAGTTCAAAGTTTTTGACCAGTTTGCAGTGCGTCAAATGGATCCAAGACGTACGTTCAGCTATCTTGACTGCAGTGGGTGTTGCCAACAAAACTTGGAACGGTCCTTCCCACTTCGGTGAGCTCCAATTTCTTTTCTTCACAACTTTCACCCAGACCCATGCGCCTGGTTGTACGGCCTCCGATGGTCTGGTCTGATCTTTATCTGAAACAGAATTTAACTGTAGAAGTCTTTTGTTATTCAATAACCTCCTCATATACTCTGCCAGTGAACTGTCGGCCTCCTGATCTGCAGGCATGAGAAGTTTTCACTGAGGTACATAATATGCCCTCCCAAATAATATTTCAGAAGGAGTTAACCCCTTTGCATTTGGAACAGTTCTCATACTCAACAGTGCCAGAGGCAGACAGTGCACCCAGTTCTTCTGTGTCTCACTAATCAATTTTCTAAGCTTATTTTTCAGAACCCCATTATGTCTCTCTACTAATCCTGCAGATTGGGGGTGGTATGCACAATGGTTCTTTAAAGAAATTCAGAAATATCGACTCAACTGTTGTATGGTTTGATTTACAAAGTGTGTGCCATTGTCACTGTAGATCTTTTTCGGTATGCCAAATCTAGGAATAATTTCTTTAACAAGGACTTTTGCACCAGTAGCTGCATCTGGATTTTTGGTCGGAAAAGCTTCCACCCATTTAGAAAACATATCTATAATGACAAGACAGTACTTTTTATTTTCGCATTTGTTTAGTTCTATGAAATCCATACAAATAGTATGGAACAGATACGGTGGTGTAGGAAAACTCCCTTGCTTAGGCTTCACCGCCCCTTGTGCATGATGCCTGTTGCAAACATGGCATGTTGCACAAAATTTTTTTGTGTAGTTTGTAAATCCATACATCGTAAACACTTGATTCACTAACTGTACCATCCCCCCTTTTGAGACATGGCACTGCCCATGGCTCAACAAAGCTGCATATCTAAACAAGTTAGATGGCAAAATTGGTTTTCCTTCCTTGGAGATGTACAGCCCTTTCTCAAGAATTGCTCCTCGTTTTTCCCATTTCTGTTTCTCTATTTTCGTAGTAAGTGTCTGCATTGTTTTTAACATTTCTAAATCTAAAATCTCAGAAGGTTGTAATTCCTCAATCAAAAGAAATACTTCTGAAGCTGTAGCTGCCTGCTTTGCAGCTGTGTCAGCTCTCGCATTACCTTTTGAAATCCTATCCTGTTTGGTATGAGCTACGCATTTGCAAATAGCTACTTTTTGAGGTAACTGAATAGATTCTAACAAATCTAAAATAATTTGCGCATGATTAATCGGTTTACCAGTAGATGTTATCATTCCTCTATTCTTCCACTGTTGTGCAAAAACATGTACAGTAGAAAAAGTGTACTGGCTATCAGTAAAAATGTTTACACATTTACACTCTGCTAAGGTACATGCCTGTGTCAAGGCAATCAGTTCTGCTGCTTGTGCAGATAAGTTGTGTGGTAAAGACTTCACTTCTAAAATCTCAGTAACAGAAACTACTGCATACCCTACTAAATTCTGTCCTGTAGGACCCTTTCTGCATGAGCCGTCCACATAGTATGTCACCTCGGCATTATCCAAGGAAACATCCATAAGATCTTTTCTAGGTAGTGTCTTTTGCTCAGTCTCCTGCAGGCAACAATGTGGTGTGCCATCCACAGGGGTTGGGAGCAAGGTTGACGGATTCAAAGTTGTGCATCGTTCAATTGTCATATGAGGTTGGCTCAACAGTATAGTCATACAAGAAAGATGTCTAGCAGGAGAAACATATGCTACTTTTTCTTGCTGTAAAATAATCGTGACTGCATGAGGCACTCTCAATGTGAGAGGGTGGAACAACACTACTGAGGCCGAAGCCTGCACTGCCATTGCAGCTGCGACTACTGCTTGTACACAGTGGGGCAGAGATCGCGCCACTGGGTCTAGCTGTGATGAATAGTAAGCTATGGGGCGTTGCTTGTCCCCATGTTGCTGTGTCAATACTGATGATATATAGCTTTGCTTACAATCTACAGTTTGGAAAAAACGTTTATGATAATTTGGTAATCCTAAAACTAATGAAGATGCTATCAATTGCTTCAGTTTGCAGAAAGCTGATTCTGCTTCTGGTGTCCATTGTAATAAATCTTGTGCTGCCATAGATTTCTTGTATATCAAGTTGATCAATGGAGCAGATTCCAAGGCATAGCTTGGAATCCAACTCAGACAAAAATTAGTCGTACCTAAGAAGGACATCATTTCTTTCTTGGTAGTCGGTTTAGGTGCTTGTAAGATTGCTATTTTTCTGTCTTCATCTAATATTCTGCCTTCTTTGGATATTACATATCCTAGGTATTTAACCTGATTTTTCCAAAGTTGCAGTTTATTTTTGTTTACTTTGTATCCTTGAGTGGCTAAAAATTGTAGTAATGCTATGGTATCCTCTCTGCATTCTTGCTGGGTGGGTGCTGCCAGCAGAATGTCATCTACATAAAGTAAAATTTGGCTGCCTTTCGGTGGGATAAATCCCGCCAGGTTACTTGCCATTTCCTGTGCGAATATTGTTGGGCTTTCACAATATCCCTGTGGTAGTCGCGTATATGTGTACCTTTTCCCCTGAAATGTAAATGCAAACCAATGTTGGCTGTCAGGGTGTATCGGTATTGAGAAAAATGCATTGCTAATATCTACCACAGAAAAATACTTCTGTTGAGGTTTTAGATCATTCAATAAGGTGTGTGGATCTGGCGCCATAGGTGCTCTGGGTATTACTGCATCACTTACAGCTCGTAGATCTTGGACCATACGCCATTCTCCATTTGCTTTTCTAACAGGAAATAAGGGTGTGTTACATGGTGAATCGGGAGATTCTACCAGTACTCCTTCCTTAAGTAAGGCTGCTATTATAGGTTTGATTCCTACTTCTGCATCCTTTCTCAAGAGATACTGTCTTTTTTGTGGTCTAAATGCTGACTTTGGCGTGATTGTTACTGGTCCTGCTGTACGAATAAGCCCTACATCTGATTTCCCTGTTGACCAGAGAGTTCCTGGTATGTTTCGTAAGGCTTTCTCTTCCTCTTCTAATAAGAGTGCTAATCAGCTGTCCTCGCTAGACTGTAGGTGCACAGCTGGGTGTGTCTGTGTTATCCAATTTAACTTCTGCTTTTGTACTCCCTGTTCGGATAGCTCTAGTTCTGTCTGTTTTTCCCACCTTGTGACTTTTTCTCCTAGGTCTGCCTACTTTACATTCTTGTCCTTAGTTAAACTAACATGTTGTAGTCGATTAGATTTATAAAGTGCAAAGAATTCCAGGGGCAATGAACAGCTAACTACACTGTTCCCCTCTGTGTCCCAGTACAGATTACGTAACACTAATCTGTTTGCACGGTTTTTAAACAGTTCTTGTTCATATTCCCTATCAGGTCCTGGTGTGCTGCAATAATACAGAGTACAATGCAACAAATGTTGTTCATCAGTGTCAAGGGAGGGGGACTACGTTCATCAGTTCTTCGGTTACTGCCCCTGGACCAGTCGTAACCAAGTCCTGGCTGTACCTGTAAAATGTTTCACCCTCCGATCGCACTACAAAAGTATCCATTTGTCGCTGTGCCTCCATACCTTGCATAGTTGGAACTACTACTATGCCAAAAATCTGCATAAGATCTTTGCCCAAAAGGTTTACTGGGCATTTTGCAGAAACAACAATTTTGCTTTTCTGGGTCATCCCTAAAACATGGTCAGTTATTGCTATGTTATGGAAGAGTGGCTCCCGATACAGCTGCCCATTAGTTGCTTTCACTAATATATAGTCAAGTGATTCTGAATTTTCTGGTAGTTTGGAAGGATATATCAGGGTCCGTGATGCCCCTAAGTCAAACAAAAATTTTACTTCCCTCCCCTCTACCAGAAGTGTAACTTCTGGTTTCGTGTCTGCTAAGTAGAGCTCTAGGCTCAATAAGGCTAAGTCCAAAATTTCATTCTCTTCACTCTATGTGACTTCTTGCACATCCTCTATTTCTCCCATCACATCCTCTGTTCCCTCTATCACATTCACATTTGTCTTTTCTTGGTTATTTCTTTCTAGTGATTCCTGACTACCATATAGTCAGCCCTCACCCTCCTTATCTTCCGTGGCTACCTTCTTATTTTGCTTGCAATCCCTTGCCAAATGTCCCTTTTTTCCTCATTTAAAGCATTCACCCCTTTTCTTTCTCTCTCCAAACTCTTCTGATCGCTTATCAGATTGTTTGTTTCCCTGGGCATTTTTCTTGCCCTTTTTTTCGGACTGTACTACAAAGACTTCTGCTCCATCTTCTACTGCAAATACTTGGGTTTTCTTTTTCTTTTTGCTATTAAAATGCCTTTCGGCATGTCTTGCATATTCAAGTAAGGACTGTAATCTACTTGTGCGGTGATCTACCATGTGTTTTGTAATAAAACTACTGATAGGTGCAATACTCCCTTTCAAAAATGCATTCTTTAGCTGCTGCTCATATGGGGAATCATGTGTTTGGTCTTCAGGTACCTGCATTCCACAATGGTTATTAAAACATTCTAGTAATCTAGCAAAATATCTATCAACAGTTTCACTTTCTTGTTGGATGCATTGATTAATGCAAGTCCAGTCTGCCCTAGGCTTCCATTTTTCAGAGATTCGGTCTATCAGACCTTTCACTCTGTTATCCAGCTCTGCGTTACTATATGGGAGTGGCTTATGTTCTGCGTCACGGGGATTCCAGTTGCCACTGATCATGTGCCAATCTGGACCTACGATTTGTCTGACTACTTTTTCTACTACTTCTCCGTTTAAATGGTAACTTAACCTCATGTCCTGTAAATCTTCTAAGAACATTCTAAAATTAACTTTTGGATGGGGAATCCCCTCTGTGGCTTTCCGGATGTCTTCCGGTGTCCACGGTCTATATACTAGGATAGTCGGGTCCTGCCCTGCCTGAGGATTTGGTACTTCTATGAGCGGACATATCTCTTCTTCACTCATAGCTTGTGAGTTTTCATTCATTTGATATAACTCTATATCCCCTCTTGTTTTATGTGTTCGAGACCTAGTCTCGACAGGATCTCTGACAAACGGTTTTGGTTTCGCAGGGACAGTTGCGGTATAGCCGAGGTGGATCAGCTTGTCCACTCACTTCATATTCTGGTAAGGGAAGCGGAGGGGCTGATGCTATTACCAGGTTATTATCTTCTTTATCTAAAAACATTGCTTTTGAATTTTTAATCTTTTGTTCCCTGCGGTTTGCTTCCTCAAGCCACCTGTGTGCCTGGGGAATGCCTAATTGACGTTGCTTTTTTATCTGACCTTTTGCGTCAATTTTGAGCTGTTTGACAAGTGTAATAAGCGAAGATTTTTCTAGTTTGCCATCAAATTCATATTTATTAACCCATTTTGTATAGTACCTAACATTGTCGACACGTTGTAATTGCATATATTTTGCATCTTCGGTTAATGGTGGGTCTCGGGATCTTTTTGTGCACTTATTTCCCATGTTGTCCTCACTTAGTTAAAGAAAAATGTTATGTAACCCTTCTTATCACATGGTACCACGATTTCTCTTTTTCACAGTTTATCTAGAATAACTGTCTACCTATTCTGTTTCCCTGATCTATGACAAGACAGCAATCTTTTTGTCCCTGATCTATACTTTACAGATCTCCCTGACAAAACAAATACTGTAACAAGTCCCTGATCTAAAACAGAAAAAAGGTAAATTCCTCCTTACCTGAACCTCCTTGATTGACTACTGCACTGGGGCCGTCGACTCATCCTCCAATCGCAGATCAGAAAGAGTGGCCGGCCTCTTTTGAACGACAATTTAGTCGGAGGTCTTTCAAAGCAGAAGAACCGATGTGGTCTCTTCCCCGTATGGTTTCATGCCACCGGGCTCATCTGACCTGAGTCAGAGCGAGAGTCTCTGGTCTGAAGGATCAAATCTGTCAAAGGAAAAATTAACTTCAAAAAGATCAATACACAGCAGGTTCAGGTTAAGGCACTTTAATCTTGCATCAAGGAGACAAAAACATTCTAATACAGAGTTTGTCTAACTAGAATCAGGAAGTGCAGGTATTTTTATACATTTTCTAATAAGACATTGCCTACCAAGCTGACATAGCAGATCACAAGTTTTAACGTCATTACTTCATAGCAGCTGTTTGTTCATAATTTTCTGCTTGCACTATCAATTTTCTGAAAAACTTCCTAAGAAAAACAACGTGGTCTTGGCGACCACCGGTTAGTTACAGCTTCCCAGTATATTATGTTACCATTCAAGGTACTGTGGCTAATTCGAGCACAAAGCAAGTACAGATTCTTCAAGCAGTCTTTGTTTGATGTATCTCTTCTTTTCTGCAGCTGTGCATGTTCTCATAACACGAACAAGGCTGATTGTTCATATTCAATCATATTATAGAAAACAGTATTGTTCTATTCAATCATATTATAGAAAACAGTATTGTTCTATTCATTCATTTCCTGACCTAGCAGATAATCACCTGCTTCTCAAGTGCATTTCCAAAAAGGCATAAACATGAATATTGCTGTGCTAGCAATTACTAGGTCAGGGGGCATCTTGCAAGTTTTAGAAAGCATACTGCAGTTTCAAAAAGCATCTTATAATTTCATACAGAATTAAGCTGTATATAAAATAGAATGAAAATGTGTTAACCCTTTTAGCTTCTAATAAGCGTTAAACATATACATAAATGCATATTTTTCTGACATACTCAATTACATACAAAGGGGGCCTGTAATTAAATTAAAGATGAACTTTATTAATGAAGGAGTTCATGAATAATAATGATACAAGGATTATGAACCCTGACAAAGGTGATGGAGTGGTTATCACAGATTCTATTGATTACTTGGGCATAATGTATAAATTACTCAACAACGAGGCTGAGTATGATAGGATCTCCAGGAATGAGATCAATATTGCTCATCATAGAACTGACTTGCTCTTAAAGGACCTTCTGGATCAGGACGCCATAGAATATACCCTTAATAGATTTTTTGAGTATGGAATGTCTGGTGATTCCAGTTATCTTTGGCGTCCCAAAGGTCCACAAAAAATGTGGATAATCACCCTCTATGCCCCATAGTTTAAGTGCTAGGCTCCAAAACTTACCCATTAGCATTTTTACAAAATACAGTTATATTCTACATGATTCCTGGGATGTTTTAAGGTCCTTAAAATGAATTGTATCATGAGCAATGGTTATATGTCACAATTTTTTCTTGCATACTCCGTTCTATTGGTCCTGAGTGGTTCAGGGACGTGTGTGTAGCCTGTGAAGGTGTATCAAACAATCAAGTAAATATTCTGGTGGACTTTATGGAGATGGTATTGTGCAACAATTTTCTATTCTATGAGGGTGACTATTTTAAACAACTTTCAGGTGTGCCCCTTTATGCTGGTATGGTGCTTTGGCATTGGGAAAGGAAGCATGTTTTTGTGTTTGATTATGTGCATTTATTTGGTACTTAGTTCCTTTTTCTGGATGATATTTTCTCATTTGGAAAGGAACTGTGATTGAATTTGCAACAGTTTATTAAATTCTTAAATGCAGCTACTGAATTTTTAAAATTCACATATTCCTTTTTCCTAGAGAAGATTAATTATCATATTATATTACATTGGAAATTTTTTTCACTCCTGTTTAGAAAGCCAACATATTCTAATGTTTTTTTTACATTACTATCCGGCACAGAAAAAAGTTTGGTAAAGGGGAAGATGATCCGTATTTCAAGAATAGTTTCTTGTGACACGCAGTTTCCTCTAGAAATAGACACATTCATTGAGATGTTCATCAAAAGAGGTTACCCCTTGAAGCTTCTCAACTAGATTAAAGAGGAAGTTCATAAAAAAAATTATATGATAGTTTGTTTTCCTTTGTTAGGTTTAGGCCTCCAGGCTACTTTGTTTAATCTGAAGGAAATTAAATATGTCCCATGAATCAGTTTGATGAAACAAATCATGATTAATAACTGAAAAGTCATCACTAGTTATGATAGCATTGGAATATTTCTGGGGAAAAACTACATTTTGTGTACAAGAGGTATTTTAACCAGAAATAGAAAAGTTGGAATCAGCTGATAATTTTATGCTTTTGTCATCTTCCAGTTTTCTAATAAGTGGTATCACAATGTGTAACGTGTATGTGTCTTTTGGCTTTTCCTGGTTAGGGGTCGCCACATTGGAAATTCGGTCCGCTAATGATTGGCAGTTGATTTTTACGTGCCGAGTTGCCAGCCCTGGCGCACAACCTTCAACGAAGGTACGCCCATTCACGCATGACTCCACGCAGAAGACGTACTAGCTGAGAATTGAACCAGACAGCATCTTACTGTGAGGCGACAACGCTACCACAGCACCACCATCACAATGTGAAACGTGTGCTCAATGTAAATATATACATACAGGTGACACCTTGGAACTAAAAAGTATGGTTTTTGAATTTAAATTGCATTACAGATGAGATTGCAATTCTTCTAAAGTTGTCTGTCTTGCCTACTGAAATTATTGCCATTGTTTTTATGTGGATAAAACCAACTGAGCCTTAAAAAAGCGCATGTACGAACACTACTATGACTTAAATAATTCCAGTGATAACAGTGCTCTATTCAGACATAAGTCATCATGTACAAATACTGAATTGTTTTTATTTTTTTGTACTCAAACAGTTATTCCTGATGTTTGAGGTGGTACTTGGGAGCAAAGGCATGAATACAGACAGCTGCTATGGCAACTGCAGTTGGAAGCTAACTCACTTCCCGGATTAAATGGTATGTTGCTTATAAGCAGCGTTCTGAAGCTCAGTGCTTCCAAGCAATAGGAGGAGGTTGGTTTTATCATTAAAAGTGGTAGATATATGGCCTTAAATTTATATTTCTGTATATATTTTAATATATGTGCAGTTTTATTGTTGATTCTATTCAATTATGTCTATTTAAATAGGTAAGTTTATTAACTGGTTTGCTGTAGGTTAGGATTAGCTGATTTTGTCACTTACTCTTTGGAAACTGTTATCCAAGTTCAATGGCATTTTATTTATGTACATTCTAATGAAGTCCCGTAGAAAGGGATGAAAGGGATTAACTTATAATACAGTAAACAGGTTTGATTATTTATTGTGATTCTTTGAACTTTGTATTATACCGGCCTGCTAAGCGTCCGGACTACTGTGAGATTTGTTGAAGCACGAAATAAAGAATATGGCGTTCACTTGACGTCCACACTGCTTAACTTTCTATGGAATAAAACCTATCATGGAGGTTAAGCAGGACATACCTGCATACATATGCATATATATATATATATATATATATATATGGATCCCCTTCAGAAAGTCAAACTTTTAAAAGCTTGACTTTCATATGGCCGAGACCATATGATCGAACTTTTAAAAGTTTGATTGGTCTGAATGGGGACCTCCATAGAGCGCAGAACAGGAAGATTTCCTTTTACTGCAATGTAGTGCAGTCTTGGAGTTTTTATATTTAAATCGCGGGGGGTATGCATGGTGCAGCAGGTCTTGCCCCCTGCTAGCACTGTTTTTTTTTTTTTTTTCACATTTTTGAACATTCAAATGTTCGATCATATGGTCTTGGGCATATAAAAGTTGAGCATCTGGGTGTTCGATTATGTGAAGTAGATCCATATATATATATATATATATATATATATATATATATATATATATATATTCAAGGCAGTCCATCACAGCCTTCAGTGTCTTCCAAACTGATCCCAGTACTCTTGCTTTGGCCACACCCCTGTGCACTGCTATAAGTTGCATGTGCTATAACTGTTCTGACACACTATATCACAGTGTGGCAGCTGTGGGCACTGTCTGTGTCTGGTGTACTGACGCCTCATCATCTCCTTTTACATGACATACTGTATGAATATTAGCACAATGTCAGGAGACCTGCACGCAATGACAGTACCTCTCAACTGTCAAGATTTTGACAGAATGGTCAGATTTTTGCCTCATATTTTTGCTGTGTTCTTACTAAATTTTATGTTTTTCTGGTAAATTTCTGGGCATTGAAGTCATGAAATGATGACAGACTTTTGAGTTGAAGACTTAATATCCTTCAGAAAATACATGCTAATACAAAAACTGTTGTTATATCTACTTTCTGAGTTTGCAAGAGCAATATTTAAAATCTGTCTTGATTTTGGTTCTTTGAACCCTAATTATGTCTGGGTTTGTCCAGGTTTCTTGCACTAAGGTTTTGAGAGGTATAGTGTAAGACTAAGGCTGATCCTGGCTGTGTTCTATTTATCTTGTCAAGTTAAAGACCCTCAAGGACTGCCACCCCTATTCTAGTTCCCTGTGCACTTTCATTATGAATCTTCACAGAACTAGAACCTCCCTTAACAGCTCCCCATGCCCTCTCAGGATGAACTCCCTCCTACAGGACAGGAACCTGTCATGGAAGTTACTTTTGTGCTTCCATGTTATTACTCCCCCAGCCTATCAGTCTAAAGTCACACACTGTGCATTGTTTACATACATACACACACACACACGCACACACACACACACACACACACACACTTTCTGTATATGTCTAAAGATAGAATGGACAAATTGTCAAAGACCATATGGTCGAGACCATATCATTGAAAATTCAGTCCGTCAAACCATTCTGAGATCACCTTAAAGTAGGGATCAGGAAATGTGCCATTTTCCCCACTGTAGTGCAATCTTGGAGTTGGTGTATATATATATATATATATATATATATATATATATATATATATATATATATATATATATCTATATATAAAATTAGCAAGGGTTGGGTGGGGCACAGTCCCCCATGTGGTGGGTGCTGGGGATCTTTCCCCCTGCAAAAGTATTGTTTTTGTTGTATGCAACTGTCTGAGTTTGAATTTTTTTTTCCACAGACTGAATTGTCGTTCATATGGTCTCAACTATATGGGTTTCTACAATCGACAATTTGTCCGTTTAATCTTTTGACATAGACCCGTGTAGCTGACTTGTCACCTTCAATAATGACTAAAGTTCTAAGGTCCATTACCAGTTATGCTTTCTGTTCAGATTTCTCTACAAGGCAATACAGTCTGATAGCCACTTTATTCTCACTCTCTGTTATACTTGGTATAACTTAGTCCATGCTTTGGATGAGACATTAAACTGTGTCTCCAACTGCCTGACATAGTGGTAGCTTAGGTAGATATAAAAGATCCCACAGCACTTATTAAAAAGGGTAGGGGAATTTCTGATGTGTCCTGGCCAAATTGCCCTTAGTCAGTATGAACACCACCTTGGGTCTCTGCTGAAGAGGCCATTTGCCTTGTGGGACTAAACCCAGTCAACAAAAAGTAAAAAAATAGTCTCCTGCAAAATGGTCACTGAGTTTGTATTTCACTAAAATATGGTTCACAGTGCTGCTATCATGCTGATGAGTTGATTTGGTGTGACTATGAATTTCATCAGTAAGCCTTACTCTGTTTTATGGGGCCTATCTGTGGTCATGCATGGGCTAGGGAGTCATATTGGTGCACGTGTTTGTGCAGCGTGGCCATGGTAATGCCCTCTGTCTCATGTTACTGACCACATGCATCATGGTAGTATTAATAGTCATCACTCTACACTGCTGCCTGTCTATGCACAACATGTACTGTCTGTCCTGTCGATGCACATCATGTGGTGTCTGTCTTGTCAATGCACATTGTGTGGTGTCTGTCCTGTCCTTGCACATCGTGTGCTGTTTGCACCTGCTGTTTTGCATTCTGCCTACAATTTTAGCTCTGTACTTAAGATGAGTGGGTATGATCTCGGGTGAACCAGAGCCTGCCAGGGCTCCTACCTGGTGTAGTGAAGAATAAAAGATCTTTTTATATTTGCTGCGCATAAATCACCTGGAGCACCTGTAGGATAACTATTAGGAACCCCCTTTATAAAGTAGATGTCTGGCACCAGGTTGTGAGGACAGCGAGTGATGCCACTGGCATCATCTGCTCTAACGAGCACTACTGGCATAAGTCAGTAATCAGAAGAAGCAGTGCTCAGACCTTTTCTGACATTGTGAGAAGAAAGCACATGCTTATTATTGTAAGAATGATGATCTTGCACTGTCATTGTACAGTGGACATAGCACATGAGGTGTAATTGCATAGTTTGTCTAACCTCAATGAACAATGTGTAAATGAAATGGTCTCCTAAAAAATTCTCACCACAATTTCTATTGCATAAAACATGGTTCATAGTGTAGCTATTATGAAAATAGCATATGATGTGCTCTTTATTGTTTTTTTTCCAGTGCCTCATAAGATTAAAGACTGACAGAAAAAGCAGACCAGACCTCATTAGACTCTGGGGTCTGTTTTCACTGATTTAATTCTGTAATAAAAGTGTAGAAATATTGATGAGCATTTATCTTTCTGTTTTTTTTTTTGTAATATATTTATTGCTTATGTATTATTTGACACTGCTATTGTTTTTCCCCTTATAAATGTAATAGTGCAATAAAATGTACCTCATATAACTGAAGCATAGTACCTTACTGATCATTTTAATTAAAATGATGTTATTGCCAAAAGTTTTGTTGGTAGGTTTTTCTCCATTTCAGTTTCTTTTACTGATTTATTAAGTCATACCGCATATCACCGACAATTTATATTTGTGACAATTTTCCTCATTTGCAATTGCCTTTATGTTTCTTTGCTTTTCTCCAGTTATCTTCTTTTTCCTATAGAATTGGCTATGGTGTAGGCAGAGGTGAGGCAGGAGTCGCCATGCTCTTCTCTGGGCTTTGCACTGACAGCTGGGTCATCAGCTGTTCTTAGCAGACCTACTTCTTTGCATTGTGTCAAAGGTGATCCTGTGAAAGGTGACATGGAGTACTCGCTGATAGTTTATATTCCTGCTTGTCCTATGTGCTTGCAGAGATAACCAGCTAGCCAGGCCTGGTCATTGGGACACTGGAGCTAGAGTCTCTCCATAATGTCAGCCATGGAGGTGACTGACTTCTGAGTTGGATCCCCTCTGTGCTGACTTGGCAGACCTTCCTCACCCCTCCTTATCCCCTTAATTTCTCCTCAGCCTTTCCTGTCACCTTGATCCATGGTTGCTCTCCAGTCCTGCCCATCACCATTTATCCACCCTCTTGCAAAGTGCATATCTTCTTTGTTTCTGCATTATTTGTAACTACATCCCCATCAGTCTTTGTCTGTGTTGTATCTTTATCAGTCTGCCCCGTATTCCTTCCCCACACCTTCTTTCCTACCCATACCTTCCTCATGTTACCTTCCAGTATGCACATCTTCATAATTTAACACTCTGTGTTTGGAGATTTCAGGCATCTGTTCTGCACTTAGATGTACAACTCCTTGAAGTAAGTATGGAGATATCCAATATTATCTCCAACAAACATTCCTGTGTAGGACCTGTTGCTAAACTAAGCTGAATGTTTTGTAAATTTATTTTGCGAAGAACCTCAACCTGCATTATAATCCTCATGTACTTCCTAGCAGTTGTTTAAGAAAGTGAAGTAACGGATAGATCGGTAAGTGAGTAAATTCACAGTGTTGCAGCAGGTACTTTTCTGAATCATCATAAAAGTGTGTGTTAATGGTTAATTAACATTACCTGAACTGTTGTGTGATATCTGAACTGTCTGGTAGCAAGGTTAAGGTTAAAAGCTTTAGTTCCCTCATTTGTTTCCTGTGACACCATGAGTATATCATTACAGCATACATTGCTTCCAGGCCACCCTGAAAAGGGATCTTGTGTCCAGTGGGCCTACCTCTTGAACAAATATTAGTAAACATAAAGTTTTGAGAGAGTGGGAACAAAGTCCCTATGCAGGAGTTGTAGAAGGACTTGCAACCATTAAAAAACTGTTTTATTGGCTTAGTGAAACAGGAGTCTATTTCAATTCTTCTATTTATCTGCTATGGAATGTGTAGACCATACATTACAAGGATTTGAAAGAACCCCTAAGCTAAAATTCAGTATGAGTAAAAGAAATACAATATTACTACTTCATTATATAGATGAAAGAAGACTGATTCAAATATAAATAGGACTGGAAAACAAATAAATCTTAGATTGTCTGAAAATATTGAAGTTTTGAAAGAAATAATTCAGACTTGGAATAAGATGTAGTTTACATTCGAGGAGAGACTTGATATTTTTTACAAGTGAAATCACATCCTTAATGCCAAATAAAGCACACATGAACAAATTAAATAAAATCTTTACAGATTTTATTTGATATGCAAAATAAAACAAATTATTGTTTAACATCATAATAGATCATGGAAAATGAAGGATTAGGACTCATGGATTGTAAGTTGCGGCATCTCTATTCAAAATTATAATATACTTGAAAGATGTAATTTGTTACAAAATGAACAATAATACACAAACATATATACAGTGAAGAAGCATTTAGAATATCAATTCAGTTTTTCAATATTATACACAATAAAATGTAAATATTAAACAATTATATGCATGAGTACATTTCTGCTCAACTGTATTCTAAACATATATTTGCTTCCTTAATGTACTTAAAAATTAAATATAAGCATGCACTAAAAGAATACATTCTATTTTTCCAATTTCCTTAACCAATATTTATTGAAGGCATCCCTTTTAAAGAAATAAAAAATAATTTTGTTTTATAATATTGGTTTAACTGTGTAGAAGGAACTATATTTTTTCAACCAGGCTTATTACAGATTAGAACCTAAAGTCTGATTTTACTTACAGTATATTGTACAAGTCAGATAATATAAAGTAAAAGCAAAAACATACATGAAGATGTTGAAGTATATACTGTCTGCATTAGCAGTTGAGTAAAATAACCAAAAAACTACTCTGTCCACCAGGCTACAAAAACAACACTTTTAATAAAGCTCAAGAATAGAGATAAAAAGTAAAATGCTTTCCGGAAAACTCCCTTCATCAGCCAAATTGCACAGGTACATGGTTACTTTTTAACGTAGATACAGCCAATCAAAAATCAGGCAAAAGGTCTACGCTCCTTTAAAATGAGTTTCAGTGAGACAACCACATTCAGACCGGAGCTTCTACCTGCCTTTATCTCAATAATACACCTTACTTCAAACAACCCTCTATAATTAATAAGGTCCCATCCCCTGGGATTAGCATTAATTATTTGTAGAACCATAAAGCTAAATGTATGACCAGTATATTTCTTAACTTGTTGATATAAAGTGTTATGTTCTGATTTCAGACATATAGCTGAAAAATGTTGTAAAATTCTTTGTTTCAACTTGCAATTGGTTTTACCTACATAGAATGAAGTGCAAGATAAAAATCTGGCGAAATAAATGACATTACTGGTTTGTCAGCATGTAATTTGGGGGAATATTTTTTATGGTTGACCCAATGGATAAAAATATTAGTATGAGATATGAGTACATGCTTTGCAATGTTTACATGGATAGGTGCATATCCTGTTTGAATCATTAGCGCCAAACTTAGTACAATTTCTGTTGGTGCAAAGGAGTTGCTTCAAATTTTTATTATGTCAAAACTTAAAACTAGGAGTGTCCCCCACTAAATTATGTATAGCATAATTTGTCAATAGTCTTCCAGTTGTTACGAGTATTACAGATGCCATTAATGTCACTATGTACTCCAAATGTAACTTCATTATTAGTCCTAATGGTATACTTAGATTTATTACGTAACCCATGTTAGGAGTACCACGGGGCCGCCTTAGTCATTGTAAATGTTTTACTTTATTTAATAACATGCTCCACATCCCCTACATGGTAGCCTTTCTTGGCTAACTTGGAAGTGAAGTCTTTAACCTCATATTCAAAATGTTTGTCCTCCTTGTAAAGTCTAGACATCCTAAAAGTTTGTCCTTTAACTATATTATTAAACACACATCTAGGATGCATACTGTCTTTAACCAACAATATTTCCCAAAAACAGAAGTGCTTATATTATTAAATAATTTGGACTCAAGCTTCACATCGAAAAAGTCAATCTCAGTATGTGAAAAATTCATTGTGAAATGTAAGAAGCACATAGTTGATTCTAAATATGATACAAAAATTTTTAAAGCTTCCACATATGTCTCGGAACATAATGCTTTATATCAACATGTTAAGAAATATAGTGGTCACACATTTAGCTTTATGGTTCTGCAAATAATTAATGCTAATCCCAAAGGAGGGGACCTTATTAATTATACAGAGTTGTTTGAAGTAAGGTGTATTATTGAGTTAAGGGCAAATAGAAGCCCCAGTTTGAATGGGGTTGTCCCATTGAACACTATTTTAAAGGGGCATAGACCTTTTGTTTGTGTTTTGTTTGGATGTATTTACCTTAAAAAGTAACCATGTACCTGTGCAATTTGGCTGATGAAGGGAGTTTGCCCGAAAGTGCTTACTTTTTATCACTGTTCTTGAGCTTTATTAAAAGTGTTGTTTTTTTTAGCCTGGTGGACCGAGTAGTTTTTTGCTTATTTTGGTTTTACACATTTGTTTTCTACTACTACGGAACTTTAGTGCCTACCAGCTTGCCTAAGTATTACATTATCAAATGAAGGAGAAATTATTTTAATGCTATCCTGATGATAAAAAATTATTATAGCGTACAAGTTAATTATTCCAATTTTTTACTGTGATTTTTTTTTTTTAAATCAGACTAGTTACCTAAACTTCACATAGGTTCATAGGTTGGTACTGGGCTATCTGCCCGAAGGCATATGTTAGCCCAGCCACATTGTGCGGTATTCACCGCCCCTTTAGTAGTTCCCTAGACCCTTGTACTAGCAGCTAGTACCCTTGGCCCCTATCTAGTAGTGCTGTTGGTGTGATCCCCGGTGTGAACTTTCTGTTACCCAACACTCATCAAGGTTCCTCTTGAGAAGTGATAGTGAGGGGCTCTGTCTTATGTAGATCGGGACCCTGTTCCATAGTAAGGGAAGTCTCTGGGAAGGGAATCTATCCCTCCAGCATGTTCTATTCATTGTTATGTTGAGGTTTATATCCCTAGAGCATGTAGCTCGAGTAGATTTGGTTTTGCTAAGATGAAGCATGTTCAACAATTCTGGGTTGGACATGGCTCTGTACGTTAGACAGAGATCGCCCCTGAGAAAGCAGTATGCAACAGAGAACAGTCTTAGCTTTTTCAATCATGCTGCATAGGGTAACTGTTTGAGGCCAGTAATCGTTTTGGTTAGGTACCTCTGTGGTCTCTCCAGCTGCTGGAGATGTCTAGCCAGGTACATTCCAGTTGGTGCATTGTACTCAATAATGGGTCTGATGAGGAAAGAGTAGAGGGGCACCATTATATCCTTAGATCTTGATGCGAATCCTTTTGTGATCAGATGGGTCACATAGAAGGATTTCCTAACCACTTTGGCAACATGGTTATCAAAGGAAAGCTGACTATCTACTTGGGTCCCTAGATCCCTTATTTCTTCTTCAGATTTCAGGGGATTACCTCCTGTGTTGTAGTTTACGGGTACTCTGTTTTTTAAAATGGGGATTACTATGCATTTCTTTTGCATTTCGCTTGAGACCATGGCTTTGACACCATGCATCAGTCTCATTTAGGCCCTTCTGGAGGATCTCCATGTCGGCCGGAGACTCTTTTATAGCACCCAGTTTGCAGTCGTCCACAAACTTAGTCAGCCACAGCCCTTCCGTGCTTTCTGGTACTTCTGAGAAGTATATGCCAAACAGGAGGGGCCCCAGGACAGAGCCCTGAGGCACACCACTCGTTACTGGTCTGGATTCGGACATAAATCCCACTACTCTTACTTTATGGGATCTGTCTGAGAGCCAGTTTGTGATCCATCTTGTGACGTAAGGGTTTATGCCCAGGCTGGTGAACTTATCAATAATACCTGAATGGGGAATGGTGTCAAATGCTTTAGCAAGGTTAAGATAAGCCATGTGTACCTCCTTTCCCTTCTCTATAGCCTGAGTAACTGTCTCAAAGAAATCCACCAGGTTCAGGAGGCATGATCTGCCCTTGACGAAGCTGAACTGTGTGGGGTCCAGTGACTGGAGGTTCCCAATCTCTCCATTTATGAGTTCCATAATGATTCACTCCATAGCCTTGCAGATTAGACTGGTCAGGCTTATTACACAGGCTTATACATAGGTAATATCAAGATATTCCTCAAAATTCACAAAAATCTTTATCAATTGCACTAACTGCCCACCCGAGGTTGGCCATTTAATACAACAGTGAGAAAATATAATTCAGTGACTAGTATTTTGGCATTGAGAAACACCACATGAGTGGCTTATTTTCATGGTTCTGAATGGAACATTGTGCTGTCAGACCTGACTGAGCCATTTTGTGTCCAAGCTTTCCACGAATCACATTAGCAAAGGTACCACCCTAGACAGACAGACACCCACACACACACTCCCATGCATGCACTCACATCCAATTATCCACAGACAAGCACGCCCCCTCACCATTTTGTCTTGCTGCATGACCTTACTGCTTTTTAACCCCACCCCCAATTCCTCCTTCCCAGATGATCGTCATTGTTTGTACTTGTTTCACGTTCAGAATAAATTAGATTGCAAGGGTTTATAACGTCTTAAGAAAAAAGCAACTATCCACTTCTGGGATTCATAGATAAGGTACACAATACACATTGTAAGATTACTACGTGATTAAAAGTCATATGCATAGTGGCGGTGATACATAAAAGCAAGTTGTGCAATAACTTATAAAATGGTGGAGCACCTTCATCCATGTATGCAAATGAATTAGTATACCCAAATGGGTTGCTAATGAGAAGTAACTGCATAAAAGCCAAAAAGCATCACAATCCAAAAAAGCATCACGATTCATAGTCAGTTTTGGAGTGTACCACACTGCATCTGCAAATAATGGACCTATCAGAATATGTGAGAAAGATTTTCATTGAAGACAGTAATAATGTTCAGTATCATGACAGGACAAGCACAGCACCTCTTGTTATGGATTCGTATCACTTCACCTAAAGACCATTTCACTGACACCAAATCACCTAAAGTTCATTTCACCTAAAACTCATTTCACTGACAAGTAGTACTCTAAGGCAAGTCAAAGGTATATGTCCTTTTCCCCACTGTAGTGCGATCCTGGTGTTAGTATATATAGTTAGGAGGGTGTGGGGGGCACAGCCTCCCACCTAGTTGGCTTTTACCAAATAATATAAAAAAAACAGACAACATAAAACCAAATTAAATGGGGGGCTTTGCCCCCCACCCCCTACTATATATATATATATATATATATATATATATATACTAACTCAAGGATCACACTACAGTGGGGAAAAGGACATAGGTTCATAGGTTGGTACTAGGCTATCAGCCCTAGGGCCTATACAAGCCTAGCCATAACAATTCCCTGGCTATTTCTTCCCACACTATTTACTTCCCTGGACCCCTGTTTAGCAGGGTGACTGACATGATCCCCGTGGTGAATTTCCTTTCTCCCATCCAATCGTCAAGGTTCCTTTTGAAGAGGGCCAAAGAGGCACTCTGCTTGATATGTATGGGCAATCTATTCCAGAGTCTGGGGAGTCTCTGGGTCAGGAACCTATCCCTCCAGCATGTTTTGTTTATTGTAATGACAAGGTTTAGATCCTTGGAGCGTGTGGCTCTGAGGGATTGGGATTTCTTTAAGTGTAGCATGTCCAACAGCTCTAGATTTGACATGGCCTTGTATGTTAAGCAGAGATCGCCTCTGAGTAGATGATATGTGACAGAGTATAGCTGGAGTTGTTTAAGGCGATCAGCATAGGGCATCTGCTTTAGGCCTGTGATTCTTTTAGTGAGGTATTTCTGCGGCCTTTCCAGTTGTTGCAGATGTCTTGAGAGGTACATACCAAATGGGGTGTTGTATTCTATAATGGGTCTAAAGAGGGATGAGTACAGTGGGACAATGACCTCCTTTTTTCTGGATGAAAAGCCTTTAGTGATGAGATGTGCCACATAGAAGGATTTCCTGACTGTTGTGGCGATGTGGTTATCGAAAGTGAGACCACTGTCCACCTGTGTCCCTAAGTCTCTTATCACACTTTCGGTGTTTAGTGTACTGCCATCTATATGGTAATTCATGGATACATGTTTTTTCCCAAAGGGGATAACTATACATTTCTTGGCATTGAGCTAGAGCCCATGTCTCTGGCACCAAGCATCTGTTTCTGTAAGGCCCTTTTGTAGAGTATCCACATCATTTGGGGATTCAATAATGGCTCCCAGTTTGCAGTCATCTGCAAACTTTGTTAGCCAGAGTCCCTTAGTGTTGGCCTGTACTTCAGAGAAGTAGATGCCAAACAAGAGCGATCCCAGGACTGAACCCTGAGGTACTCCACTTGTCTGGAGCTGGATTTGGAGTCTGCTACTTTTACTGTGTGGGTTCTATCAGTAAGCCAGTTAGCAACCCATTGGGTGACGTAGGAATTAATGCCCAGCTTAGTAAGTTTATCTATGATTCCAGAGTGGGAGATTGTGTCAAAGGCCTTGGCAAGGTCTACATTGGCTGTGTGGACCACCTTACCCTTGTCCATGGCTCTGGAGACTGATTCAAAGAAGTCAGTCAGGTTCAGGAGACAAGATCGGCCCTTCACGAACCCAAACTGGGTGGGGTCCAGTGTTTGAAGGTTGCTAATGTCTTTGTTTATAAGTTCCATGGTAATACATTCCATGGCCTTGCAGATAAGGCTTGTCAGACTGATGGGATGGTAGTTTCTGGGATCCAAGGTGGATCCCCCCCTTGTGGGATAACTGTAGCTCTGCACCACTCAGTGGGCACGAAACCTGAGGTGAGGCTATGATTAAACATGACACTTAGGTGAGGTGCCAGTTCATATTGTAGTTCATGTAGTACACAGCCTGGGATGTCATCTTGTCCCATGGATGCTGTATTCTTAGCTTTGGAGAGTGCGTTTTTTACTTGTGTGGCCGTTATTACCGGAATTTGGCAATCTTCCGGTATTGAGATGGGCCATTTAGGGGGTGAGAGGGGGGGTGAAGTTGGCACTGAATCGATCTGCCAGGATATTGGCAATATCCTTGGGATCAGTATATTTAATGCCATTCTGTTTTAGCTCAGAGCAGATCTGAGCATTGCCATTTAGATCCTTGACATAGTTATAGAATGCCTTGTGGTTGTCTTTGGAATCTTTGGCAATTTTATTTTCGTAACTAGCTTTGGAGGATTTTATGAGGGATCTCAGTTTCTTACTGAGGCTGGTAAGGAAGTTTTTTGCATTCTGGGATTTTCCTCTTTTCTGCAACAGTTTCTTCCTTTTGTTGTAAAGTTTGTTTATGGCAGGGGACCACCAGATTGGCTTCCTTTTTTTGGATGAGAGCATCTTGGTTCTATTTGGGATGGCACGATTCATGCATGAGTGGATGTGCTCGTACAGTACCTTAGTGTAGGATTCAGCAATTGAACTTTCAGTTCCCATCTGCAAGGGTGTCATGAAGTTAGTCACTTCTGACTTGAGTAGCATGAAGTTGGCTTTGGAGAAGTTTTTTATGGAGGTTTCCTTACTGGGGGGTGGGGGTGGGATGTGGATGTTAAGGGTGATTACATTATGGTCAGACCTGACTAACGGCGGGGTGACCATAGGTGTGGAGCATCGATTTCCCATGTTGGTAAGGACCAGGTCTAGGATATTGGAGCCCCTAGTGGGACTATGGATTAGTTGATCCAGGGCATTGGAATTTATGAATTCCAAGAACCGTTGGGCAAAGGTGTTGGTACATGAGTAGTTTTCCCAGTTAATGGCAGGGTAGTTAAAATCACCCAGTATTAGGATGTTTGGTTCTATCTTAATATTTTCCAGTATGTTTAGAAAGGTGTAGTGAGAATCTTGGGGTATGGTGGGGGATCTGTAGCAAGCTACAATTTGGATTGCAGTCTTACCTAGTGTTAGTTGCACCTGGAGAATTTCAGACGCATTGTGTTGGGCAACTAGCCTGGGTGTGTCAATATCCTTGGTGAATATTGACACTCCTCCACCTTTAGTGTTTCGGTCCTGCTTTGGTGGCTGAAAAGTGTGGTAAGAGTTGTAGCCCAGTATTGCAGGGGTGCTGTCTGGAGCTTTGAACCAGGTCTCAGTTACTGCACAGATATTGATGTTCTCCATTTTTAGGAGTGCCTCGAGAGAGAGTGCATTTTGATGTTTAGACTTCTAGCATTGAGTAGCATTACCTTCAGATTTTGCATGCTTGTACCTGTCACAGTGGTGGTTTTGTCCTTTGAACTTTGCTTAAAAAAGGCACTATAGGGGTGGCAAGAGCCTTAGCCAGTAACCTGAATCCCAGGGGCGACCGGTGCAGACCATCTCTGGCAAAGTATCATGGTCTGTCAATCATGTCGTCCCAGGCAGACAAATACTGGATCCCCTTTGAATGACACCAGAAGCTTAGCCAAGTCGATCATTTTGTCCTTATATTGTGGTATCATTCTGGGCGAAGGCAGGATGCTACTCAGGGCTAGGGTCATACCTCCCTGGGCCACATGATCCGAGAGCTCTTCCATGTCTCTTTTCCTTGATTTGCCTTAGAGTACTACTTGTCAGTGAAATGAGTTTTAGGTGAAATGAACTTTCAGTGAAATGGTCTTTTGGTGAAGTGATACAAATCCCTTGTTATACATATCAAGGTAAAGTCCCATCCAGTATCATGACAAGGTGATTTTTATCAGTTGGACCAAGAAGATAATATGCCTGGGTACCACATGAATTGGGATGTTATGATTCTCCTGGTAAATGTGCCACACATAAGCAGAATGTGCAGGAATGTATGTCCTCCCTATTCTAGTAGAGATGAAAGAATGTATTGCTCTCATAAGCCTAGCTTCTGGGAACTTTTAGAGACATTCTAGCTATATGACATACATCACCATCAAAAATAATCAGTTCTGCATTTTAGTTACATAACAATATCAAGTTTTGCATTGCAGCAGAGAACACAGCCACTGCTGTGGTTTGCTTATTTGACTTTGCACATGTCCTTGGAGTACTAGGTACTATAGAATGCATGCATGTGGCAATTGTGAACTACTTGGTCAAC
Organism: Protopterus annectens; assembly: GCF_019279795.1. Lineage (NCBI taxonomy): Eukaryota > Metazoa > Chordata > Ceratodontiformes > Protopteridae > Protopterus > Protopterus annectens. The sequence continues at coordinate 554,219,210 of NC_056743.1, read as the reverse complement.
AGACACCATTGTATTTCAACAAGAAAGGATACTATTTGGTGAAATGTCACGTAGTGTGAAATGCACAGGATGTTATTAGCAATGTGGTAGCACATCACCCATGCATTTTCCATGATTTAACATATGAAACAAGTGTACAATACAGGACATATTTCAGCTACATTGCTGATTCCAACAAATTGACTCACAACTAGACCATACTGATAATTACAGACACTGAGGCCAGAATATATATATGTGCAGAACTACTTCATATGCATCAGCCCTCTCCCAAACGTGTGTCATGAGATAGAGGTCATGTTGGATACCCCTTTTAGCTCTCACTAATTACATCCATTCATAATCCAGACAGTGCTGTTCAACCCCAGTACAACCCAGAACATGCAGAGACCCACACCATCAATAGTCAGGTGTTCATCTTGTTGACACTATGCTTCTCCTGTCTAGATACATCTGGTGGTGCACTGCAGTGCCCCTCTGCCACAGCCCAAGGTATTGTTATAGCCTTTAGGTGGCATCTGTCACAAGATGCATAATAAGACCATTCATAATGGTGCCCGTGGACTCCATGTCCTTACAGACTTATTAAATCAGCTGATATGCAGCCTGTATACCAGACTGTATAGCAGCAGATTGTGCTTGGATGACATTTCTGCATATATGTGGATTGATCCAGAGTGATCTCCATATTATAAAGAGCACACTGTCACTACTGGATGATCTAGTGTCAGGTCAGACAATAAAGCTGCCTTGTTTTAAGTAAAGGTAAAATGAGGGACACTGGCTAACCCTGAAACTTTTAGGAATTATTTTCGGGCAACCTTCCTGTTACTAAAAGACACATGGCAAAATTTCAAGCCACACAAAAACTGAGAGCATCTATGTCTATGTGGAATTGTTCACAGAAACTCTCTGTAGTCATCTTAAAAGCAGGATCAACTCAAAAACAGATGCCCTGGTGGAATCTCAACATCAGTAGGTTGTATAACAAAATGGAGAAATTCATGGCAAAAATTAGGGGATGCAATGCTCTGCAAGGTAAAAAAATCCCTCATCAGCCTAAACAAAAAATACAGGGCTAATCAAGTATACCAAAACCAAATTTGAGGTAAATTTAGAATCCCAAGCTAACAATTACAAAGCTTTCTTCAGCTATTGTTTATTTTTATGTATTGGCATTTGGTTACCAGGATAGTTCACTGGGCCAAGATGGCCTATTTTCAGTGGAGGACCAGGAAGAAAAGCTCCAAAAACAAGACAGTCATGAACAATTGGACACAATTGTACAGGCGAGATATCTTAGGGTTAAAATTTAGGCATACTTAGGAGAAAAAATAAATACAACTGTTCAAACAAATCTCAGTGGTTGCAAAACGCAGTAGGTATAGTTTAGAAATAATTACGGAAGGATATAAAAAGAGGAGTTATAGTTTGAACATACTTGGGATGAGACCAAAGAAGAAAATAGTGAATAAGTAGAAACAAATGTGAATGTTTACAAAACGCAAAGATATAGTTAGGCCATAACCTCAAAGGTCATTACCAAATGAATTGTAAATGGGGCCACTTGTATGGATCCAGAAGATATAACAAACCTCTTGGTCAAAAAATTTAACTCCAACCCCCCACCCTCCATATACCCCTCGAGGAATACCCCTATCCAAAACTTTCACAACAATCACTGTAGAACATGCACTCAAGGTGCTGTCAAAGGCCAAGAACATTACATCAGCGGGTCTCGTTACTATGCCCAGAATGCCTCCTCAGTAGCATGAATCATGAACTGTCTGGCCCACTTAGATCACTATTTAACCAGTCTTGAAACAGGCTTTGCACCAAATGAATGGGGGCTGCAACAATTATTCTGCTGCATGGAAGTAGGTCGCCATGGACACAGTGAATTATTGACCCATAAGCCTGACTAGCCTGATATTCAAAACTATGCAGAGAATAATCATGGATATCCTAAATAGTGGCATAGGTAACTACAATCATTAGATTCAAATATGTTTGGGTTTGTCAAGGACAGATTTGTCTACTCAGCTTGTTGGACTTCGAGAAGGTGATCAGTAGAATGGATGAGATCTGGCCAGTGCATTTGAAACAATACCCCACTTGGAGATTACAAAAAAGCTCACTGAACTAGGTATGAAGGCCAACATCACCTTCTGGACAGCCAGCTAGCTTACAGACATGAACCAAGAAGTTAGAATATGGGAGCTTACCTTCACAAAACGGCCAGTTAATAGTAGGGTGCCTCAGGACTCCGTTCTGGGACTACTCCTGTTTAGCATCTACATTTCTGAGGTTAAGGCTAATGTCAAGGGCCTCTGGATGACCAAGTTAACAGATGTTTGCAAACTAGGTGCAATTGAGTCCCACCAAAACACTAATATCCTCCAAGAAGACCCAACACAGACTAATAACTGGTGCCAGACTCGTGAACTAGGACAGAGTGCCAAAAAATTAATCGTAGTAAGTTTTGGAAATATGAACACCCCAAAAGACTACTACATTGAAAATACATCTCTAAGAGTAAACTGTAGTCAGCAATGATGGAACACATGTAGACAGTGAGCTGGCATTTGACCATCATTTGTCTAATGTAAGGAGGAATTCATAATATGTTGGACAACTTATAATTAGGGATATATCATCTAGACCTAGACATGTCAATATCCCATTGTACTATGCTCTCGAAAGACCAATAACTAAGTGCAGTTCCCTCTTTGTTATGTACTCGGCCAAGCTTATGCAGCAGCTGGAGTGTCTATGGAGATTACTCACAAAAAGAATACATGGTGTAGAAAAAAGGTCCTTTGCAGACTGTCCCAAAGCCTTGTCCTTCTTATTCAATCTCCTAAAGTCTGTTGAGAGGTGACCTATGCCTGTCGTACAAAGCATCATCTGATGGACCTGTTATGCATCTGTAAAACAAGGGTTATCAGAACAGCCAAACCATGGACCTAAACCTTGCTTGCAACAGAAATAGGACATCTTAGAGGGACAAATATGTGCCTCAGAGGCTCCCCCTTCTCTGAAACATGCTTCCCATCCATGAGAAACTGAGTTCATCCCTGCAATTATTCAATCAAAATGTGGATCTGTGGAAGAGGAGCTGTAAATATACCTGTGGTCTAGCAGCTATGTCTGATTTAGAGAGAGGAAGTTTACAAATGCTTGGCCACCCATGTCCAGGTATATATACCCCCATGAGATGCTTGGAAACCCATATCTATAAAATTTTATAAGTAAGCTTAGAGCTTTAGACTTAAAAGGTGCTTTGGGTTGATAGCCTACTATTCTGTTGTGACATCATGACACAGTCATCTGGTGCCAACCCATTAACTCTATGTTGGCAAGAAAAAAAAAAAACAATGAAGGTTGGTACCTCAGGAGCGAAGTCAATGCCATTTCTGTGTCCCCATCTCTAGCTTGAGGAACAACAACAAACAAAAAAAAAATGGTGGTCTGCTTTAAAAATGATAGCAAAGTGCTTACTATAACTTAGACTACACATGCTTTACTCCTGACCTAGTCATTAAAGTAGCAGCATTTTCTAAAATGCTGGTATGGAAATGATTACCTGTACTAACGCACTGCCACTAGATTGTCATCATCTGATCCCATGGCCTTATCTCTTGCTAACAGGGCATATTCCCCCTTTTTCCTACCCTTCACGTACTTCTAAAAGAACTACTGTGACATGTCTTTGAGCATACCCATGAGGCTACACTTCGGTGGGTAAACTCTCATCTAATACAGTGTGCTGATTTGCTGCAGCAATCAGAAGGGAAGCACTACTTATAGTAACAGCCATGGGACTACCCTCACCCACTGCTGAATATTTATCACTCAGAATGCACAGCTATTAGTTCATCTACAGGTGTGCCTATACTCTCACCATGTGCAGCGAGTACATGACTACACTGGGTGAAGACCGGCAGTGACCCTGTGGCATCTTACTGTACCTCTACCACAAGTGCTTTTGAATCATTGTGAGGATAAGCATAAATGCCAACATTATCTGTCTTGTCACAGCTTCAGTAAATGACACCACTGCACCAGTCTGCCCCATCAGTGCAACTGATTGAAACAATGTAGAAAGCATTATTACAAGAGACACAAGTGTAATGCAGCTTGCATGCTTAGCATGTGGCAGCACAACCAGATGTGCAATACAAATGAACTCCCCCTGTTATCTTACTATTGCAGTACTTCTAATGTTGCTGCAAGAACACCTACATGGTGCATGTGCATTGCTTCTGTAAGGAAATCAATATGCCGTATTATACTACTATGCTGCTCACTGAGACATGTAGGGTTTGAGCCATTTGGGTACTGTGGTCATCCTCCAGGGTTATTTTCTAAACATGTCTCCTCACTCAAGGTCAACAGAAGCTTTTCCCTTTCCATCAGTGGGGTTGTCCCTGATGGAACATCATTTGTGATGACCTTTCCTCTGCTGTTGTAACTTCACCATAGCATGACTGATTGCACCTGTGATGAATCTATGATATTGCTGCATATTACACCCACCCATAGAATTTAAGTTGTGAACCAGGGGTTTCTGTACTAGCAGACCTAGGAACTTGTCAGCATCTCTTCTTCTCAACAACTGTCAACCATAGCTCCTAGGCTTCATTCTTATAAGGGCTGAAGTTATCTGGTTATCCATCTGCTGACTAATATCCTAATGATATGATGATACCTTTCAGAATGAGACGACATAGTTGTATACTGTTGGACAATAACAGTATTATAACATAAACTATAAAAATCCAGGTAAGAAATTATGCAGTACTATAATGGTTGAGACGTGAATAAATACTGTGGGCGTACCTTGGCATACATAAGTTAATATTCTTTCTGCATGGTTCAAAGATCCTGTTAAGTACTTTATATAAGAACAGCAGAAGTATGGGCGGCCACGGTGGTGCAATGGTTAGCATTGTAGCCTCACAGCAAGAGGTTCTCCGGTTTGATCCTCGGCTGGAGTGCCTTCTGTGCGGAGTCTGCATGTCCTCCCTGTGGTCACGTGGGTTTCCTCTGGGTGCTCCGGTTTCCTCCCACATCCCAAAGACATGCAGTAGGTGGATTGGACACTCTAAATTGGCCCTAGGTGAGAGTGCTTGTGTGTGTGTGCCTTCTGTGGAAGGTTGAGTGCCGGGCTGGCAACTCGACATTGTAAAATTCCACTGCCAATCATGAGCGGACAGGTGATCCGCTGTGGCGACCCCTAACTAGGAAAAGCCGAAAGAGGAAGAAGAAGATCAGAACAGCAGAAGTGTCAGTCTTGCAGGTAAACACAGGGCCATACATGGAAGTATATAGGTGAAGTAATAATCTAACCAATGATATATAGATACAATAGGTTATGCAGAGCAGACGGGTGAGACATTCTTGTTCTAAGTTACACACACCTGAACAAAGTGTGACACCTGCTACACATTAGTAATGGGTTAAACAGGCCGAGTCGGAGGACACCTTTAAGTAGACTGGATAATGCATCTTACTGCATAAATTATGCTGTATCTGCAGTTCACAGATCTTTCGAGGGCAATTGACTTACTGTAACACTATAAGTTACATTTAAAATAGTGCTCTGCTCTCAAACTGCATGATTTATGCAACTAAGCAGGCACCTCATGAATGTCGCAGCTAATAACACCTTCTATGCATGGCAGCCAAACAACATAATTTGTTCATGAGGCACTCATCAGGCATTATATCATATGTAGATTCATGCAGGTGACCTGTACATGAACATGTATTGTGCAACACAGCAATAAGCTGCACTATACACAAGTCAAAATTTATATTGTACATGTGATTCACTAGCTGCCATTTTGTTTAGTCGTGTAGTCTAACTATTTCTACCAAACCCAGCGAAGGGCACCTATAGCAGTCCCTAAACTGGATGTGAATGAGATGCAACATAGTATTGCTGGGAAGCAATACCATGTTGCATCTCATTCACATCCAGTTTAGGGACTGCTATAGGGTCTTATGATGAGCCTTTCTGGATGACTGACATTTGGCATTAATTGGCTGAAGTTTTGGTCAGGATCATGATAAATACTGTGCAGACATAGGTCTGATAGCCTGTGATAAAACAGACTTGGTAACCTCCATCAGTGGGATGTAGAGGTTAGGCAACAATACTATGATTAGTATTTTAGGTATCTGTCATTGCACATTTTTTTCTGTCTGGGAAGTATTGCCAATAGGTTCTACTTTCTCTGGATTTGGTGGAGATGAGAAATAATGTCAGTGCCCTGTGCGCTTGTCTTCCTATTAACTGCACGTCTGCTAGTGACGTGACTGATATACATGGGAAGATAATGTATTGGGCTAATAAGTGGGGATCTAATGAAATCCATTGTAATGTACAAGCGTGATTAGTTTTCTGTTGCCAAGTTCCCAGGTAACATCACTGTACAAGTTTGTACGCTTCTAAATTGGGACAGACACCTAGCTGCCTTCTAGGTAAGGGACAGATATGGCTATGGGTGGTATATTCTCTGTTGCTACTTTTTCCTCCACATATAATTAACTAATGTGACCCTTTCTCATCCTAATATTTGCAGAATGAGGGCAAAGGTTACTGTCAGCTGCCTGTCGGGTGCCAGGATCCACCACATAACCCATGCACTCATGTCTCTCCACAGCAAGTACAAATATGACTCTCATTGTCCATGTTGGTGTGAATGACCCGAGATGTACCTCCCTAGACTACATGAAAAGAGACATGGAAGAACTATCTGATCTTGTAGCCCAAGCAGGTATGACCCTAGACGCGAGTAGCATCTTGCCATCGCCCAGAATGAAACCGCAGTACAAGGACAAAATGATTGACTTCAACAATTGGCTAAGCTTCTGGTATCATTCTAAGGGGATTCAGTATCTGTCTGCCTGGGACGACATGGTCGACAGACCACAATGTTTTGCCAGAGATGGCCTGCACCTGTCCCCCCTGGGATTCTGGATACTGGTTAAGGGTCTTGCTGTCCCTATAGTGCCTTTTTTAGGCAAGGTTCAAAGGACAAATTCACCACCATAACAGGAACAGGCAAGCAAAAACTGAGGTAAGGCTACTCAATGTTAGAAGTCTATATCTCAAAATGCACTCACTCAAGGCACTCCTTAAAATGGAGAACATCAATATCTGTGCAGTGACTGAGACCTGGATCAAGGCTCTAGAAAGCACCACTGCATTCCCAGGCTAAAACTCATACCACACGTTTTGGCCATCTAACCTGGACCAGAACACCAAAGGTGAGGTGTGTCCATATTCATTAAGGATATCACACCTCCAGGCTAGTTGCGCAGCACAATGCATCAGAGGTTATACAAGTGCAACTAACTCTGGGCAAAACTGCAATCCAAATTGTAGCTTGCTACAGATCCCCCACCATGACCCAGGATTCCCACTCCTCTTTTCTTCATATACTGGAAAATATTAGGGTTCAACCAAACACTGTAATAATGGGTGATTTCTGCTACCCCACCATTAACTGGGAAAACCACTCTTACCAACTCCTTCGCTCAACACTTTCTGGAATTCATAAATTCCAACGTCTTGGATCAGCTTATCCAAACCCCCACCAGGGGCAACAATATCCTAGACGTAGTCATTACCAACATGAGTGACCAGTGTTCCACACCTGAAGTCAACTCCTCGTTGGTCCGATCCGACCATAAGCTAATCACCCTAGATATCCGCATCCTGCTCTACCCGCCATTAAGGAAACCACGGTAAAATATTTCTCCAAAGCCAACTTCATGCTTCTTAAGACAGAAGTGGCAAACTTCATGACACCCATGCAGATGGACAATACAGTTACAACTGCTGAATCCTACACAAATGCACTCTATAAACACTTAGACAAGTGCATGGATCATGCTATCCCAAACAGAACCAAGACGCTATCCTCAAAAAAAAAAAAGGAATCCAATCTGGTGGTCCCCTGCCATAAACAAACTCTACAACAGAAGGAAGGAACTGTTGCAAAAGAGAGTAAAATCCCATGAGTGGAGGAGCTCCCTGGTCAGCCTCAGTAAGAAGCTGAGATCCCTTATAAGAACCTCCAAAGCTAGCTATGAAAACAAAATTGCCACTGATTCTAAGGGCAACCACAAAGCATTCTATAGCTATGTCAAGAATCACAATGGCAACATCCAGATCTGCTCCGAGTTACAGCACAACGGCACGAAAATTACAGAAACAACTGATATTGCCAACATCCTGGCAGACAGGTTCACTGCTAGCTTTACCCCCTTCTCACCCCCAATGGGCCTATATCTATACAGGATGAATGCAGAGTCCCTGTAATCACATCTATGCAGGTAAAAGCTGCACTCTCTAAAACCAAAAACACAGCATCCATGGGACCGGACAACATCCTAGGCTGCGTTTTACATGAACTTCAGAATGAACTGGCTCGCCACCTAAGCACCATGTTCAATCATAGTCTCAAGTCAGGCTTTGTTCCCACTGAATGGCGCACATCAACAGTTATTCCATTCCACAAAGTGGGAGCCATCACTGATCCTGGGAACTATTGCCCTATTAGCCTGATGAGCCTGGTCTGCAAGGCCATGGAACATATCATCATGGAACTCATAAACAAAGACACTGGTAATCTCCAAACTTTGGAACCCACCCAGTTCGGGTTTGTGAAAGGCAAATCATGCCTTCTGAATCTGATCAACTTCTTTGAGGCAGTCACCAAAACCATAGATGAGGGCAAGGTGGTTTACACAGCCTATCTTGACCTTGCCAAAGCTTTCAACACCATCCCCGATTCTGGAATTATAGCTAAACTCACTAAACTAGGTATAAATCCCTACATCAAATGATGTGTTGCCAACTGGCTCACTGACCGAACCTACACTGTAAAAGTTGCAGACTCCAAATCTGACTTCAAACCAGTGAAAAGTTGAGTACCACAGAGTTCAGTCCTGGGACCTCTCCTGTTTGGTATCTACTTCTCCTAAGTACAGGCTAACACAGAAGGCCTTTGGATAATGAATTTCACAGATGACTGACAACTAGGAGCCATAGTCGAGTCACCAAATGATGTAGACATCCTACAGAAGGGGCTCACTGAGACAGATGCCTGGTGTCAGAGGCATGGCCTCAATCTCAATGCCAAAAAGTGCATTGTCTTCCCCTTTGGTAAAAACTCTGTATCCATGAACTACCACATAAATGGCAGTCTACTTAACACTGAATGTGTGATAAAAGACCTTGGAACTCAGGTGGACAGTAGTCTCTCCTTTGGATAATCACATTGCCTCAGTAGTCAGGAAAACCTATGTGGCACACCTCATCACAAAAGGGTTCCCATCCAGGAAAAAATAGGTCATTGTTCCCCTCTACTCAACACTCATTAGACCCATTATAGAGTACAACGCCCCTTTTGGAATGTACCTCACAAGACATCTGCAGCAGCTGAAAAGGCCACAAAAGTACCTCACAAAGAGGATTACTGGCCTCAAACAGATGCCCTATACTGACCGTCTCAAAAAACTCCAGCTTTACTCTGTAGCATATCACCTACTCCGAGGTGATCTTTGTTTAACATATAAAGCTATGTTAAACCCAGAGCTGTTGCACATGCTACACCTAAAGAAATCCCAATCCTTCCAAGCTACATGCTCTAGGGACCTAAACCTTGTCACTACAATAAACAGGACATGCTGGAGTGATAGATTCCTGTCCCAGAGACTTCCTATACTCTGGAACAAGCTACCCATCTATGTCAAGCAAAGTTCTTCATTAGCACTCTTCAAGAAAAATCTTGATGAGTGGATGGGAAATAGGAAATACACTCCGGGGATCACTTCTGTGACTTTGCTCTACAGGGGCACAGGAAATTAATTTTCTTGGGTAGCGTAAGCCAGGGAACCTTATTGGCTAGGCTTACTTAGGCACTGGGCCGATAGCCTAGTACCTACCTATGAGCCTATGAACCTTACAGGAATAATACAATTATGGTGTCCTTCACATTCGGTCTCCATTCTAAAGGTACAGAAGAAAAAGTTGTGGATCAGGTGTTGTGACCACTTCCTGCTCTGCTGAAGCTGTAGCATTGAAAAGTAATGGGAATAGAAGTGAATGAGTTACTGAAGGGTGATAGTCTGTCTGTCTGTGTCTCTCTCCACTGTATAAGCCACTCCATTGCCTGTAGTGTCCACAAATACAGCTAAAGTTAGTTAGTACAGTCTGTGATGGAGATGGTGACTTGCCAAGCTTCTTCCTATTGTAAGTACAATTCCTGGACGTAAACAAAATAAGCATAAAATGCAACAGTTCAGTGAATGTCAGATATTGCTGTTCTCCTTTAAAGCTTTATCTTTTTAGAAGGCAATCCCCCCTGCACCCCCTGGTTGTAGAGGGCTTTACCTTTCACAACCCTTGAGCTTCTGTATACCAACTCCGAGATTGCCTTACCTTGGAGAGAAGGAAAATTCTGAGAGACAGTGCTGTTGGTCTTAGTATATGTAAGTCTATATTTTTGCTCTTTCACTCTCGATATTGTGTGTATCAGAGTAAAGAGTAGATTTGTTTAGTCAACTGCAAAAGCCATTTGGCTCCATATGAGATACACTTACATATCACCAGACAGACTGATCTCTGTCTGCTGGTAGAGTCTCATTGTAATTCCTTTCTGGACTTGGTGGTTTACATGCTGCCATATCACTACTCTAACCTCAGCCTGGTATAGTCCTTTCCTAATATGAGCAGATTCATACCTTGTGTATTTTACTACCCATCCCATAACTACCATGTGTGTCTCTCTCTCTGTCAGTTACAAGTCTTGTTATTCTAGAGCGTCACTATTCACCCCAGTGTTTCTGTCTTGCTATGTGTGTGCTTGTTTTTTGCCACTGCAAACTCAGATACCCCTTTTTTCTAACTCCTCTTTTTTCCTGTAACTATTGTATCTCACACCTTATGTATACAAGAAAAAGATGGCATTATTCAAAAATATGCCCTGTTTATACATCATCCTACAATCAAGCATATTTTCTTACTACCTGCTGCCTTCCCCTTTCCTACTTTTCTATGCTGTTTAAATATTGTCCACCTCATGTTATGTACTGTGTGTCCATGTATGTACACCTCCATCACACATTGTAGTTACCATTCTGATGTAACTGTAAATGTCCAGAGTGACTTTATTCTGCTATACTACACAGTGTTTTACCAAGAATGCCATTCTTTTTGTGTATACCATTACATGTGCTAGAAGATGTTATTGGAAACTACACATGCATGTATATTTTTATCATGATGGTTGCAGAGTGGAGTGCATAGCCATGATGCCCCCAGAACTTGGAAAGGTGATGGTGATTCCATATTCATAAAAGATGTGCACACCTCCAGACTGGTAGCCCAACGTAATGCATTTGAGATACTTCAGGTGCAGCTAACATTGTGTAAGACAGTGATTCGGGTCGTAGCCTGTTACAGGTCCCCAAACATGTCCCAAGACTTACTCCACATTCCTAAGCACCTTGGAGAATATTAGGGTTCAATCTAACACACTCATACTGGGCGACTTCAACTACCCCTCCATTAACTGGGAAATCTACTCATTTACCAATAGTCTTGCCCAACGTTTCCTGGAATTAATTAATTCCAGTATCGTGGACCAGTTTGTTCTTACCCCCACTAGAGGTGGCAACATCCTTGACCTGGTCATTACTAACACTGGCAACCGTTGCTCTACACCAATAATCAACCTCCCTGGTTAGGTCCGACCACAAACTAATCACCTTGGAAAGCCACATCCCATCCCCCCCCCCCCCAAAGGTAACCACCATGAAAAACTTCTCCTGAGCTAACTTTGGGCTCCTAAAAACAGAGGTGCTAACTTCACGGCACCCATGCAAATGGAGAATAGTTGCATGACCGCTGAATCATACACCAATGCACTGTATGAACACGTACACAGATACATGGATCTCGCCATACCCAATAGAACCAAGATGCTCTCCTCCAAAAAAAGGAAGCTAATCTGATGGCCACAATACCAGTAGATTGCCAGGCACCCGGTATTACTGCTGCACAGGTTAAAACAGCACTGTCCAAGGCCAAGAAAACTGCTTATATGGGACCTGACAATATCTCTGGCTGTGTTCTACATGAACTACAGAGTGAAATAGCACCTCACTTGTGTGCTCTGTTCAATCACAGCCTCACCTCAGGCTTTGTCCCTACTGAATGGCACACTGCTATAGTCATCCCTCTCCACAAAGGAGGAGCGACTATAGACCCTGGGAGCTATTGCCCAATTAGCCTGACAGGTCTGATATGCAAAGCTATGGAACGCATCATCATAGACATAATAACCAAGGATATAGGGAATCTCCAAACTCTTGATCCCACACAGTTTGGTTTTGTGAAGGGTAGATCATGCCTGCTCAAGTTGGTTGACTACTTTGAGTCAGTCACCAGATCTGTGGATGAAGGCAAGGTGGTTCATCCAGCCTACCTTGAACTGACCAAGGCCTTTGATACCATTCCTCACTCAGGAATCATAGAAAAACTCAGTAAGCTAGGCATCAACCCCTATATCACTAGGGGGTTTGCAAACTGGCTCACAGATAGAATCCACAGTGTGAAAGCTGAATCCAAGTCAGACTGTCGACCAGTCATGAGTGGAGTCCCACAGGAATCGGTCCTGGGTCCTCTCCTGTTTGGCATCTACTTCTGAGAAGTCCAGGCCAACACGAAGGCTATTGCAAGTTGGGAACCATTATTAACTGCCCAAATGATGTTGACATCCTACAGAAAGGCCTCACTGAGACCAACAACTGGTGACAGAACCATGGCCTTAAGCTCAATGCTAAAAAATGTCATCATCCCCTTTCGGAAAACCCAGTTCCCATGAATTACCACATCGATGGTAGTCCACTGAACACAGAAGGCATTATAAGAGATCTAGGAACACAGGTTGACAGCAACATCTCTTTTGACCACCACACTGCCACTGCAGACAGAAAGTCCTATGTGGCACATCCCATTACTAAGAGTTTTGCATCCAAGAAGAAAGAAGTTATTGTCTCCCTCTACTCTTCCCTCAATAGGCCAATCATCTAGTACAATGCCCCATATGGCATGTACTTCACTAGACACTTGCAACAATTGTAGAGGCTGCAAAAGTACCTTACAGAGGATCCTAGGCCTTAAACACTTGTCCTATATGGACAGACTAAAAAAAAACTCCAACTGTTCTCTGTCTCATATCGCCTTTATAGAACTGATCTCCACTTGCCTTACAAAGCCATGTCTGACTCAGCTCTGTTAGAAGTTCTACATCTAAAGATATCCCAATCACTCCGCAGCACATGCTCCAGAGACCTCAACCTCATTATCACAATTAACAGAATGTGCTGGAGGGACAGGTTAATAACCCAGAGACTACCCATGCTATGGAATAGACTTCCCATACATGTCAAACAGAGCACCTCACTGGCCCTCTTCAAGAGAAATCTTGATGAGTGGATAGGAAATAGAAAATTCACCCCGGGGATCACTCTAGTGGATCTACTCGACAGAGGCACTGGAAACTAAGGTTGGGTGGCACGATGCCAGGGTAATCCTATGGGCTAGGCTTGTAAAGGCTCAAGGGCCATTAGCCTAGTACACACCTATGAACCTATATGACACATGCAACCGTGTTCCTATTCATATTTGAGATGTATAGCAGTAATAATTCATATGACAGTGCATCTGCTGTGTGTCTCAACTATTTGCATCTGAGCAGAGCTGTCTGCACGATGGTGCCACACATCCCTATTTGTATTTATAGTTATCTTTTTTTGACATCCATGCAGTAGATGTGCAGTTTTTTTGCCAACGTATGTGCAGCTCTTCTACATGTGTCCCAGAAAATGCATTATTTCAATGTATTTTAAGACATCTTTATTAAATTACAATTTAAATAATAGTATAGGAACACATATAACAAAAGAAAACAAATCAGTGCCATTTTTATCATTTTCACGCAGTATGAATATGTTTCTTTATAAAAATTCTTCAATCCATCATTACATAAATTGCTCAGTTCCTGTCTTCTCTTAAACCTCACTTCACCTGAATATTATTCTGCATATACTGCTCTCAGAGACTGTCAGAAGGTGTTGCATTGTGTTTTTGTAGACTTAGAAAAATCATATGACAGAGTGCCTAGAGAGGAGTTGTGGTATTGTAGGAGGAAGTCAGGAGTGTCAGAGAAGTATGTAAGAGTGGTACAGGATATGTACGAGGGTAGTGTGACAGCAGTGAGGTCTGCGGTGGGAGTGATGGATGTGTTTAAGGTGGAGGTGAGATTACATCAAGGATCAGCTCTGAGCCCTTTCTTATTTGCAATGGTGATGGACAGGTTGACAGACGAGATCAGACAGAAGTCCCCGTGGACTATGATGTTTGCAGCTGACATTGTGATCTGTAGTGAGAGTAGGGAACAGGTGGAGGAGACCCTGTAGAGATGGAGATATGCTCTAGAGAGAAGAGGAATGAAGGTCAGCAGGACTAAGACAGAATATATGAGAGGGAGGATAAGAGGAATGGAGTAGAGGTGGCGAAGGTGGATGAGTTTAAATACTTGGGGTCAATAGTTCAGAGTAACGGTGAGTGTGGAAGAGAGGTGAAGAAGAGAGTACAGGCAGGATGGAGAAGAGTATCAGGAGTGATTTGTGACAGACGAGTACATGTAAGAGTGAAAGGGAAGGTCTACAAGAGGGTAGTGAGACCAGCTATGCTATATGGGTTGGAGACAGTGGCATTGACAAAAAGGCAGGAGTTTGAGCTGGATATGGCAGAGTTAAAGATGTTAAGATTTGCACTGGGTGTGATGAGGGTGGACAGGATTAGGAATAAGTATATTAGAGAGTCAGCCCAGGTTGGAAGGTTTGGAGATAAAGCCAGAGAGGCAAGATTACATTGGTTTGGATATGTGCTGAGGAGGGATGCTGAGTATATTGGGAAAAAGATGCTAAGGATGAAGCTCCCAGGTAACAGGAAAAAAGGAAGGCCTAAGATAAGGTTTATGGATGTGGTGAGAGAGGACATGCAGGTTGTTGGTGTGACAGAGCAAGACGCAGAGGACAGGAAGAAATGGAAACAGATGATCCGCTGTGGTGACCCCTAACGGGAACACCCAAAAGTCGATGATGATACTGCTCTCACAAATTCCGTTTATTTCTATGTAATTTGCTCCTGTCCTTTTCTAAAGATCCCACCTCCAGATCTTTTATCCCGTATTCACTATTAAACACTTCAGTTACAGCTGGTTGAGATTATTTCTTCTAGCGACTGCTTTGTTGGCAGCCAAAAGCAATAAACTTTGTAAGGCCTTACTGTGCAGAGAGAGTTTTGCCAAACAGATTATGCATTAAGAAATGTTGCTTTTCCATTCCTGACTTAAGTACAGCTCTGCATAGTTTAAATAAGACTTTCTGAAAATTTCAAATGGCAGTTCTTTTCTGATCAAGGTATAGAGCTAACATTTTTACATCTCTTTCATATTTACTGCAATGTTTAAGCTTTTCTAATCAAAACAAGATATGTAAGCAGTCTGAGTATATGCAGATATTGACTCGTATTTGTCTCTATTTGTTAATGTCCTTCTATTAACCTTTTGGGAATTACCCAGATAATTTTAATAGGCAACATATTTTCTGTCTTTTATAATCATCAAAGATAGTATCTGTTGTCTCCTTGGGGAAAGCAAACCGATGTATTTCACATTATGGTACCATATGTTTCAGAACCACAGGAGATAATTGCAAATCATGACTCACAGAAGTGGAACCGAGATCCCAGAATGACAGTACTCATTTCAAATTCATTCTCATTTCTGTCTTATTTTCTATGCCGGTAGTCGTAGCAGCTTCTGTGCAGATTGCCTTTACCAATTTTAGGAGGCTTTTAGTTTACCTAATTTTACCTAAAGAACACTGTGCTGCTGTATGTATTTTGGGAAGAACCTTAAATGTTTAGCAAATGACATATTGTCAGCAACTCCTTCCAGCTGTGCAATAAAATCTCCAATTACCTTTTTCATAAGTTAAAGACACCTGCACTTTACTATCGCCTATTTCTGCTCTGTGGAAGTCACAAACTATACATTATTCTTTTATCACCTTAAAATGGAGGCACACTGATAAATCCAGGTAATGAACTGAGGTTCATAGGTTCATAAGAGGTTACTAGGCTATTGGCCCTAGGTCGTTTATAAGCCTAGCCATGTTATAACCTTGTTCCCTTATTGACCATAGTTGCATGGTCTATATTTGCAGCACAAGTCCATGATCAGCACAGACTGCCCTTATCCAAGAGGAACATAGCTGACACCCCCGGGGTAAGTTTACGGTCTCCCTTCCAGTTGGCTAAGTTACGCTTAAATAGGGTTATTGAGGAGCTCTGTTTTATGTGAATTGGGAGTTTATTCCAGAGGAGTGGCAGCCTCTGGGAGATGTATCTGTCTCTCCAGCATGTCGTGTTAATGTCGCAGGCTAGGTTAAGATCCCTATAGCTTTTGAATCTTGTTCCATTTTTCTTATGGATGTGTAGTATTTCTGTTAGGGCAGGGTCCGAGACTGATCTGTAGGCTAGGCACAAGTCGCCTCTCAGCAGCCTGTAAGATGCAGAGTACAGTGACAGGGCCTTCCGTTTGTCAATGTAGGTCATTTGTTGAAGGCCCTGAATTTTCTTGGTGAGAGACCTCTGAAGTTTCTCCAGCTACTGTAGGTGTCTGGTGAGGTACATGCAGAAGGGAGGTGTTGTACTCTAGAAGTGGTCTGATAAGGGATGAGTACAGGATAGTTATAACATCCTTGGCTCTGGATGCGATGCCCTTACCTATGAGATGTGCAGCATAGAACTCCTTCCTTGCCACTGTGGACACATGGTGATCGGAGTTAAGGTCATCAACCTCTATTCCCAAATTTCTCTCCACAGGGTTTGAGCTAAAGGGGGTACTGTTAATATTTTAATTTGCAAGGACTTCCCCTTTTCTGAAAGTTTGCAGTCATCATTGAACTTTGTAAGCCTCAGACCATCTATTTTCACCTCAACGTCTAAGAAATAGATTCCAAACAGTAGGGGGTGGAGCACAGATCCTTGTTGTACACCACTTGTAACTGGTCTGCTGATAGAGGTGGAATCCCCAACTTTGACTGTATGTGTTCTGTTGGTGAGCCATTTGGCTACATATCTAGTGATATATGGGTTAATTCTTAATGATACCTAAGTGGGGAATTGTGTCAAAAGCCTCGGCTAAGTCAAGATCGGCTGTATGTACTGTTTTGCCTTCATGCAGGACTTTGGTGATATTCTTGAAGAAGTCCACCAGGTTTAGTAAGCATGATCTACCCTTAACGAAGCCAAATTGGGTTGGGTCAAGAGTTTGAAGGTCACCTATGTCTTTGCTTATAAGGACCATGATGATTCTCTCCATGGCCTTGCAGATGAGGCTGGTTAGGCTTATGGGTCTATAGTTCCTATGGTCAGTTGATGGACCCCTTTTGTGCAAGGGAATTATTGTTGCTGTTTTCCACTCTGCTGGGACAAAGCCAGTACTTAGACTGTGGTTCAAGAGTGTGCTAAGTAGTTCCACTAGATCCAGTTTTTATCCATTTTAGTAGGCAGCCTGGGATACTATCCAGTCCCATAGAGGCTGTGTTTTTGACCATGGAGAGTGTGGCTATGACCTGATCTTTGGAGATACTAGGCAGACAACTGGTGACTAGTATGTTTTGGAGAATGTCTGCTGGGGACGGGGAGGGTGATTGTGTCAAACCTGTCTACAAGCAGGTTGGCAGTGTTCTCAGGGTCAGTATGAGTGGTACCGTCCACTACTAATTCGGCATAAAGTTCTGCCTTCCGTTTTAGATTTGTGACAGTTAAATAATGCCTTGTGATTTTCCTTAGCTATTTTAGCTTCATAAGTGGCTTTACAGGACTTAACAGGATATCTAATTTGCTTATTCAAGCTGTGAATAGTGTCCATCCTCTCAAGTCAGTCCCCTGACATTAGTTTCTACCTTATAGTTATATAACCTATTTATGCTTGATGAGGATCTTAAACAAATGACTGGTGCCAAAATCATGACTTTAAACTCAAAGCAAAAAAAATGTATTATCATCCCTTCCGCTAAGTGTGATATTCCTTCTAACTGCCACATAATAAACAACACCCTAAATATGCACTGAATGGTGAGAGCTCTGGGAACACTGGTTGACAGCAACCTTATCTTTGATCACCATGTTTCCACAGTGGTAAGAAGAGCATTCTATATTGCTCATCTCATACGTAAGGGCACTGCAGCCAGAAAAAAAGAAGTTATAACCTCTCTCTACTCTTCCCTCATCAGGCCAATAACTGAGTACAATGCTCCTTTTCGTATGTACCTCTTCAAGCACCTGCAGCAATTGGAGAGCTCACAACAGTTCCTTAAAAAGAAAATTCATCTTCATCATCTGTCCTATATAGATCATCTGAAATCACTGTCACTTTATTCTGTTTCATACAGATTACTTCGAGGAGATCTATGCCTTGAATGTAAGGCAAACTTTGACCCTGCTTTATCGGAAATGCTGCATATCTGCAAGTCAAATAGTACACGGGTTACTCGCTCTAAAGACCTTAATCTGGTATGTGACATTGTTAGAACCTTTTAAATGGAAAGATCAACCCTCCCAGAGGTTAGCATACCTTTGAAATTGAGTCTCACTTTGTGTCAAACAGCACCTCATTGCTTCTCTTCAAATGCAATCTGGATGACTGGATGGGTAACCATAAATTCCCCCTGGGCTTCCACCTGTGTCCCTATTGGACAGGGACAATTGGTGCTGATCATGCAAATAATGGTAGAATGTGGATAGCCTTGTAAGGGCCCTAAGGCCATTAGCCTAGTAACTTTCTATGATCCTATGTCCACCAGGGTGGCTTATTTTTTTTGTGAGAACCTTGTTTTGATCCGATCAGGTTTTCGTGAGTCTAAACATTTGTGCAGATGTTTATACAGGGCATTTGTGTAAACCTCTGTATAGGAGTCATTGTTGATAGTGGTAGTAGGGTGTTTGAAACTATTTATGCCATCACTTACATGCTATACTTTGGGGGAAATTTTCATCCTTTTTGCTCTTTAGGTGGGGTCAAGTATGAGCCTTACTTAGACCAAGACTAATGATTTATGATGAGACCTTATCATGGAGGTCAATAA
Organism: Protopterus annectens; assembly: GCF_019279795.1. NCBI lineage: Eukaryota > Metazoa > Chordata > Ceratodontiformes > Protopteridae > Protopterus > Protopterus annectens. The sequence goes on along the minus strand of NC_056743.1, from coordinate 554,199,965 downwards.
ACGGGGTAGTGCAGAGACCCTCTATGTTGGTGAGTAGTATGTCTGGAATAATCGAGCCCCTTGTGGGGATCCAAACTATCTGTTCCAGAGGATTTGTATTAAAGTCCAGGAACCTTAGGGCGAGCATGTTTGTGGTCGTACATGACTCCCAATCAGTGGAAGAAGAGTTGAAATCACCCATGGACAAGGTGTTTGGGTGTATAATGAGTGACTTAAGTAGTTCTCGTGGTTCATGTTGGGGGACCAATAGCTAACATTGATGTGGAAGGGGGATTACCTAGAGTTAGCTGGACCTGGAGTAGCTCTAGGGAGTTGTAATGTTTGATCAGTCTTGAGGTATATTTGTCTTTAATAAAGATGGATACACTCAGCCTTTGTTTCTTTCACACACATTTTAAAATCTGATTGTGTGGAAGATATTGTAGCGTTGCATGGCTGGGGTCCTCTCTCCAGCCTTGAACCATGTCTTTATGACTGCACAGACATCAGCATCTTCCAAGGTAAGGATGGCTTCCTGGGGTTGAATTTCTGATTTAGACTCTTAGTATAAAGGGCATAACCTTGAGTTTGTCTCTAGTGGATTTTCTTGCATCAGGAATTTTGTTGTTATGACATTGCCAAAAAAATGGCACTATGGGGGGAAGCAAGTACCCTTGCCAGTAGCCAAGAGCCAACATCATCATCAGCCCCCCTTTTTCCCATTTTTCTACATGGTGTCAGTGTATCGTGTTAACTTTTGCCACCTCTCTCGATTCAGAGCCACACTCCTGCCTTCTTCAACACTCATGCCTGACTGTTGTAGATCTTCTTTCACACAATCCCTCCACCTCTTTGCTGGATATCCTTGCTTCCTACTACCTACTTCCTGTCTGTCCCAAATCTTCCTCACCAGATTGTCTTCTGCTTTTCTACACATTCTCAAACCACCGTAATCTGTTCTCTTTGATCTTTTCTGCAATTGGAGCTACTTTGGCTTCTGCTCTTATGTCCTCATTTCTTCATCTGTCCCACAGTGTGCATCCTACCACCTTTCTCGGGCACTTTATGTCCATCACCTCTAGGTTCTTCAACTGTTCTGCCTTTACTGCCCAGGTCTCCATACCAGACAGTAGTACTGGTCACACCACTGTCTTGTACACCTTACTTTTCAGCTTCTTTGGCATTCTTCTGTCATAGACTGCACCTAATACTCTATGCCAGTTGGCTGCAGCTCCTCTGATTCTAGCTTTAACCTCTTCATTCAGAGTACCCTTCTCCTTAACGTCCCCTCCCACATACTTGAAGTTGTTTGCCTGTTCCACTATCTTCCCTTATAGCTCTGTTCTCAGCTTCTTCTGATTTCCCCAATTTGCCTCCATTACCAATGTCTTATCTGTGCTTAGTTTCATCCCATGTGCCTTCCGATTTGCATTCCACTCTCCTGTCCTTTGCTGAAGTTCTAGCTCAGAGTTTGGCAGTGCTGCCACATGATCTGCATACAGCAGCTTTGTTGATCTGTCTCCTCCAACCTGTTTCCTAATGTAGTCCATCACCAGTATGAACAGTAGTGAGCTCAGAGATGAACCCTGATGTATACCCACTCCCACTGGGAACCCCTCTGAGAGTCCGAACACTGTTTGTACTTGAGTCATTGGGTCCTTGTATATAGCCTGCACTAATTCTACTAATGTTTCTGGGAATTCAAATCACCACATTACTGCCCAAATCAGATTTCATGGAACCTTGTCATATGCTTTCTCCATGTCTAGTAATGCCCAGTTGGACATGCTACTCATCTCTGGCTTCTTTTCAAGTATCTGTCTCAATGCAAACTTCGGGTCAGTTGTGCTGCATCCTGATCTGAATCCAAACTGCTCATCTCCCATCTTACATTCTACTACTCTGCGTATCCATTTACCGGTCACCCCTTCCAGAACATTCGTGCAATGTGATAGGTGTTTGATGCCTCTGTACTGCCCCCTTTTTTCTTGTACAAGGACATGAGTATGCTTATTCTCCAGTCATCTGGGCTATGCCTTTCTCTCCACAAAGCTATTAGTACCCCCAGGAGCCATTTTCCCCATCTCATCCAGCATCTTTATCATGTCTGCTGTGACCTCATCTAAACCTGCTGCTTTCCCTGACTTCATCTTTCTTAGTGCTGTTCTTACTTCTTCTAAAGTGAGCTCCTCCTCTTATCTTCTTATCAAGCCATTTGCCAGACAGAAGTCTAGAATGGTTTCTCCTTTATTCCTGTTGCCCCACCCGTGTGGATCCAGGCAGTTTTCATATTCTGTTCTGTCTGGACCAATATGTGCATTCAACTCACCCATTATCAACACCAATTCATGTTGTCCTGCTTTATCTAGTAGGTCCTGCAACTGCTGTCTGAATGCAGTCTTTTCCTCACTATCACAACCCTGCTGTGGGACATAGGCTGAGATTATGAATACTGCCCTATCATTACACAAGAGTCTGACTGCCTTGAGTCTGCCATTAATTCTGATGATATCCCTTACTGCCTACTGAAGCCCCTCTCTCACCACAGTTCCTACACCATTTCTAGCCTGCCCTTCACCTGAGTAGTAGAGTCTGGATCCCAAGCCAAGTGGCTTTGCTGCACTGCCCTTCCATCTTGTCTCTTGGATACATAGAATGTCCAGCCTCCTCCATATCATCATGTCATCAACTTCTAAGCTGCGTCCTGTCAGTGAACCTATATTAAGCGTAGCAAATCTCAGTTTGTTTGGCATGTTGGTTGGTTTTACGTCCAGCTTTCGCTCAACAGAGCTATCCCAGGTAATCCAGGCTGGGCAACTAGACAATGGCCAGCCAGTAGCTTATTGATCCAGGGCTGCTGGGCTTTATGGCAGGCACACACTGGCCAATAGGGTCACATATTCTCCTCCCACCGTTAACAAGGGTCCCTGGCGTGGGTCAGAGTAGGCGGGGACCTTAACCCACTTATCACCAGTAACAGCCCATGCCCATTCTTGGCAACATTAGTCAACATGACCGAATCACTTGGAGCCATATTTTACACTGAGTGGCTAGCCCTGCCATGGGGCACAGTCTGTGATACTTGTTCTCCCATCTTGAGGGTACTGCACACCACAGTACATGCCCAGAGCGGTTGGTCTGCACAACTCTTCTCCCTATAGAGCACCCGCAGGTGAAAGCCAACTCGTAGCAATCAGGCTGAAGATGGTGTGAAAAAATAGGACATCTGTCTATATTTCATGCAGTTATTTCTTTGTTTGTTTGTGTCTTTCGGCTTTTCCTGGTTAGGGGTCGTCACAGCGGAACTTCGGTCCGCTAATGATTGGCAGTAGATTTTTTGCGTGCCGAGTTTGCCAGCCCTGATGCACAACCTTCAACGAAGGGTACGACCATTCACACATGTCTCCACACAGAAGTTCTAGCTGAGAATCTAATGGCAGAACGTCTTGCTGTGAGTCGACAACATGCAGTGATTTCAAGAAGTGTAAATGTGGAATTTAACAAAATAAGAAATGATTAAACCCTTTCAGTGTGCCATGTGTCAGAGTTTTGTGTTGCCATTATATAATGAGAACAGATGTTACTTAAATGTTAAATACAAATGAACATGTTCCGTTTTTTGGTTACTTACTGACAGTGTAGATCTCTCCTGTGCTTGAATCCACATTATATCACTATGCATGAGATTTTTACCCACTGATCCAGTTTCTATCCATATCCAACATACCTGTAGATAAGTAAACTAGTGATATGGTGATCTATTAAATTGCTCATAGGGTATGTGTGCACATGCATGCATGCTTGTGTTTGCATTTATATAGTTACCCTGAAGTGGATTGGCATACAGTGCAGCAGTGTTTCTCTGTCTTTTACCTGCTGAATTCTAGACTAAGGTATGGCTTCCACATAACTCTGACTAGAACTAAGTATATATCAAAAATTAATGAATAAATTACCTTTTTATTAAAAAAAACTGCTCTAAGGTAGTGCTTTCTTGAAGACTTAAATGACATGTTGACGGCCTAAGGATGCAGAGTTTTTACCTCTTTATATAATGTCACCTCACTTATTAATTACAGTAAATCATTTATTTATTTATTTTACATTTGTTTACTGGGATAGTCCTACTGGACATATGTCCATTTTCAATGGAGGCCAGGGAGAAAAGCTCCAGATAACACAGATAGAACATAACAGATATGAGTCAAACATATTTACAAAGCCCTCTAGTAGGTACTCAAAATATACACAGTGTGTAATAGTATACAAAAACAACAGGTTCCAGCAAGCTATTGTGAGCAAGGGATGTGTACAATATTAATTTAATAAGGCATTAAATAAGTAGTGATTAATCAGAGTTAGTACAGGGACAAAGCCAGTGCTCTTTAAAATACTGTTGGAGGCCATTTTTGAAGAGACATAAGGTTCGAAGGTAAGGTTAGATGGAAGTAAATTCCAAGTTTATCAATGACGTTGGCAAACAGGGAGTTGCCGGCTGAGTTAATGGCTTTGTGGGTTTGGACCAGCAGTTTATTGGATGATCGTAGTTGCCTTAAATTACTGTATGGTTTTATGATGCTTCCGAGTGCCGGAGTATTTTCATTGTGGTACAGAATTTTGTGTGCTTCTATAACCTTATTAAACAGAAGTAGACTGGGCAGTTCTAGCCACCCGTGAAGACTGAGGTTTTGACAGTGATGTGTCCTATATGTTGAGCCTATGGCAAATCTGGCAATATGGTTGTAATAGTGAGAGAGTTACTAAGTTAAGTTTTGTTCAAATTGGAGAGTATGGGGGAGGCATATAGAAGGATAGAGAGTAAGTGTGAGCGGGCGATTGCAGTCATTGCTAATTTGGAGTGAAAAAACGTTTACTTCTATATAATGAGCTAAGCTTCTTCTTAATGGTTTTTATAGTTTTATTGATATGCAGATCAAATTTGAGATTATTGTCCACTATTACTCCTAAAAGCTTAGTATGGTCATCTGGAGAGATAGAGGTACCGTCGTTGGATGTTATGGAGAGGGATAATGGGTTGCATCTACTGGTGGGGGTAAAGAGTAGCAGTTTAGTTTTGTTGGGATTTAACACCAGACGGTCATTAAAGAGCCGATTTTCAACTGTGTTAAATGTGTTTTGTGTGTAGCTTTGCAGGTCTAAAAGGGAGCAGGCTGTACAGATCAGGGTAGAATCGTCTGCATATTGAATGCAGGCTGCATCAGGGATGGCAGTATGAAGATTAATGATGAAGACAGAAAAGAGTAGAGGACCCAGAATAGAGCCATGAGGGACACCAAGGGTGAGAGGTAGCAGGGTGGACAGTTTGCCCTGCCATAATACAGCCTGTTGTCTGCCATTCAGATAGGATAGGAACCACTGAATAGCATGTTTATCTAGGGAGATGGACTTTTAGGGAATGGATGAGTAATCTGTGGTTGTCCATATCAAAGGCCTTCGACAGGTCTAGAAATAGGGCTGAAGGTAGCCGGTGGTTGTTCCTATTTTGGAATATCGTATTTGTAAAAGAATGGAGGGCAGAGGTGGTGCTGTGATGTGGCCTAAAGCCATGCTGAGAGCTGGCAAGCAGACTGTTCTGAATGAGATAGTCCATAAGCTGCTTACAAGTGCACTTCTCCATTAATTTGGCTAGTAGTGAGAGAATGGGAGTGGGTCTGTAGTTGGACAGTTCTGTTGAACTTCCACCTTTGTGGAGTGGGATAACATGGGATATTTTCCAGATTGAAGTGATAGTTCCATCAGTTAGTGTTCTATTGCTTAGGGTAGTGATGGAGAATGCTATGGCGTCAGCAGCTTTCTGTAGGTACTCTGCAGGAAGGAGGTCAGCAGAAAGGGTGGTTGGTTTTAGTTTTTTGATAAGGGATCAGATAAAAGTGGTAGACACGGGTTGGAAGTTAAAGGGGGGGGTAAGAAGTGGGTGTGTCAGTGGTAGGTTAGAGTGGGTGGCAGTAAGTTGGTTAGCTAAGGACTGCATAGTTTCAGTGAAAAAGTTATTAAAAGCAGTGGCAACATTTTTCTGGGGATTTATGGGTTTAGTTTGATGGGTTTGGGGTAGTAGAGTGTCTTTGATGAAAAAGTCCGTTAATACCTGCCCAAAACTTTTGGGGATTGTTTTGGTGTTTAAATTGGAGGTTCTGGAACTAGCTTTTTTTGTCTAGTAAAATTAGTTTTTTGTATAATTTCTAAGTTGGCGATATCTCACTTGGTCAAGGGGGATTTAGTTGTTCGTCATTTGATCCAGGCTATATTACTAAGTTTGATTTTTATCTGAGTTTCCTTTGTGAGTTATGTAGCAGTATTACATTTAGTTTTTATACTACGTGCAGGGGCATGGGTGTCAAGGATGCTCAGGAATTTATTATCAAAGAAAGTTCTGCTTCATCTTGTGGTAGAGATTTTAGGATTGACCAATTTACGTTCATTTAGGAAGTTAGTAGGATTGAAGTGATTTCTGATTGTTTTGTACATAGTCTTGTGGTGGGTTTCTGCTATATGCTTAATATAAGTTAGTGAATGATCACTTAGGTCATTGGGGAGAGTCCCAGCTGTATACAAGCTTGAGTGGGTATTGATAAGTACCCAATCTAAGATACTTTCCCTGTTTGTGGGTTTACTAATCCTACTGGTAGAGGATATTATTTGTGTGAACCCAAACAGATTTATATGGGTGACAGGGGGATTCAGCTGAACAGTTGCACCAGTCAGTGTTAGTCACCAAAAACAATGGTTTCTTGAGAGTAGGTAGTGGATAACCATTGGAGGATATCTTCCAGAGAACTTATTTTATTGCCTGGGAGAATGTAGACACAGACAATATTTATACTCTTATTATTGCTAATTTGCAGTTTGGTAATGAGTATTTCTGTGTTATTAAATGGAGGCGGTTGAACTGGATCTATATTAACACGATGTATTTTTGTAAAGAACTGCTATCCCACCTCCCTTCTTAGCTGTTCAGTCTAATCAGTGTATGTTCTAGCCCAGGGGTAATCTCTCATTATCAGCAGTAGTAGGTTTAAGCCAGGTTTCTGTAAGACACATTATGTCTGGGGAATGAACTGCTAAGAGGGCATGCAGGTTGAGGGTTTTATTTATTTATACTTCAAATATTCAAGTGAAATGTCAAGAGAGCATTGTGGGTCTGTTAAGGGGTAGTTTACTGATGAGGTTGGTGGTGTAGGAGCTGTTGTCACCAGGTGGAGATGGGCCAGGGTTGGGATGGATGGGCCCCATCTGTAATGAAGTTATATTGAAATCTGATCATCTTCTTCCTCTTTCAGCTTTTCCAGGTTAGGGGTCACCACAGTGGATCACCTGTGTGCTCATGATTGGCAGTGGAGTTTTACATTGTCGAGTTGCCAGCCCAGTGCCCAACCTTCCACAGAAGGCACACAAATGCACACACTCACACCTAGGGCCAATTTAGAGTGTCCAATCCACCTACAGCATGTCTTTGGGATGTGGAAGGAAATTGGAGCACCTGGAGGAAACCCACGTATCCACAGGAAGGATATGCAGACTCTGCACAGAAGGCACCCCAGCCAAAGATCGAACTGGAGAACCTCTTGCTGTGAGGTGGCAATGCTAACTGCTGCATCACCGCGGACACCCATATTGAAATCTGATTATGAGCTTTAGAAACTTATAAATAGTGCTTGACCCTTGGATTAGAGTTTAAGATTTAAATTGGGTGATGAGGTAAAGGGGATGAGGGTTTGGATGAGTGAGGGAAAGTTAGATGAGCTAACTTGCAAGAGAAGTCCGGGGTGGTAGTTTGACATTTTGGGTAGTAGAATCCGTGGTGGTACTGGTTTTCATACAGTGATGAGATAAAGAATGAGCATGAGGAGGAGTAGAGAAAATACTTGTTTTTGTTGATGTTAGCATAGAAAGTGGCCTGGCCATTATAGGGCACGTTTTTCAACCAGGAGTTGGCAGGAAAGGAAGGAGAAAAGTTGGGTTATAGAGAGGGAGGGCCACTTGGTGATGTGCGCGATGCTGTTGGGAGGAAGAAGCAGGGAGAGTGGGTAGGAAAGTATAAATTTAACAGCACTGGACTGCCCTGGAAGCCAACCTTTAACATAAAACACAAAGGAAATAAGCCACAGGCTAGAACGATGTAGATTAATGCTTTTATTATTCCTTAGTCTGTCTTGTGTCATAGGTTCATAGGTGTATAGTTGTCTGACAACCACTAGGGGCCTTATAAGCTTACCTCTGCAACTCAAATATGACCCACAAATTTGATTTATTTTGGGGTGTTTAACTGACTGCCTCTGTCCATCAGACACATAGAAGCCAGACCAGGGGTGAATTTCCAGTTACCCATCCATTGGTCCAAGTTGCGCTTAAATAGAGATAGGGAGGAACTCTGCTACACATGGATGAGGAGCCTGTTCCAGAGAATGGGAATTTCCTAAGAAACATGTCTTTATCTCTAACATGTCCTATTTATATTGCCTTTTAATCTAGTAGTTCTGATGTTTATTTTGCAGATCTGAAAAAGGTTGAATAAAACAAGGTGCATGAATGCCTTGTATGCCAATCAAAAATCACCTCTTAGAATTCACAAAAAAAAACTTTTTTTACAATTTTTAAAGGGAAAAAAAAAAAAAAAAAAAAAAAAAAAG